>NW_027671152.1:0-321628 GCF_964165515.1 Mesoplodon bidens
GCTCAAACCCACTATAAAAAGGAATTTCAAAAAGAAAACCAAAAAACAGGGAAATTCTTTACATTTCCTTCAGGGTCTCTGATGAAACATGGAATGACCCTATCTACAATGACAGCTGGATGTGGCATAAGGCTGGACACCTGGGACTGAGAGGATTGGTGAGTTTGGGTGAGAAAATGCAGACCTTTTATAGCAAAAATGCATGGCCCCCATTCCATGGGTCCCAACTCTCCATGTTGAAGGGAATATTACTACAGCTATAACATGTACGGGAAACCTAGAGAATGGACACACTGTGAATACAAAAGGTTTCTAAAACTCAACGAGTAGTCCCTCTCCTGGTGCTCAGGTTTGACTTTCCAACTGCTTTACTATCAATCTCCCAACTTTGAGAGACAACTCCTTTAACCTCCTGGTTCGCACAGGTTGCCAATTTGGCAGAGGATGGAAGGGAAGAGGGAGAACCAATGAGAGAGTAGCTGTTAGGCATTTGGACGGGCACATGTCACTCTAATTTCCTGGCAGGAAGAAGAATTAACCAAAGTCTCAGAAACCCACCGGGAACCAGTAGAGATCCTGAACCAAAATTTTTGACTTGCGTACAGCTCACAAAAAACGAGTTGAAAAATGGAGCTCACCAGCACAGCAATTCACAAACTGGCAGAGTAATAAAGGACAACTATCATCCAAAAATCTGATGAGGGAAGGCAACGAGGCGGACTTGAAAACGAGGCAGAAGAGCAGGAAACAGATTTCAAGAGGTACGTTGGAATCGCCTTTAAATCACAGGAAGAGGGGCACAACATCGACAATGACGCACTTGGCCAAAAAGGGTGTATGTGTTTTCCCCTGAATATATTCAGGAGAAAACGCATACGACCTTTTTGGCCAAGCAAGCAAGCGGGCAATGCAAATCTGCACTACAAAGAAGTATCACTTCCCAACGGTCAAAAGGGTCAGCCACAAAATATGTAAAAACCAGAAAGACAAGACAGGCCCTGGAGAACAGGGAGCCTTGTTATGCTGATGGGCGGGATGTAAATTGCCAACTGCCTCACTGGAGCAGTGCACTGTGTTCCCTAAAACAAGTAAACAACAGAGCTACAGAGCCAAGGGCACTTCCAGTCTAGGTAATATACCTTGGGAAAACTGAAAATCAATAAGACAGAGCCACCCCCAAATTTAGGGCTGCACTGCTTACAAGAACCTCAACTTGGGTACAACTTAAATATCCCAGGAAATATCAATATGGTTCAAAAAATTGTGGTACTTATGTACGATGGAATATCCCTCAGCCATGAAATAAATGTCATAAGACCAGGAGCAGCAAAGTGAGTGGATTCAGGTACGATGATTCTAAGTGAAGTCACACAGAAAAAGAAACTTATCATAAGATATCACTTATGAAGATCCTGTAAACATAGCTACACATGAAATGAGTTAAGAAAGAGAACAGAGTCTCACATTTAGAAAACACTGTTATGCCTGCTTAAGGGGGGAAGAGAGTTGGGGTGATGCATAAAACCAGAGTTTGATATAAGCACAGGTACCGTTTGTAAAACCAACTGTGGAATAGACAAGACGTACACCTTCCTCAGTGTAAGGGACTCAAAACCCCATATTTCACGCAGAGTAATAGATCAGACTAGTAAGAAACTTAAAACCTATGTATTGATATGTCTCCATAAGGGAATCAAGTGTGTCTAGACTGGCATAAACATGGCAGCAAGAATCAGCTCAAACCCACTATAAAAACGAATTTCAAAAACAAAACCAAAAAACAGGGAAATTCTTTCCAATTCCTTCAGGGTCTCTGATGAAACCTGGAATAACCCTATCTACAATGACAGCTGGATGTGGTATAAGGCTGGACACTTGGGACTGAGAGGATTGTTGCGATTGGGTGAGCAAATGCAGACCCTTTAAAGCAAAAGTGCATGGCCCCCATTCCATGGGTCCCAACTCTCCATGTTGAAGGGAATATTACTACAGCTATAACATGTATGGGAAACCTAGAGAATGGACACACTGTGAATACAATAGGTTTCTAAAACTCAACGAATAGTCCCTCTCCTTGTGCTCCGGTTTGACTTTCCAACTGCTTTTCTATCAATCTCCCAACTTGGAGAGACAGACCCTTTAAGCTCCTGGTTTGCACAGGTTGCCAATTTGGCAGAGGATGGAATGGAAGAGGGAGAACCAATGAGAGAGTAGCTGTTAGGCATTTGGACGGGCACATGCCACTCTAATTTCCCGGCAGGAAGAAAAATTAACCAAAGTCTCAGCCACCCAACGGGAAACAGTATAGGTCCTGAACCAAAATTTTGGACTTGCGTACAGCTCACAAATACTAGTTGAAAACTGGAGCTCAGGGGCACAGCAATTCACAAACTGGCAGAGTAATAAAGGACAACTATCGTCCAAAAATCTGTTGAGGGAAGGCATCGAGGCGGACTTGAAAGCGAGGCAGAATAGCAGGAAACAGATTTCAAGAGGTAATTTGGAATCGCCTTTAAAGCACAGGAAGACGGATACAACATCGACAATGACGCACTTGGCCAAAAAGGGCGTATGCGTTTTCTCCTGAATATATTCAGGAGAAAACGCATACGCCCTTTTTGGCCAAGCAAGCAAGCGGGCAATGCAATTCTGCACTACAAAGAAGTGTCACTTCCCACCGGTCAAAAGGGGCATCCACAAATGTGTAAAAACCAGAAAGGCAAGACAGGCCCTGGAGAACAGGGAGCCTTGTTATGCTGATGGGCGGTATGTAAATTGCCAACTGCCTCACTGGAGGAGTGCTTTGCGTTCCCCAAAACAAGTAAACAACAGAGCTACAGAGCCAAGGACACTTCCAGTCTAGGGAATATACCTTGGGAAAACTGAAAATCAATAAGACAGAGCCACCCCCAAATTTAGGGCTGCACTGCTTACAAGAACCTCAACTTGGGTACACCTTAAATATCCCAGGAAATATAAAAATGGTTCAAAAAACTGTGGTATTTATGTACGATGGAATATCCCTCAGCCATGAAATCAATGTCATAAGACCAGGAGCAGCAAAGTGAGTGGATTCAGGTACGATGATTCTAAGTGAAATAAGTCACACAGAAAAAGAAACTTATCATAAGATATCACTTATGAAGATCCTGTAAACATGGCTACACATGAACTGAGTTAGGAAAGAGAACAGAGTCTCACATTTAGAAAACACTCTTATGCCTGCTTAAGGGGAAAGGAGAGGTGGGGTGATGCATAAATCCAGAGTTTGATATAAGCACAGGTACCATTTCTAAAACCAACTTTGGAATAGACAAGACCTACACCTTCCTCAGTGAAAGGGACGCAAAACCCCATATTTCCTGCAGAGGAATAGATCTGACTAGGAAGAATCTTAAAACCTATGTATTGATATGTCACTGTAAGGGAATCAAGTGTGTCTAGACTGGCATAAACATGGCAGCGAGAATCAGCTCAAACCCACTATAAAAAGGAATTTCAAAAAGAAAACCAAAAAACAGGGAAATTCTTTACATTTCCTTCAGGGTCTCTGATGAAACCTGGAATGACCCTATCTACAATGACAGCTGGATGTGGCATAAGGCTGGACACCTGGGACTGAGAGGATTGGTGAGTTTGGGTGAGAAAATGCAGACCTTTTATAGCAAGAATGCATGGCCCCCATTCCATGGGTCCCAACTCTCCATGTTGAAGGGAATATTACTACAGCTATAACATGTACGGGAAACCTAGAGAATGGACACACTGTGAATACAAAAGGTTTCTAAAACTCAACGAGTAGTCCCTCTCCTGGTGCTCAGGTTTGACTTTCCAACTGCTTTACTATCAATCTCCCAACTTTGAGAGACAACTCCTTTAACCTCCTGGTTCGCACAGGCTGCCAATTTGGCAGAGGATGGAAGGGAAGAGGGAGAACCAATGAGAGAGTAGCTGTTAGGCATTTGGACGGGCACATGTCACTCTACTTTCCTGGCAGGAAGAAGAATTAACCAAAGTCTCAGAAACCCACCGGGAACCAGTATAGATCCTGAACCGAAATTTTTGACTTGCGTACAGCTCACAAAAAACGAGTTGAAAGATGGAGCTCACCAGCACAGCAATTCACAAACTGGCAGAGTAATAAAGGACAACTATCATCCAAAAATCTGATGAGGGAAGGCAACGAGGCGGACTTGAAAACGAGGCAGAATAGCAGGAAACAGATTTCAAGAGGTACGTTGGAATCACCTTTAAATCACAGGAAGAGGGGCACAACATCGACAATGACGCACTTGGCCAAAAAGGGTGTATGTGTTTTCCCCTGAATATATTCAGGAGAAAACGCATACGACCTTTTTGGCCAAGCAAGCAAGCGGGCAATGCAAATCTGCACTACAAAGAAGTATCACTTCCCACCGGTCAAAAGGGTCAGCCACAAAATATGTAAAAACCAGAAAGGCAAGACAGGCCCTGGAGAACAGGGAGCCTTGTTATGCTGATGGGCGGGATGTAAATTGCCAACTGCCTCACTGGAGCAGTGCACTGTGTTCCCTAAAACAAGTAAACAACAGAGCTACAGAGCCAAGGGCACTTCCAGTCTAGGTAATATACCTTGGGAAAACTGAAAATCAATAAGACAGAGCCACCCCCAAATTTAGGGCTGCACTGCTTACAAGAACCTCAACTTGGATACAACTTAAATATCCCAGGAAATATCAATATGGTTCAAAAAATTGTGGTACTTATCTACGATGGAATATCCCTCAGCCATGAAATCAATGTCATAAGACCAGGAGCAGCAAAGTGAGTGGATTCAGGTACGATGATTCTAAGTGAAGTCACACAGAAAAAGAAACTTATCATAAGATATCACTTATGAAGATCCTGTAAACATAGCTACACATGAAATGAGTTAAGAAAGAGAACAGAGTCTCACATTTAGAAAACACTGTTATGCCTGCTTAAGGGGGGAAGAGAGTTGGGGTGATGCATAAAACCAGAGTTTGATATAAGCACAGGTACCATTTGTAAAACCAACTGTGGAATAGACAAGACGTACACCTTCCTCAGTGTAAGGGTCTCAAAACCCCATATTTCACGCAGAGTAATAGATCTGACTAGTAAGAAACTTAAAACCTATGTATTGATATGTCTCCATAAGGGAATCAAGTGTGTCTAGACTGGCATAAACATGGCAGCAAGAATCAGCTCAAACCCACTATAAAAACGAATTTCAAAAACAAAACCAAAAAACAGGGAAATTCTTTCCAATTCCTTCAGGGTCTCTGATGAAACCTGGAATAACACTATCTACAATGACAGCTGGATGTGGTATAAGGCTGGACACTTGGGACTGAGAGGATTGTTGCGATTGGGTGAGCAAATGCAGACCCTTTAAAGCAAAAGTGCATGGCCCCCATTCCATGGGTCCCAACTCTCCATGTTGAAGGGAATATTACTACAGCTATAACATGTATGGGAAACCTAGAGAATGGACACACTGTGAATACAATAGGTTTCTAAAACTCAACGAATAGTCCCTCTCCTTGTGCTCCGGTTTGACTTTCCAACTGCTTTTCTATCAATCTCCCAACTTGGAGAGACAGACCCTTTAAGCTCCTGGTTTGCACAGGTTGCCAATTTGGCAGAGGATGGAATGGAAGAGGGAGAACCAATGAGAGAGTAGCTGTTAGGCATTTGGACGGGCACATGCCACTCTAATTTCCCGGCAGGAAGAAAAATTAACCAAAGTCTCAGCCACCCAACGGGAAACAGTATAGGTCCTGCACCAAAATTTTGGACTTGCGTACAGCTCACAAATACTAGTTGAAAACTGGAGCTCAGGGGCACAGCAATTCACAAACTGGCAGAGTAATAAAGGACAACTATCGTCCAAAAATCTGTTGAGGGAAGGCATCGAGGCGGACTTGAAAGCGAGGCAGAATAGCAGGAAACAGATTTCAAGAGGTAATTTGGAATCGCCTTTAAAGCACAGGAAGACGGATACAACATCGACAATGACGCACTTGGCCAAAAAGGGCGTATGCGTTTTCTCCTGAATATATTCAGGAGAAAACACATACGCCCTTTTTGGCCAAGCAAGCAAGCGGGCAATGCAATTCTGCACTACATAGAAGTGTCACTTCCCACCGGTCAAAAGGGGCATCCACAAATGTGTAAAAACCAGAAAGGCAAGACAGGCCCTGGAGAAGAGGGAGCCTTTTTTTGCTGATGGGCAGAATGTAAATTGCCAACTGCCTCACTGGAGGAGTGCATTGTGTTCCCTAAAACAAGTAAACAACAGAGCTACAGAGCCAAGGGCACTTCCAGTCTAGGGAATATACCTTGGGAAAACTGAAAATCAATAAGACAGAGCCACCCCCAAATTTTGGGCTGCACTGCTTACAAGAACCTCAACTTGGGTACACCTTAAATATCCCAGGAAATATAAAAATGGTTCAAAAAACTGTGGTATTTATGTACGATGGAATATCCCTCAGCCATGAAATCAATGTCATAAGACCAGGAGCAGCAAAGTGAGTGGATTCAGGTACGATGATTCTAAGTGAAATAAGTCACACAGAAAAAGAACCTTATCATAAGATATCACTTATGAAGATCCTGTAAACATGGCTACACATGAACTGAGTTAGGAAAGAGAACAGAGTCTCACATTTAGAAAACACTCTTATGCCTGCTTAAGGGGAAAGGAGAGGTGGGGTGATGCATAAATCCAGAGTTTGATATAAGCACAGGTACCATTTCTAAAACCAACTTTGGAATAGACAAGACCTACACCTTCCTCAGTGAAAGGGACTCAAAACCCCATATTTCCTGCAGAGGAATAGATCTGACTAGTAAGAATCTTAAAACCTATGTATTGATATGTCACTGTAAGGGAATCAAGTGTGTCTAGACTGGCATAAACAAGGCAGCGAGAATCAGCTCAAACCCACTATAAAAAGGAATTTCAAAAAGAAAACCAAAAAACAGGGAAATTCTTTACATTTCCTTCAGGGTCTCTGATGAAACATGGAATGACCCTATCTACAATGACAGCTGGATGTGGCATAAGGCTGGACACCTGGGACTGAGAGGATTGGTGAGTTTGGGTGAGAAAATGCAGACCTTTTATAGCAAAAATGCATGGCCCCCATTCCATGGGTCCCAACTCTCCATGTTGAAGGGAATATTACTACAGCTATAACATGTACGGGAAACCTAGAGAATGGACACACTGTGAATACAAAAGGTTTCTAAAACTCAACGAGTAGTCCCTCTCCTGGTGCTCAGGTTTGACTTTCCAACTGCTTTACTATCAATCTCCCAACTTTGAGAGACAACTCCTTTAACCTCCTGGTTCGCACAGGTTGCCAATTTGGCAGAGGATGGAAGGGAAGAGGGAGAACCAATGAGAGAGTAGCTGTTAGGCATTTGGACGGGCACATGTCACTCTACTTTCCTGGCAGGAAGAAGAATTAACCAAAATCTCAGAAACCCACCGGGAACCAGTAGAGATCCGGAACCAAAATTTTTGACTTGCGTACAGCTCACAAAAAACGAGTTGAAAAATGGAGCTCACCAGCACAGCAATTCACAAACTGGCAGAGTAATAAAGGACAACTATCATCCAAAAATCTGATGAGGGAAGGCAACGAGGCGGACTTGAAAACGAGGCAGAATAGCAGGAAACAGGTTTCAAGAGGTACATTGGAATCGCCTTTAAAGCACAGGAAGAGGGGCACAACATCGACAATGACGCACTTGGCCAAAAAGGGTGTATGTGTTTTCCCCTGAATATATTCAGGGGAAAACGCATACGACCTTTTTGGCCAAGCAAGCAAGCGGGCAATGCAAATCTGCACTACAAAGAAGTATCACTTCCCACCGGTCAAAAGGGTCAGCCACAAAATATGTAAAAACCAGAAAGGCAAGACAGGCCCTGGAGAACAGGGAGCCTTGTTATGCTGATGGGCGGGATGTAAATTGCCAACTGCCTCACTGGAGGAGTGCACTGTGTTCCCTAAAACAAGTAAACAACAGAGCTACAGAGCCAAGGGCACTTCCTGTCTAGGTAATATACCTTGGGAAAACTGAAAAGCAATAAGACAGAGCCACCCCCAAATTTAGGGCTGCACTGCTTACAAGAACCTCAAATTGGGTACAACTTAAATATCCCAGGAAATATCAATATGGTTCAAAAAATTGTGGTACTTATGTACGATGGAATATCCCTCAGCCATGAAATCAATGTCATAAGACCAGGAGCAGCAAAGTGAGTGGATTCAGGTACGATGATTCTAAGTGAAGTCACACAGAAAAAGAAACTTATCATAAGATATCACTTATGAAGATCCTGTAAACATAGCTACACATAAAATGATTTAAGAAAGAGAACAGAGTCTCACATTTAGTAAACACTGTTATGCCTGCTTAAGGGGGGAAGAGAGGTGGGGTGATGCATAAAACCAGAGTTTGATATAAGCACAGGTACCGTTTGTAAAACCAACTGTGGAATAGACAAGACGTACACCTTCCTCAGTGTAAGGGACTCAAAACCCCATATTTCGCGCAGAGTAATAGATCTGACTAGTAAGAAACTTAAAACCTATGTATTGATATGTCTCCATAAGGGAATCAAGTGTGTCTAGACTGGCATAAACATGGCAGCAAGAATCAGCTCAAACCCACTATAAAAACGAATTTCAAAAACAAAACCAAAAAACAGGGAAATTCTTTACAATTCCTTCAGGGTCTCTGATGAAACCTGGAATAACCCTATCTACAATGACAGCTGGATGTGGTATAAGGCTGGACACTTGGGACTGAGAGGATTGTTGCGATTGGGTGAGCAAATGCAGACCCTTTAAAGCAAAAGTGCATGGCCCCCATTCCATGGGTCCCAACTCTCCATGTTGAAGGGAATATTACTACAGCTATAACATGTATGGGAAACCTAGAGAATGGACACACTGTGAATACAATAGGTTTCTAAAACTCAACGAATAGTCCCTCTCCTTGTGCTCCGGTTTGACTTTCCAACTGCTTTTCTATCAATCTCCCAACTTGGAGAGACAGACCCTTTAAGCTCCTGGTTTGCACAGGTTGCCAATTTGGCAGAGGATGGAATGGAAGAGGGAGAACCAATGAGAGAGTAGCTGTTAGGCATTTGGACGGGCACATGCCACTCTAATTTCCCGGCAGGAAGAAAAATTAACCAAAGTCTCAGCCACCCAACGGGAAACAGTATAGGTCCTGAACCAAAATTTTGGACTTGCGTACAGCTCACAAATACTAGTTGAAAACTGGAGCTCAGGGGCACAGCAATTCACAAACTGGCAGAGTAATAAAGGACAACTATCGTCCAAAAATCTGTAGAGGGAAGGCATCGAGGTGGACTTGAAAGCGAGGCAGAATAGCAGGAAACAGATTTCAAGAGGTACGTTGGAATCCCCTTTAAAGCACAGGAAGAGGGGCACAACATCGACAATGACGCACTTGGCCAAAAAGGGTGTATGTGTTTTCCCCTGAATATATTCAGGAGAAAACGCATACGACCTTTTTGGCCAAGCAAGCAAGTGGGCAATGCAAATCTGCACTACAAAGAAGTATCACTTCCCACCGGTCAAAAGGGTCAGCCACAAAATATGTAAAAACCAGAAAGGCAAGACAGGCCCTGGAGAACAGGGAGCCTTGTTATGCTGATGGGCGGAATGTAAATTGCCAACTGCCTCACTGGAGGAGTGCACTGTGTTCCCTAAAACAAGTAAACAACAGAGCTACAGAGCCAAGGGCACTTCCAGTCTAGGTAATATACCTTGGGAAAACTGAAAATCAATAAGCCAGAGCCACCCCCAAATTTAGGGCTGCACTGCTTACAAGAACCTCAACTTGGGTACACCTTAAATATCTCAGGAAATATAAAAATGGTTCAAAAAACTGTGGTATTTATGTACGATGGAATATCCCTCAGCCATGAAATCAATGTCATAAGACCAGGAGCAGCAAAGTGAGTGGATTCAGGTACGATGATTCTAAGTGCAATAAGTCACACAGAAAAAGAAACTTATCATAAGATATCACTTATGAAGATCCTGTAAACATGGCTACACATGAACTGAATTAGGAAAGAGAACAGAGTCTCACATTTAGAAAACACTCTTATGCCTCCTTAAGGGGAAAGGAGAGGTGGGGTGATGCATAAATCCAGAGTTTGATATAAGCACAGGTACCATTTCTAAAACCAACTGTGGAATAGACAAGACGTACACCTTCCTCAGTGAAAGGGACTCAAAACCCCATATTTCCCGCAGAGGAATAGATCTGACTAGTAAGAATGTTAAAACCTATGTATTGATATGTCTCTGTAAGGGAATCAAGTGTGTCTAGACTGGCATAAAGATGGCAGCGAGAATCAGCTCATACCCACTATAAAAAGGAATTTCAAAAACAAAACCAAAAAACAGGGAAGTTCTTTACATTTCCTTCAGGGTCTCTGATGAAACCTGGAATGACCCTATCTACAATGACAGCTGGATGTGGCATAAGGCTGGACACCAGGGACTGAGAGGACTGGTGAGATTGGGTGAGCAAATGCAGACCCTTTAAAGCAAAAATGCATGGCCCCCATTCCATGGGTCCCAACTCTCCATGTTGAAGGGAATATTACTACAGCTATAACATGTATGGGAAACCTAGAGAATGGACACACTGTGAATACAAAAGGTTTCTAAGACTCAACGAGTAGTCCCTCTCCTGGTGCTCAGGTTTGACTTTCCAACTGCTTTACTATCAATCTCCCAACTTTGAGAGACAACTCCTTTAACCTCCTGGTTCGCACAGGTTGCCAGTTTGGCAGAGGATGGAAGGGAAGTTGGAGAACCAATGAGAGAGTAGCTGTTAGGCATTTGGACGGGCACATGTCACTCTAATTTCCTGGCAGGAAGAAGAATTAACCAAAGTCTCAGAAACCCACTGGGAACCAGTATAGATCCTGAACCAAAATTTTTGTCTTGCGTACAGCTCACAAAAAACGAGTTGAATAATGGAGCTCACCAGCACTGCAATTCACAAACTGGCAGAGTAATAAAGGACAACTATCATCCAAAAATCTGTTGAGGGAAGGCAACGAGGCGGACTTGAAAACGAGGCAGAATAGCAGGAAACAGATTTCAAGAGGTACGTTGGAATCGCCTTTAAAGCACAGGAAGAGGGGCACAACTTCGACAATGACGCACTTGGCCAAAAAGGGCGTATGCGTTTTCTCCTGAATATATTCAGGAGAAAATGCATACGCCCTTTTTGGCCAAGCAAGCAAGCGGGCAATGCAAATCTGCACTACAAAGAAGTATCACTTCCCACCGGTCAAAAGGGACATCCACAAAATGTGTAAAAACCAGAAAGGCAAGACAGGCCCTGGAGAACAGGGAGCCTTGTTATGCTGATGGGCGGGATGTAAATTGCCAACTGCCTCACTGGAGGAGTGCATTGCATTCCCTAAAACACGTAAACAACAGAGCTACAGAGCCAACGGCACTTCCAGTCTAGGGAATATACCTTGGGAAAACTGAAAATCAATAAGACAGAGCCACCCCCAAATTTAGGGCTGCACTGCTTACAAGAACCTCAACTTGGGTCCAACTTAAATATCCCAGGAAATATCAATATGGTTCAAAAAATTGTGGTACTTATGTACGATGGAATATCCCTCAGCCATGAAATCAATGTCATAAGACCAGGAGCAGCAAAGTGAGTGGATTCAGGTACGATGATTCTAAGTGAAGTCACACAGAAAAAGAAACTTATCATAAGATATCACTTATGAAGATCCTGTAAACATAGCTACACATGAAATGAGTTAAGAAAGAGAACAGAGTCTCACATTTAGAAAACACTGTTATGCCTGCTTAAGGGGGGAAGAGAGGTGGGGTGATGCATAAAACCAGAGTTTGATATAAGCACAGGTACCGTTTGTAAAACCAACTGTGGAATAGACAAGACGTACACCTTCCTCAGTGTAAGGGACTCAAAACCCCATATTTCGCGCAGAGTAATAGATCTGACTAGTAAGAAACTTAAAACCTATGTATTGATATGTCTCCATAAGGGAATCAAGTGTGTCTAGACTGGCATAAACATGGCAGCAAGAATCAGCTCAAACCCACTATAAAAACGAATTTCAAAAACAAAACCAAAAAACAGGGAAATTCTTTACAATTCCTTCAGGGTCTCTGATGAAACCTGGAATAACCCTATCTACAATGACAGCTGGATGTGGTATAAGGCTGGACACTTGGGACTGAGAGGATTGTTGCGATTGGGTGAGCAAATGCAGACCCTTTAAAGCAAAAGTGCATGGCCCCCATTCCATGGGTCCCAACTCTCCATGTTGAAGGGAATATTACTACAGCTATAACATGTATGGGAAACCTAGAGAATGGACACACTGTGAATACAATAGGTTTCTAAAACTCAACGAATAGTCCCTCTCCTTGTGCTCCGGTTTGACTTTCCAACTGCTTTTCTATAAATCTCCCAACTTGGAGACACAGACCCTTTAAGCTCCTGGTTTGCACAGGTTGCCAATTTGGCAGAGGATGGAATGGAAGAGGGAGAACCAATGAGATAGTAGCTGTTAGGCATTTGGACGGGCACATGCCACTCTAATTTCCCGGCAGGAAGAAAAATTAACCAAAGTCTCAGCCACACAACGGGAAACAGTATAGGTCCTGAACCAAAATTTTGGACTTGCGTACAGCTCACAAATACTAGTTGAAAACTGGAGCTCAGGGGCACAGCAATTCACAAACTGGCAGAGTAATAAAGGACAACTATCGTCCAAAAATCTGTTGAGGGAAGGCATCGAGGCGGACTTGAAAGCGAGGCAGAATAGCAGGAAACAGATTTCAAGAGGTAATTTGGAATCGCCTTTAAAGCACAGGAAGACGGATACAACATCGACAATGACGCACTTGGTCAAAAAGGGCGTATGCGTTTTCTCCTGAATATATTCAGGAGAAAACGCATACGCCCTTTTTGGCCAAGCAAGCAAGCGGGCAATGCAATTCTGCACTACAAAGAAGTGTCACTTCCCACCGGTCAAAAGGGGCATCCACAAATGTGTAAAAACCAGAAAGGCAAGACAGGCCCTGGAGAACAGGGAGCCTTTTTATGCTGATGGGCAGAATGTAAATTGCCAACTGCCTCACTGGAGGAGTGCAATGTGTTCCCTAAAACAAGTAAACAACAGAGCTACAGAGCCAAGGGCACTTCCAGTCTAGGGAATATACCTTGGGAAAACTGAAAATCAATAAGACAGAGCCACCCCGAAATTTTGGGCTGCACTGATTACAAGAACCTCAACTTGGGTACACCTTAAATATCCCAGGAAATATAAAAATGGTTCAAAAAACTGTGGTATTTATGTACGAGGGAATACCCCTCAGCCATGAAATCAATGTCATAAGACCAGGAGCAGCAAAGTGAGTGGATTCAGGTACGATGATTCTAAGTGAAATAAGTCACACAGAAAAAGAAACTTATCATAAGATATCACTTATGAAGATCCTGTAAACATGGTTACACATGAACTGAGTTAGGAAAGAGAACAGAGTCTCACATTTAGAAAACACTCTTATGCCTGCTTAAGGGGAAAGGAGAGGTGGGGTGATGCATAAATCCAGAGTTTGATATAAGCACAGGTACCATTTCTAAAACCAACTTTGGAATAGACAAGACCTACACCTTCCTCAGTGAAAGGGATTCAAAACCCCATATTTACTGCAGAGGAATAGATCTGACTAGTAAGAATCTTAAAACCTATGTATTGATATGTCACTGTAAGGGAATCAAGTGTGTCTAGACTGGCATAAACATGGCAGCGAGAATCAGCTCAAACCCATTATAAAAAGGAATTTCAAAAAGAAAACCAAAAAACAGGGAAATTCTTTACATTTCCTTCAGGGTCTCTGATGAAACATGGAATGACCCTATCTACAATGACAGCTGGATGTGGCATAAGGCTGGACACCTGGGACTGAGAGGATTGGTGAGTTTGGGTGAGAAAATGCAGACCTTTTATAGCAAAAATGCATGGCCCCCATTCCATGGGTCCCAACTCTCCATGTTGAAGGGAATATTACTACAGCTATAACATGTACGGGAAACCTAGAGAATGGACACACTGTGAATACAAAAGGTTTCTAAAACTCAACGAGTAGTCCCTCTCCTGGTGCTCAGGTTTGACTTTCCAACTGCTTTACTATCAATCTCCCAACTTTGAGAGACAACTCCTTTAACCTCCTGGTTCGCACAGGTTGCCAATTTGGCAGAGGATGGAAGGGAAGAGGGAGAACCAATGAGAGAGTAGCTGTTAGGCATTTGGACGGGCACATGTCACTCTAATTTCCTGGCAGGAAGAAGAATTAACCAGAGTCTCAGCCACCCACCGGGAACCAGTAAAGGTCCTGAACCAAAATTTTGGACTTGCGTTCAGCTCACAAAAAACGAGTTGAAAAATGGAGCTCACGGGCACAGCAATTCACAAACAGGCAGAGTAATAAAGGACAACTATCGTCCAAAAATCTGTTGAGGGAAGGCAACGAGGCAGACTTGAAAGCGACGTAGAAGAGCAGGAAACAGATGTCAAGTGGTACGTTGGAATCGCCTTTAAAGCACAGGAAGAGGGGCACAACTTCGACAATGACACACTTGGCCAAAAAGGGCGTATGCGTTTTCTCCTGAATATATTCAGGAGAAAATGCATACTCCCTTTTTGGCCAAGCAAGCAAGCGGGCAATGCAAATCTGCACTACAAAGAAGTATCACTTCCCACCGGTCAAAAGGGACATCCACAAAATGTGTAAAAACAAGAAAGGCAAGACAGGCCCTGGAGAACAGGGAGCCATGTTATGCTGATGGGCGGGATGTAAATTGCCAACTGCCTCACTGGAGGAGTTCATTGCGTTCCCTAAAACAAGTAAACAACAGAGCTACAGAGCCAAGGGCACTTCCACTCTAGGGAATATACCTTGCGAAAACTGAAAATCAATAAGACAGAGCCACCCCCAAATTTAGGGCTGCACTGCTTACAAGAACCTCAACTTGGGTACACCTTAAATATCCCAGGAAATATAAAAATGGTTCCAAAAACTGTGGTATTTATGTACGATGGAATATCCCTCAGCCATGAAATCAATGTCATAAGACCAGGAGCAGCAAGGAGAGTGGATTCAGGTTCGATGATTCTAAGTGAAATAAGTCACACAGAAAAAGAATCTTATCATAATATATCACTTATGAAGATCCTGTAAACATGGCTTCACATGAACAGAGTTTGGAAAGAGAACAGAGTCTCACATTTAGAAAACACTCTTATGCCTGCTTAAGGGGAAAGGAGAGGAGGGGTGATGCATAAAACCAGAGTTTGATATAAGTACAGGTACCATTTCTTAAACCAACTGTGGAATAGCCAAGACCTACACCTTTCTCAGTGAAAGGAACTCAAAACCCCATATGTCCCGCAGAGGAATAGATCTGACTAGTAAAAATCTTAAAACCTATGTATTGATACGTCTCTGTAAGGGAATCATGTGTGTCTAGACTGGCATAAACATGGCAGCGAGAATCAGCTCAAACCCACTATAAAAAGGAATTTCAAAACAAAACCAAAACAGGGAAATTCTTTACATTTCCTTCAGGGTCTGTGATGACACCTGGAATGACCCTATCTACAATGACAGCTGGATGTGACATAAGGCTGGGCTCTTGGGATTGAGAGGATTGGTGAGATTGGGTGAGCAAATGCATACCCTTTAAAGCAAAAATGCATGGCCCCCATTCCATGGGTCCCAACTCTCCATGTTGAAGTGAATATTACTACAGCTATAACATGTACGGGAAACCTAGAGAATGGACACATTGTGATTAGAAAAGGTTTCTAAAACTCAACGAGTAGTCCCTCTCCTGGTGCTCCGCTTTGACTTTCCAACTGCTTTACTATCAATCTCCCAACTTGGAGAGACAACCCCTTTAACCTCCTGGTTCGCAGAGGTTGCCAATTTCGCAGAGGATGGAAGGGAAGAGGGAGAACAAATGAGAGAGTAGCTGTTAGGCATTTGGACGGGCACATATCGCTCTAATTTCCCGGCAGGAAGAAGAATTGACCAGAGTCTCAGCCACCCACCAGAAACCAGTATAGGTCCTGAACCAAAATTTTGGACTTGCGTACAACTCACAAAAAATGAGTTGAAAAATGGAGCACAGCGGCACAGCAATTCACAAACTGACATAGTAATAAAGGACAACTATCGTCCAAAAATCTGTTGAAGGAAGGCAGCGAGGTGGACTTGAAAGCGAGACAGAATAGCAGGAAAGAGATTTCAAGAGGTACGTTGGAATCGCCTTTAAAGCACAGGAAGAGGGGCACAACTTCGACAATGACACACTTGGCCAAAAAGGGCGTATGCGTTTTCTCCTGAATATATTCAGGAGAAAACGCATACGCCCTTTTTGGCCAAGCAAGCAAGCGGGCAATGCAAATCTGCACTACACAGAAGTATCACTTCCGACCGGTCAAAAGTGACATCCACAAAATGTGTAAAAACCAGAAAGGCAAGACAGGCCCTGGAGAACAGGGAGCCTTGTTATGCTGATGGGCGGGATGTAAATTGCCAACTGCCTCACTGGAGGAGTGCATTGCGTTCCCTAATACAAGTAAACAACAGAGCTACAGAGCCAAGGGCACTTCCAGTCTAGGGAATATACCTTGGGAAAACTGAAAATCAATAAGACAGAGCCACCCCCAAATTTAGGCCTGCACTGCTTACAAGAACCTCAACTTGGGTACACCTTAAATATCCCAGGAAATATAAAAATGGTTCCCAAAACTGTGGTATTTATGTATGATGGAATACCCCTCAGCCATGAAATCAATGTCATAAGACCAGGAGCAGCAAATTGAGTGGATTCAGGTACGATGATTCTAAGTGCAATAAGTCACACAGAAAAAGAAACTTATCATAAGATATCACTTATAAAGATCCTGTAAACATGGCTACACATGAACTGAGTTAGGAAAGAGAACAGAGTTTCACATTTAGAACACACTCTTATGCCTGCTTAAGGGGAAAGGAGAGGTGGGGTGATGCATAAAACCAGAGTTTGATATAAGCACAGGTACCTTTTGTATAACCAACTGTGGAATAGACAAGACCTACACCTTCCTCAGTGAAAGGGACTCAAAACCCCATATTTCCCGCAGAGAAATACATCTGACTAGTAAGAATCTTAAAACATATGTATTGATATGTCTGTGTAAGGGAATCAAGTGTGTCTGGACTGGCATAAAAATGGCAGCGAGAATCAGCTCAAAGCCACTATAAAAAGGAATTTCAAAAACAAAACCAAAAAACAGGGAAATTCTTTACATTTCCTTCAGGGTCTCTGATGAAACCTGGAATGACCCTATCTACAATGACAGATAGATGTGGCATAAGGCTGGACACTTGGGACTGAGAGGAATGGTGAGATTGGGTGAGCAAATGGAGACCCTTTAAAGCAAAAATGCATGGCCCCCATTCCATGGGTCCCAACTCTCCATGTTGAAGGGAATATTACTACAGCTATTACATGTACGGGAAGCCTAGAGAATGGACACAATGTGAATACAAATGGTTTCTAAAACTCAATGAGTAGTCCCTCTCCTGGTGCTCTGGTTTTACATTCCAACTGCTTTACTATCAATCTCCCAACTTGGAGAGACAAACCATTTAACCTCCTGGTTCGCACAGGTTGCCAATTTCGCAGAGGATGGAAGGGAAAAGGGAGATCCAATGAGAGAGTAGCTGATAGGCATTTGGACGGGCACATGTCACTCTAATTTCCCGGCAGGAAGAAGAATTAACCAGAGTCTCAGCCACCCACCGGGAACCAGTATAGGTCCTGAACCAAAATTTTGGACTTGCGTACAGCTCACAAAAAACGAGTTGAAAAATGGAGCTCAGGGGCACAGCAATTCACAAACTGGCAGAGTAATAAAGGACAACTATCGTCCAAAAATCTGTTGAGGGAAGGCAACGAGGTTGACTTGAAAGCGAGACAGAATAGCAGGAAACAGATTTCAAGGGGTACGTTGGAATAGCCTTTAAAGCACAGGAAGAGGGGCACAACTTCGACAATGAAGCACTTGGCCGAAAAGGGCGTATGCGTTTTCTCCTGAATATATTCAGGAAAAAACGCATATGCCCTTTTTCGCAAAGCAAGCAAGCGGGCAATGCAAATCTGCACTACAAAGAAATATCACTTCCCACCAGTGAAAGGCACATCCACAAAATGAGTAAAAACCAGAAAGGCAAGACAGGCTCTGGAGAACTGGGAGCCTTGTTATGCTGATGGGTGGGATATAAATTGCCAACTGCCCCACTGGAGGAGTGCATTGCGTTCCCTAAAACAAGTAAACAACAGAGCTACAGAGCCAAGGGCACTTCCAGTCTAGGGAATATACCTTGGAAAAACTGAAAATCAATAAGACAGAGCCACCCCCAAATTTAGGGCTGCACTGCTTACAAGAACCTCAACTTGGGTACACCTTAAATATCCCAGGAAATATAAATATGGTTCAAAAAACTGTGGTATTTATGTACGATGGAATATCCCTCAGCCATGAAATCAATGTCATAAGACCAGGAGCAGCAAAGTGAGTGGATTCAGGTATGATGATTCTAAGTGAAATAAGTCACACAGAAAAAGAAACTTATCATAAGATATCACTTATTAAGATCCTGTAAACATGGCTACACATGAACTGAGTTAGGAAAGAGAACAGAGTTTCACATTTAGAAAACACTCTTATGCCTGCTTAAGGGGAAAGGAGAGGTGGGGTGATGCATAAAACCTGAGTTTGATATAAGCACAGGTACCATTTCTAAAACCAACTGTGGAATAGAGAAGACCTACGCCTTCCTCAGTGAAAGGGACTCAAAACCACATATTTCCCGCAGAGGAATAGACCAGACTAGTAAGAATCTTAAAACCTATGTCTAGATATGTCTCCGTAAGGGAATCAAATGTGTCTAGACTGGCATAAATATGGCAGCGAGAAACAGCTGAAACACACTACAAAAAAATTTCAAAAACAAAACCATAAAACAGGGAACTTCTTTACAATTCCCTCAGTGTCTCTGATGAAACCTGGAATGACCCTATCTACAATGACAGCTGGATATGTCATAAGGCTGGTCACTTGGGGCTGAGAGGATTGGTGAGATTGGGTGAGCAAATGCAGACCCTTTAAAGCAATAATGCCTGGCCCCCAATCCGTGGTTCCCAACTCTCCAGGTTAAAGGGAGTATTACTACAGCTATAACATGTACGGGAAACCTAGAGAATAGACACTCTGTGAATAAAATAGGTTTCTAAAACACAACGAATAGTCCCTCTCCTGGTGCTCCCGTTTGATTTTCCAACTGCTATACTATCAGTCTCCCAAATTGGAGAGACAGCCCCTTTAAGCTCCTGGTTCGCACAAGTTGCCAATTTTGCAGAGGATGGAAGGGAAGAGGGAGAACCAATGAGAGAGTAGCTGTTAGGCATTTGACGGGCACATGTCACTCTGATATCCCGGCAGGAAGAAGAATTAACCAGAGTCTCAGCCACCCACCGGGAACCAGTAAAGGTCCTGAACCAAAATTTTGGACTTGCGTACAGCTCACAAAAAACGAGTTGAAAAATGGAGCTCAGGGGCACAGCAATTCACAAACAGGCAGAGTAATAAAGGACAACTATCGTCCAAAAATCTGTTGAGGGAAGGCAACGAGGCAGACTTGAAAGCGAGGTAGAAGAGCAGGAAACAGATGTCAAGTGGTACGTTGGAATCGCCTTTAAAGCACAGGAAGAGGGGCACAACTTCAACAATGACGCACTTGGCCAAAAAGGGCCTATGCGTTTTCTCCTGAATATATTCAGGAGAAAACGCATACTCCCTTTTTGGCCAAGCAAGCAAGCGGGCAATGCAAATCTGCACTACAAAGAAGTATCACTTCCCACCGGTCAAAAGGGACATCCACAAAATGTGTAAAAACAAGAAAGGCAAGACAGGCCCTGGAGAAGAGGGAGCCTTGTTATGCTGATGGGCGGGATGTAAATAGCCAACTGCCTCACTGGAGGAGTGCATTGCGTTCCCTAAAACAAGTAAACAACAGAGCTACAGAGCCAAGGGCACTTCCAATCTAGGGAATATACCTTGGGAAAACTGAAAATCAATAAGACAGAGCCACCCCCAAATTCAGGGCTGCACTGCTTACAAGAACCTCAAATTGGGAACACCTTAAATATCCCAGGAAATATAAAAATGGTTCAAAAAACTGTGGTATTTATGTACGATGGAATATCCCTCAGCCACGAAATCAATGTCATAAGACCAGGAGCAGCAAAGTGAGTGGATTAAGGTACGATGATTCTAAGTGAAATAAGTCACACAGAAAAAGAAACTTATCATAAGATATCACTTATGAAGATCCTGTAAACATGGCTACACATGAACTGAGTTAGGAAAGAGAACAGAGTCTCACATTTAGAAAACACTCTTATGCCTGCTTAAGGGGAAAGGAGAGGTGGGGTGATGCATAAAACCAGAGTTTGATATAAGCACAGGTACCATTTCTATAACCAACTGTGGAATAGACAAGACTTACACCTTCCTCAGTGAAAGGGACTCAAAACCCCATATTTCCCGCAGAGGAATAGATCTGACTAGTAAGAATCTTAAAACCTATGTATTGATATGTCTCTGTAAGGGAATCAAACGTGTCTAGACTGGCATAAACATGGCAGCGAGAATCAGCTCAAACCCACTATAAAAAGGAATTTCAAAAACAAAACCAAAAAACAGGGAAATTCTTTACATTTCCTTCAGGGTCTCTGATGAAACCTGGAATGACCCTATCTACAATGACAGCTGGATGTGGCATAAGGCTGGACACCTGGGACTGAGACGATTGGTGAGATTGGGTGAGCAAATGCAGACCCTTTAAAGCAAAAATGCATGGCCCCAATTCCATGGGTCCCAACTCTCCATGTTGAAGGGAATATTACTACAGCTATTACATGTACGGGAAACCTAGAGAATGGACACACTGTGAATACAAAAGGTTTCTAAAACTCAACGAGTAGTCCCTCTCCTGGTGCTCCGCTTTGACTTTCCAACTGCTTTACTATCAATCTCCCAACTTGGAGAGACAAACCCTTTAAACTCCTGGTTCAAACAGGTTGCCAATTTGGCAGAGGATGGAAGGGAAGAGGGAGAACCAATGAGAGAGTAGCTGTTAGGCATTTGGACGGGCACATGTCACTCTAATTTCCCGGCAGGAAGAAGTAATAACCAGAGTCTCAGCCAGCCACTGGGAACCAGTATAGGTCCTGAACCAAAATTTTGGACTTGCGTACAGCTCACAAAAAACGAGTTGAAAAATGGAGCTCAGGGGAACAGCAATTCACAAACTGGCAGAGTAATAAAGGACAACTATCGTCCAAAAAATCTGTTGAGGGAAGGCAGCGAGGCGGACTTGAAAGAGAGACAGAATAGCAGGAAACAGATTTCAAGATGTACGTTGGTATCGCCTTTAAAGCACAGGAAGAGGGGCACAACTTCGACAGTGACGCACTTGGCCAAAAAGGGCGTATGTGTTTTCTCCTGAATATATTCAGGAGAAAACGCATACGCCCTTTTTGGCCAAGCAAGCAAGCGGACAATGCAAATCTGCACAACAAAGAAGTATCACTTCCCACCGCTCAAAAGGGACATCCACAAAATGTGTAAAAACCAGAAAGGCAAGACAGGCCCTGGAGAAGAGGGAGCCTTTTTATGCTGATGGGCAGAATGTAAATTGCCAACTGCCTCACTGGAGGAGTGCATTGTGCTCCCTAAAACAAGTAAACAACAGAGCTACAGAGCCAAGGGCACTTCCAGTCTAGGGAATATACCTTGGGAAAACTGAAAATCAATAAGACAGAGCCACCCCCAAATTTTGGGCTGCACTGCTTAAAAGAACCTCAACTTGGGTACACCTTAAATATCCCAGGAAATATAAAAATGGTTCAAAAAACTGTGGTATTTATGTACGATGAAATATCCCTCAGCCATGAAATCAATGTCATAAGACCAGGAGCAGCAAAGTGAGTGGATTCAGGTACGATGATTCTAAGTAAAATAAGTCACACAGAAAAAGAAACTTATCATAAGATATCACTTATGAAGATCCTGTAAACATGGCTACACAAGAACTGAGTTAGGAAAGAGAACAGAGTCTCACATTTAGAAAACACTCTTATGCCTGCTTATGGGGAAAGGAGAGGTGGGGTGATGCATAAAACCAGAGTTTGATATAAGCACAGGTACCATTTCTATAACCAACTGGGGAATAGACAAGACCTACACCTTCCTCAGTGAAAGGGACTCAAAACCCCATATTTCCCACAGAGGAATAGATCTGACTAGTAAGAATCTTAAAACCTATGTATTGATACGTCTCTGTAAGGGAATCATGTGTGTCTAGACTGGCATAAACATGGCAGCGAGAATCAGCTCAAACCCACTATAAAAAGGAATTTCAAAAACAAAACAAAAAAAACAGGGAAATTCTTTACATTTCCTTCAGGGTCTGTGATGACACCTGGAATGACCCTATCTACAATGACAGCTGGATGTGACATAAGGCTGGACTCTTGGGACTGAGAGGATTGCTCAGATTGGGTGAGCAAATGCAGACCATTTAAAGCAAAAATGCATGGCCCCCATTCCATGGGTCCCAACTCTCCATGTTGAAGTGAATATTACTACAGCTATAACATGTACGGGAAACCTATAGAATGGACACACTGTGAATAGAAAAGATATCTAAAACTCAACGAATAGTCCCTCTCCTGGAGCTCCGCTTTGACTTTCCAACTGCTTTACTATCAATCTCCCAACTTGGAGAGACAATCCCTTTAACCTCCTGGTTCGCACAGGTTGCCAAATTGGCAGAGGATGGAAGGGAAGAGGAAGAACCAATGAGAGAGTAGCTGTTAGGCATTTGGACGGGCACATGTCGCTCTAATTTCCCGGCAGGAAGAAGAATTGACCAGAGTCTCAGCCACTCACAAGGAACCAGTATAGGTCCTGAACCAAAATTTTGGACTTGCGTACAACTCACAAAAAATGAGTTGAAAAATGGAACCCATGGGCACAGCAATTCACAAACTGACAGAGTAATAAAGGACAACTATCGTCCAAAAATCTGTTGAGGGAAGGCAGCGAGTCGGACATGAAAACGAGACAGAATAGCAGGAAACAGATTTCAAGAGGTACGTTGGAATCGCCTTTAAAGCACAGGAAGAGGGGCACAACTTCGACAATGACACACTTGGCCAAAAAGGGCGTATGCGTTTTCCCCTGAATATATTCAGGAGAAAACGCATACGCCCTTTTTTGCCAAGCAAGCAAGCGGGCAATGCAAATCTGCACTACACAGAAGTATCACTTCCCACCGGTCAAAAGAGACATCCACAAAATGTGTAAAAACCAGAAAGGCAAGACAGGCCCTGGAGAACAGGGAGCCTTGTTATGCTGATGGGCGGGATGTAAATTGCCAACTGCCTCACTGGAGGAGTGCATTGCGTTCCCTAAAACAAGTAAACAACAGAGCTACAGAGCCAAGGGCACTTCCGGTCTAGGGAATATACCTTGGGAAAACTGAAAATCAATAAGACAGAGCCACCCCCAAATTTAGGGCTGCACTGCTTACAAGAACCTCAACTTGGGTACACCTTAAATATCCCAGGAAATATAAAAATGGTTCAAAAAACTGTGGTATTTATGTACGATGGGATATCCCTCAGCCATGAAATCAATGTCATAAGACCAGGAGCAGCAAAGTGAGTGGATTCAGGTACGATGATTCTAAGTGAAGTCACACAGAAAAAGAAACTTATCATAAGATATCACTTATGAAGATCCTGTAAACATAGCTACACATGAAATGAGTTAAGAAAGAGAACAGAGTCTCACATTTAGAAAACACTCTTATTCCTGTTTAAGGGGGAAGGAGAGGTGGGGTGATGCATAAAACCAGAGTTTGATATAAGCACAGTTACCGTTTCTAAAACCAACTGTGGAATAGACAAGACCTACACCTTTTTCATTGAAAGGGACTCAAAACCCCATATTTGGCGCAGAGTAATAGATCTGACTAGTAAGATCTTAATACCTATGTCTAGATATGTCTCCGTAAGGGAATCAAATGTGTCTAGACTGGCATAAATATGGCAGCGAGAAACAGCTGAAACACACTACAAAAAAATTTCAAAAACAAAACCAAAAAACAGGGAACTTCTTTACAATTCCCTCAGTGTCTCTGATGAAACCTGGAATGACCCTATCTACAATGACAGCTGGATATGTCATAAGGCTGGTCACTTGGGGCTGAGAGGATTGGTGAGATTGGGTGAGCAAATGCAGACCCTTTAAAGCAATAATGCCTGGCCCCCAATCCGTGGTTCCCAACTCTCCAGGTTAAAGGGAGTATTACTACAGCTATAACATGTACGGGAAACCTAGAGAATAGACACTCTGTGAATAAAATAGGTTTCTAAAACACAACGAATAGTCCCTCTCCTGGTGCTCCCGTTTGATTTTCCAACTGCTATACTATCAGTCTCCCAAATTGGAGAGACAGCCCCTTTAAGCTCCTGGTTCGCACAAGTTGCCAATTTTGCAGAGGATGGAAGGGAAGAGGGAGAACCAATGAGAGAGTAGCTGTTAGGCATTTGACGGGCACATGTCACTCTGATATCCCGGCAGGAAGAAGAATTAACCAGAGTCTCAGCCACCCACCGGGAACCAGTAAAGGTCCTGAACCAAAATTTTGGACTTGCGTACAGCTCACAAAAAACGAGTTGAAAAATGGAGCTCAGGGGCACAGCAATTCACAAACAGGCAGAGTAATAAAGGACAACTATCGTCCAAAAATCTGTTGAGGGAAGGCAACGAGGCAGACTTGAAAGCGAGGTAGAAGAGCAGGAAACAGATGTCAAGTGGTACGTTGGAATCGCCTTTAAAGCACAGGAAGAGGGGCACAACTTCAACAATGACGCACTTGGCCAAAAAGGGCCTATGCGTTTTCTCCTGAATATATTCAGGAGAAAACGCATACTCCCTTTTTGGCCAAGCAAGCAAGCGGGCAATGCAAATCTGCACTACAAAGAAGTATCACTTCCCACCGGTCAAAAGGGACATCCACAAAATGTGTAAAAACAAGAAAGGCAAGACAGGCCCTGGAGAAGAGGGAGCCTTGTTATGCTGATGGGCGGGATGTAAATAGCCAACTGCCTCACTGGAGGAGTGCATTGCGTTCCCTAAAACAAGTAAACAACAGAGCTACAGAGCCAAGGGCACTTCCAGTCTAGGGAATATACCTTGGGAAAACTGAAAATCAATAAGACAGAGCCACCCCCAAATTCAGGGCTGCACTGCTTACAAGAACCTCAAATTGGGAACACCTTAAATATCCCAGGAAATATAAAAATGGTTCAAAAAACTGTGGTATTTATGTACGATGGAATATCCCTCAGCCACGAAATCAATGTCATAAGACCAGGAGCAGCAAAGTGAGTGGATTAAGGTACGATGATTCTAAGTGAAATAAGTCACACAGAAAAAGAAACTTATCATAAGATATCACTTATGAAGATCCTGTAAACATGGCTACACATGAACTGAGTTAGGAAAGAGAACAGAGTCTCACATTTAGAAAACACTCTTATGCCTGCTTAAGGGGAAAGGAGAGGTGGGGTGATGCATAAAACCAGAGTTTGATATAAGCACAGGTACCATTTCTATAACCAACTGTGGAATAGACAAGACTTACACCTTCCTCAGTGAAAGGGACTCAAAACCCCATATTTCCCGCAGAGGAATAGATCTGACTAGTAAGAATCTTAAAACCTATGTATTGATATGTCTCTGTAAGGGAATCAAACGTGTCTAGACTGGCATAAACATGGCAGCGAGAATCAGCTCAAACCCACTATAAAAAGGAATTTCAAAAACAAAACCAAAAAACAGGGAAATTCTTTACATTTCCTTCAGGGTCTCTGATGAAACCTGGAATGACCCTATCTACAATGACAGCTGGATGTGGCATAAGGCTGGACACCTGGGACTGAGACGATTGGTGAGATTGGGTGAGCAAATGCAGACCCTTTAAAGCAAAAATGCATGGCCCCAATTCCATGGGTCCCAACTCTCCATGTTGAAGGGAATATTACTACAGCTATTACATGTACGGGAAACCTAGAGAATGGACACACTGTGAATACAAAAGGTTTCTAAAACTCAACGAGTAGTCCCTCTCCTGGTGCTCCGCTTTGACTTTCCAACTGCTTTACTATCAATCTCCCAACTTGGAGAGACAAACCCTTTAAACTCCTGGTTCAAACAGGTTGCCAATTTGGCAGAGGATGGAAGGGAAGAGGGAGAACCAATGAGAGAGTAGCTGTTAGGCATTTGGACGGGCACATGTCACTCTAATTTCCCGGCAGGAAGAAGTAATAACCAGAGTCTCAGCCACCCACTGGGAACCAGTATAGGTCCTGAACCAAAATTTTGGACTTGCGTACAGCTCACAAAAAACGAGTTGAAAAATGGAGCTCAGGGGAACAGCAATTCACAAACTGGCAGAGTAATAAAGGACAACTATCGTCCAAAAAATCTGTTGAGGGAAGGCAGCGAGGCGGACTTGAAAGAGAGACAGAATAGCAGGAAACAGATTTCAAGATGTACGTTGGTATCGCCTTTAAAGCACAGGAAGAGGGGCACAACTTCGACAGTGACGCACTTGGCCAAAAAGGGCGTATGTGTTTTCTCCTGAATATATTCAGGAGAAAACGCATACGCCCTTTTTGGCCAAGCAAGCAAGCGGACAATGCAAATCTGCACAACAAAGAAGTATCACTTCCCACCGCTCAAAAGGGACATCCACAAAATGTGTAAAAACCAGAAAGGCAAGACAGGCCCTGGAGAAGAGGGAGCCTTTTTATGCTGATGGGCAGAATGTAAATTGCCAACTGCCTCACTGGAGGAGTGCATTGTGCTCCCTAAAACAAGTAAACAACAGAGCTACAGAGCCAAGGGCACTTCCAGTCTAGGGAATATACCTTGGGAAAACTGAAAATCAATAAGACAGAGCCACCCCCAAATTTTGGGCTGCACTGCTTAAAAGAACCTCAACTTGGGTACACCTTAAATATCCCAGGAAATATAAAAATGGTTCAAAAAACTGTGGTATTTATGTACGATGAAATATCCCTCAGCCATGAAATCAATGTCATAAGACCAGGAGCAGCAAAGTGAGTGGATTCAGGTACGATGATTCTAAGTAAAATAAGTCACACAGAAAAAGAAACTTATCATAAGATATCACTTATGAAGATCCTGTAAACATGGCTACACAAGAACTGAGTTAGGAAAGAGAACAGAGTCTCACATTTAGAAAACACTCTTATGCCTGCTTATGGGGAAAGGAGAGGTGGGGTGATGCATAAAACCAGAGTTTGATATAAGCACAGGTACCATTTCTATAACCAACTGGGGAATAGACAAGACCTACACCTTCCTCAGTGAAAGGGACTCAAAACCCCATATTTCCCACAGAGGAATAGATCTGACTAGTAAGAATCTTAAAACCTATGTATTGATACGTCTCTGTAAGGGAATCATGTGTGTCTAGACTGGCATAAACATGGCAGCGAGAATCAGCTCAAACCCACTATAAAAAGGAATTTCAAAAACAAAACAAAAAAAACAGGGAAATTCTTTACATTTCCTTCAGGGTCTGTGATGACACCTGGAATGACCCTATCTACAATGACAGCTGGATGTGACATAAGGCTGGACTCTTGGGACTGAGAGGATTGCTCAGATTGGGTGAGCAAATGCAGACCATTTAAAGCAAAAATGCATGGCCCCCATTCCATGGGTCCCAACTCTCCATGTTGAAGTGAATATTACTACAGCTATAACATGTACGGGAAACCTATAGAATGGACACACTGTGAATAGAAAAGATATCTAAAACTCAACGAATAGTCCCTCTCCTGGAGCTCCGCTTTGACTTTCCAACTGCTTTACTATCAATCTCCCAACTTGGAGAGACAATCCCTTTAACCTCCTGGTTCGCACAGGTTGCCAAATTGGCAGAGGATGGAAGGGAAGAGGAAGAACCAATGAGAGAGTAGCTGTTAGGCATTTGGACGGCCACATGTCGCTCTAATTTCCCGGCAGGAAGAAGAATTGACCAGAGTCTCAGCCACCCACAAGGAACCAGTATAGGTCCTGAACCAAAATTTTGGACTTGCGTACAACTCACAAAAAATGAGTTGAAAAATGGAACCCATGGGCACAGCAATTCACAAACTGACAGAGTAATAAAGGACAACTATCGTCCAAAAATCTGTAGAGGGAAGGCAGCGAGTCGGACATGAAAACGAGACAGAATAGCAGGAAACAGATTTCAAGAGGTACGTTGGAATCGCCTTTAAAGCACAGGAAGAGGGGCACAACTTCGACAATGACACACTTGGCCAAAAAGGGCGTATGCGTTTTCCCCTGAATATATTCAGGAGAAAACGCATACGCCCTTTTTTGCCAAGCAAGCAAGCGGGCAATGCAAATCTGCACTACACAGAAGTATCACTTCCCACCGGTCAAAAGAGACATCCACAAAATGTGTAAAAACCAGAAAGGCAAGACAGGCCCTGGAGAACAGGGAGCCTTGTTATGCTGATGGGCGGGATGTAAATTGCCAACTGCCTCACTGGAGGAGTGCATTGCGTTCCCTAAAACAAGTAAACAACAGAGCTACAGAGCCAAGGGCACTTCCGGTCTAGGGAATATACCTTGGGAAAACTGAAAATCAATAAGACAGAGCCACCCCCAAATTTAGGGCTGCACTGCTTACAAGAACCTCAACTTGGGTACACCTTAAATATCCCAGGAAATATAAAAATGGTTCAAAAAACTGTGGTATTTATGTACGATGGGATATCCCTCAGCCATGAAATCAATGTCATAAGACCAGGAGCAGCAAAGTGAGTGGATTCAGGTACGATGATTCTAAGTGAAGTCACACAGAAAAAGAAACTTATCATAAGATATCACTTATGAAGATCCTGTAAACATAGCTACACATGAAATGAGTTAAGAAAGAGAACAGAGTCTCACATTTAGAAAACACTCTTATTCCTGTTTAAGGGGGAAGGAGAGGTGGGGTGATGCATAAAACCAGAGTTTGATATAAGCACAGGTACCGTTTCTAAAACCAACTGTGGAATAGACAAGACCTACACCTTTTTCATTGAAAGGGACTCAAAACCCCATATTTGGCGCAGAGTAATAGATCTGACTAGTAAGAATCTTAATACCTATGTCTAGATATGTCTCCGTAAGGGAATCAAATGTGTCTAGACTGGCATAAATATGGCAGCGAGAAACAGCTGAAACACACTACAAAAAAATTTCAAAAGCAAAACCAAAAAACAGGGAACTTCTTTACAATTCCCTCAGTGTCTCTGATGAAACCTGGAATGACCCTATCTACAATGACAGCTGGATATGTCATAAGGCTGGTCACTTGGGGCTGAGAGGATTGGTGAGATTGGGTGAGCAAATGCAGACCCTTTAAAGCAATAATGCCTGGCCCCCAATCCGTGGTTCCCAACTCTCCAGGTTAAAGGGAGTATTACTACAGCTATAACATGTACGGGAAACCTAGAGAATAGACACTCTGTGAATAAAATAGGTTTCTAAAACACAACGAATAGTCCCTCTCCTGGTGCTCCCGTTTGATTTTCCAACTGCTATACTATCAGTCTCCCAAATTGGAGAGACAGCCCCTTTAAGCTCCTCGTTCGCACAAGTTGCCAATTTTGCAGAGGATGGAAGGGAAGAGGGAGAACCAATGAGAGAGTAGCTGTTAGGCATTTGACGGGCACATGTCACTCTGATATCCCGGCAGGAAGAAGAATTAACCAGAGTCTCAGCCACCCACCGGGAACCAGTAAAGGTCCTGAACCAAAATTTTGGACTTGCGTACAGCTCACAAAAAACGAGTTGAAAAATGGAGCTCAGGGGCACAGCAATTCACAAACAGGCAGAGTAATAAAGGACAACTATCGTCCAAAAATCTGTTGAGGGAAGGCAACGAGGCAGACTTGAAAGCGAGGTAGAAGAGCAGGAAACAGATGTCAAGTGGTACGTTGGAATCGCCTTTAAAGCACAGGAAGAGGGGCACAACTTCAACAATGACGCACTTGGCCAAAAAGGGCGTATGCGTTTTCTCCTGAATATATTCAGGAGAAAACGCATACTCCCTTTTTGGCCAAGCAAGCAAGCGGGCAATGCAAATCTGCACTACAAAGAAGTATCACTTCCCACCGGTCAAAAGGGACATCCACAAAATGTGTAAAAACAAGAAAGGCAAGACAGGCCCTGGAGAAGAGGGAGCCTTGTTATGCTGATGGGCGGGATGTAAATAGCCAACTGCCTCACTGGAGGAGTGCATTGCGTTCCCTAAAACAAGTAAACAACAGAGCTACAGAGCCAAGGGCACTTCCAGTCTAGGGAATATACCTTGGGAAAACTGAAAATCAATAAGACAGAGCCACCCCCAAATTCAGGGCTGCACTGCTTACAAGAACCTCAAATTGGGAACACCTTAAATATCCCAGGAAATATAAAAATGGTTCAAAAAACTGTGGTATTTATGTACGATGGAATATCCCTCAGCCACGAAATCAATGTCATAAGACCAGGAGCAGCAAAGTGAGTGGATTAAGGTACGATGATTCTAAGTGAAATAAGTCACACAGAAAAAGAAACTTATCATAAGATATCACTTATGAAGATCCTGTAAACATGGCTACACATGAACTGAGTTAGGAAAGAGAACAGAGTCTCACATTTAGAAAACACTCTTATGCCTGCTTAAGGGGAAAGGAGAGGTGGGGTGATGCATAAAACCAGAGTTTGATATAAGCACAGGTACCATTTCTATAACCAACTGTGGAATAGACAAGACTTACACCTTCCTCAGTGAAAGGGACTCAAAACCCCATATTTCCCGCAGAGGAATAGATCTGACTAGTAAGAATCTTAAAACCTATGTATTGATATGTCTCTGTAAGGGAATCAAATGTGTCTAGACTGGCATAAACATGGCAGCGAGAATCAGGTCAAACCCACTATAAAAAGGAATTTCAAAAACAAAACCAAAAAACAGGGAAATTCTTTACATTTCCTTCAGGGTCTCTGATGAAACCTGGAATGACCCTATCTACAATGACAGCTGGATATGGCATAAGGCTGGACACCTGGGACTGAGACGATTGGTGAGATTGGGTGAGCAAATGCAGACCCTTTAAAGCAAAAATGCATGGCCCCAATTCCATGGGTCCCAACTCTCCATGTTGAAGGGAATATTACTACAGCTATTACATGTACGGGAAACCTAGAGAATGGACACACTGTGAATACAAAAGGTTTCTAAAACTCAACGAGTAGTCCCTCTCCTGGTGCTCCGCTTTGACTTTCCAACTGCTTTACTATCAATCTCCCAACTTGGAGAGACAAACCCTTTAAACTCCTGGTTCAAACAGGTTGCCAATTTGGCAGAGGATGGAAGGGAAGAGGGAGAACCAATGAGAGAGTAGCTGTTAGGCATTTGGACGGGCACATGTCACTCTAATTTCCCGGCAGGAAGAAGTAATAACCAGAGTCTCAGCCACCCACTGGGAACCAGTATAGGTCCTGAACCAAAATTTTGGACTTGCGTACAGCTCACAAAAATCGAGTTGAAAAATGGAGCTCAGGGGAACAGCAATTCACAAACTGGCAGAGTAATAAAGGACAACTATCGTCCAAAAAATCTGTTGAGGGAAGGCAGCGAGGCAGACTTGAAAGAGAGACAGAATAGCAGGAAACAGATTTCAAGATGTACGTTGGTATCGCCTTTAAAGCACAGGAAGAGGGGCACAACTTCGACAGTGACGCACTTGGCCAAAAAGGGCATATGTGTTTTCTCCTGAATATATTCAGGAGAAAACCCATACGCCCTTTTTGGCCAAGCAAGCAAGCGGACAATGCAAATCTGCACAACAAAGAAGTATCACTTCCCACCGCTCAAAAGGGACATCCACAAAATGTGTAAAAACCAGAAAGGCAAGACAGGCCCTGGAGAAGAGGGAGCCTTTTTATGCTGATGGGCAGAATGTAAATTGCCAACTGCCTCACTGGAGGAGTGCATTGTGCTCCCTAAAACAAGTAAACAACAGAGCTACAGAGCCAAGGGCACTTCCAGTCTAGGGAATATACCTTGGGAAAACTGAAAATCAATAAGACAGAGCCACCCCCAAATTTTGGGCTGCACTGCTTAAAAGAACCTCAACTTGGGTACACCTTAAATATCCCAGGAAATATAAAAATGGTTCAAAAAACTGTGGTATTTATGTACGATGAAATATCCCTCAGCCATGAAATCAATGTCATAAGACCAGGAGCAGCAAAGTGAGTGGATTCAGGTACGATGATTCTAAGTAAAATAAGTCACACAGAAAAAGAAACTTATCATAAGATATCACTTATGAAGATCCTGTAAACATGGCTACACAAGAACTGAGTTAGGAAAGAGAACAGAGTCTCACATTTAGAAAACACTCTTATGCCTGCTTATGGGGAAAGGAGAGGTGGGGTGATGCATAAAACCAGAGTTTGATATAAGCACAGGTACCATTTCTATAACCAACTGGGGAATAGACAAGACCTACACCTTCCTCAGTGAAAGGGACTCAAAACCCCATATTTCCCACAGAGGAATAGATCTGACTAGTAAGAATCTTAAAACCTATGTATTGATACGTCTCTGTAAGGGAATCATGTGTGTCTAGACTGGCATAAACATGGCAGCGAGAATCAGCTCAAACCCACTATAAAAACGAATTTCAAAAACAAAACCAAAAAACAGGGAAATTCTTTACAATTCCTTCAGGGTCTCTGATGAAACCTGGAATAACCCTATCTACAATGACAGCTGGATGTGGTATAAGGCTGGACACTTGGGACTGAGAGGATTGTTGCGATTGGGTGAGCAAATGCAGACCCTTTAAAGCAAAAGTGCATGGCCCCCATTCCATGGGTCCCAACTCTCCATGTTGAAGGGAATATTACTACAGCTATAACATGTATGGGAAACCTAGAGAATGGACACACTGTGAATACAATAGGTTTCTAAAACTCAACGAATAGTCCCTCTCCTTGTGCTCCGGTTTGACTTTCCAACTGCTTTTCTATCAATCTCCCAACTTGGAGAGACAGACCCTTTATGCTCCTGGTTTGCACAGGTTGCCAATTTGGCAGAGGATGGAATGGAAGAGGGAGAACCAATGAGAGAGTAGCTGTTAGGCATTTGGACGGGCACATGCCACTCTAATTTCCCGGCAGGAAGAAAAATTAACCAAAGTCTCAGCCACCCAACGGGAAACAGTATAGGTCCTGAACCAAAATTTTGGACTTGCGTACAGCTCACAAATACTAGTTGAAAACTGGAGCTCAGGGGCACAGCAATTCACAAACTGGCAGAGTAATAAAGGACAACTATCGTCCAAAAATCTGTTGAGGGAAGGCATCGAGGCGGACTTGAAAGCGAGGCAGAATAGCAGGAAACAGATTTCAAGAGGTAATTTGGAATCGCCTTTAAAGCACAGGAAGACGGATACAACATCGACAATGACGCACTTGGCCAAAAAGGGCGTATTAGTTTTCTCCTGAATATATTCAGGAGAAAACGCATACGCCCTTTTTGGCCAAGCTAGCAAGCGGGCAATGCAATTCTGCACTACAAAGAAGTGTCACTTCCCACCGGTCAAAAGGGGCATCCACAAATGTGTAAAAACCAGAAAAGCAAGACAGGCCCTGGAGAACAGGGAGCCTTGTTATGCTGATGGGCGGTGTGTAAATTGCCAACTGCCTCACTGGAGGAGTGCTTTGCGTTCCCTAAAACAAGTAAACAACAGAGCTACAGAGCCAAGGGCACTTCCAGTCTAGGGAATATACCTTGGGAAAACTGAAAATCAATAAGACAGAGCCACCCCCAAATTTAGGGCTGCACTGCTTACAAGAACCTCAACTTCGGTACACCTTAAATATCCCAGGAAATATAAAAATGGTTCAAAAAACTGTGGTATTTATGTACGATGGAATATCCCTCAGCCATGAAATCAATGTCATAAGACCAGGAGCAGCAAAGTGAGTGGATTCAGGTATGATGATTCTAAGTGAAATAAGTCACACAGAAAGAGAATCTTATCATAAGATATCACTTATGAAGATCCTGTAAACATGGCTTCACATGAACAGAGTTAGGAAAGAGAACAGAGTCTCACATTTAGAAAACACTCTTATGCCTGCTTAAGGGGAAAGGAGAGGTGGGGTGATGCATAAAACAAGAGTTTGATATAAGTACAGGTACCATTTCTAAAACCAACTGTGGAATGGACAAGACCTACACCTTTCTCAGTGGAAGGGACTCAAAACCCCATATGTCCCGCAGAGTAATAGATCTGACTAGTAAGAATCTTAAAACCTATGTATTGATACGTCTCTGTAAGGGAATCATGTGTGTCTAGACTGGCATAAACATTGCAGCGAGAATCAGCTCAAACCCACTATAAAAAGGAATTTCAAAAACAAAACAAAAAAAACAGGGAAATTCTTTACATTTCCTTCAGGGTCTGTGATGACACCTGGAATGACCCTCTCTACATTGACAGCTGGATGTGAAATAAGGCTGGACTCTTGGGACTGAGAGGATTGCTGAGATTGGGTGAGCAAATGCAGACCCTTTAAAGCAAAAATGCATGGCCCCCATTCCATGGGTCCCAACTCTCCATGTTGGAGTGAATATTACTACAGCTATAACATGTACGGGAAACCTAGAGAATGGACACACTGTGAATAGAAAAGGTATCTAAAACTCAACGAATAGTCCCTCTCCTGGTGCTCCACTTTGACTTTCCAACTGCTTTACTATCAATCTCCCAACTTGGAGAGACAACCCCTTTAACCTCCTGGTTCGCACGTGTTGCCAATTTCTCAGAGGATGGAAGGGAAGAGGGAGAACCAATGAGAGAGTAGCTGTTAGGCATTTGGACGGGCACATGTCGCTCTAATTTCCCGGCAGGAAGAAGTATTGACCAGAGTCTCAGCCCCCCACTGGGAACAAGTATAGACCCTGAACCAAAATTTTGGACTTGCGTACAGCACACAAAAAACGAGTTGAAAAATGGAGCTCTTGGGCACAGCAATTCACAAACTGGGAGAGTAATAAAGGACAACTATCTTCGAAAAATCAGTTGAGGGAGGGCAACGAGGCGGACTGGAAAGCGAGGCAGAATAGCAGGAAACAGATTTCAAGAGGTACGTTGGATTCACATTTAAAGCACAGGAAGAGGGGCACAACTTCGACAATGACGCACTTGGCCAAAAAGCTTGTATGCTTTTTCTCCTGAATATATTCAGGGGAAATCACATACGCCTTTTTTGGCCAAGCAAGCAAGCGGGCAATGCAAATCTGCACTACAATGAAGTATCACTTCCAACCGGTCAAAAGGGTCAGCCAAAAATGTGTAAAAACCAGAAAGGCAAGACAGGCCCTGGAGAACAGGGAGCCTTGTTATGCTGATGGGCGGGATGTAAATTGCCATCTGTCTCACTGGAGGAGTGCATTGTGTTCCCTAAAACAAGTAAACAACAGAGCTACAGAGCCAAGGGCACTTCCAGTCTAGGGAATATACCTTGGGAAAACGGAAAATCAATAAGACAGAGCCACCCACCAATTTAGGGCTGCAATGCTTACAAGGACCTCAACTTGGGTACACCTTAAATATCCCAGGAAATATAAAAAATGGTTCCAAAAACTGTAGTATTTATGTACGATGGAATATACCTCAGCTATTAAATCAATGTCATAAGACCAGGAGCACCAAAGTGAGTGGATTCAGGTACGATGATTCTAAGTGAAATATGTCACACAGAAAAAGAAACTTATCATAAGATATCACTTATGAAGATCCTGTAAACATGGCTACACATGAACTGAGTTAGGAAAGAGAACAGAGACTCACATTTAGAAAACACTCTTATGCCTGCTTAAGGGGAAAGGAGAGGTGGGGTGATGCATAAAACCAGAGTCTGATATAAGCACAGGTACCGTTTGTAAAACCAACTGTGGAATAGACAAGACTTACACCTTCCTCAGTGAAAGGGACTCAAAACCCCATATTTCCCGCAGAGGAATAGATCTGACTAATAACAATCCTAAAACTTATGTATTGATATGTCTCCGTAAGGGAATCAAGTGTGTAGACTGGCATAAGCATGGCAGCGAGAATCAGCTCAAACCCACTATAAAAAGGAATTTCAAAAACAAAACCAAAAAACAGGGATATTCTATACATTTCCTTCAGGGTCTCTGATGAAACGTGGAATGACCCTATCTACAATAACAGCTGGATGTGGCATAAGGCTGGACACTTGAGACTGAGAGGATTGGTGAGATTGGGTGAGCAAATGCAGACCCTTTAAAGCAAAAATGCATGGACCCCATTCCATGGGTCCCAACTCTCCATGTTGAAGGGAATATTACTACAGCTATAACATGTACGGGAAACCTAGAGAATGGACACACTGTGAATTAAAAAGGTTTCTAAAACACAACGAGTAGTCCCTCTCCTGGTGCTGTGGTTTTTCTTTCCAACTGCTATACTATCAATCTCCCACCTTGGAGAGACAAACCCTTTAACCTCCTGGTTCGCACAGGTTGCCAATTTGAAAGAGGATGGAAGGGAAGAGGGAGAACCAATGAGAGAGTAGCTGTTAGGCATTTGGACGGGCACATGACACTCTAATTTCCCGGCTGGAAGAATAATTAACCAGAGTCTAAGCCACCCACCGGGAACCAGTATAGGTCCTGAACCGAAATTTTGGACTTGCGTACAGCTCAAAAAAAACGAGTTGAAAATGGAGCTCAAGGGCATAGCAATTCACAAACTGGCAGAGTAATAAAGAACAACGATCGTCCAAAAATCTGTTGAGGGAAGGCAACGAGGCGGACTTGAAAGCGAGGCAGAATAGCAGGAAACAGATTTCAAGAGGTACGTTGGAATCGCCTTTAAAGCATAGTAAGAGGGGCACAACTTCGACAATGACACACTTGGCCAAAAAGGGCGTATGCGTTTTCTCCTGAATATATTCAGGAGAAAACGCATACGCCCTTTTTGGCCGAGCAAGCAAGCGGGCAATGCAAATCTGCACTACAAAGAAGTATCACTTCCCACCGGTCAAATGGGACATCCACAAAATGTGTAAAAACCAGAAAGGCAAGACAGGCCCTGGAGAACAGGTAGCCTTGTTATAGTGATGGGCGGGATGTAAAGTGCCAACTGCCTCACTGGAGGAGTGCATTGCGTTCCCTAAAACAATAAACAACAGAGCTACAGAGCCAAGGGCACTTCCAGTCTAGGGAATATACCTTGGGAAAACTGAAAATCAATAAGACAGAGCCACCCCCAAATTTAGGGCTGCACTGCTTACAAGAACCTCAACTTGGGTACACCTTAAATATCCCAGGAAATATAAAAATGGTTCCAAAAACTGTGGTATTTATGTACGATGGAATATACCTCAGCTATTAAATCAATGTCATAAGACCAGGAGCACCAAAGTGAGTGGATTCAGGTACGATGATTCTAAGTGAAATATGTCACACAGAAAAAGAAACTTATCATAAGATATGACTTATGAAGATCCTGTTAACATGGCTACACATGAACTGAGTTAGGAAAGAGAACAGAGTCTCACATTTAGAAAACATTCTTATGCCTGCTTAAGGGGAAAGGAGAGGTGGGGTGATGCATAAAATCAGAGTTTGATATAAGCACAGGTACCATTTCTAAAACCAACTGTGGAATAGACAAGACCTACACCTTCCTCAGTGAATGGGACTCAAAACCCCATATTTCCCGCAGAGGAATATATCTGACTAGTAAGAATCTTAAAACCTATGTATTGATATGTCTCCGTAAGGGAATCAGGTGTGTCTAGACTGGCATAAACATGGCAGCGAGAATCAGCTCAAACCCACTATAAAAAGGAATTTCAAAAACAAAACCAAAAAACAGGCAAATTCTTTACAATTCCTTCAGGGTCTCTGATGAAACCTGGAATTACCCTATCTACAATGACAGCTAGATGTGGCATAAGGCTGGACACTTGGGACTGAGAGGATTGGTGAGATTGGGTGAGCAAATGCAGACCCTTTAAAGCAAAAATGCATGGCCCCCATTTCATGGGTCCCAACTCTCCATGTTGAAGGGAATATTACTACAGCTATAACATGTACTGGAATCCTAGAGAATGGACACACTGTGAATACAAAAGGTTTCTAAAACTCAACGAATAGTCCATCTCCTGGTGCTCCGGTTTGACTTTCCTACTGCTTTACTATCAATCTCCCAAATTGGAGAGACAGCCCCTTTAAACTTCTGGTTCGCACAGGTTGCCAATTTGGCAGAGGATGGAAGGGAAGAGGGAGAACCAATGAGACAGTAGCTGTTAGACATTTGGATGGGCACATGTCACTCTAATTTCCTGGCAGGAAGAAGAATTAACCAGAGTCTCAGCCACCCACCGGGAACCAGTATAGGTTCTGAGCCATAATTTTGGACTTGCTTACAGCTCACAAAATAGGAGTTGAATAATTGAGCTCAGGGGCACAGCAATTCACAAACTGGCAGAGTAATAAAGCGCAACTATCGTCCAAAAATCTGTTGAGGGAAGGCAACGAGACGGACCTGAAAGCGAGGCAGAATAGCAGGAAACAGATTTCAAGAGGTACGTTGGATTCACATTTAAAGCACAGGAAGAGGGGCACAACTTCGACAATGACGCACTTGGCCAAAAAGGTTGTATGCTGTTTCTCCTGAATATATTCCGGAGAAAATGCATATGCCCTTTTTGGCCAAGCAAGCAAGCGGGCAATGCAAATCTGCACTACAAAGAAGTATCACTTCCCACCGGTCAAAAGGGACATCCACAAATGTGTAAAAACCAGAAAGGCAAGACAGGCCCTGGAGAACAGGGATCCTTGTTATGCTGATGGGCGGGATGTAAATTGCCAACTGCCACATTGGAGGAGTGCATTGCGTTCCCTAAAACAAGTAAACAACAGAGCTACAGAGCCAAGGGCACTTCCAGTCTAGGGAATATACCTTGGGAAAACTGAAAATCAATGACAGAGCCACCCCCAAATTTAGGGCTGCACTGCTTACAAGAACCTCAACTTGGGTACACCTTAAATATCCCAGGAAATATAAATATGGTTCAAAAAATTGTGGTACTTATGTAAGATGGAATATACCTCAGCCATGAAATCAATGTCATAAGACCAGGAGCAGCAAAGTGAGTGGATTCAGGTACGATGATTCTAAGTGAAATAAGTTACACAGAAAAAGAAACTAATCATAAGATATCACTTATGAAGATCCTGTAAACATGGCTACAAATGAACGGAGTTAGGAAAGAGAATAGAGTCTCACAGTTAGAAAACACTCTTATGCCTGCTTAAGGGGGAAGGAGAAGTGGGGTGATGCAGAAAACCAGAGATTGATATAAACACAGGAACCATTTCTAAAACCAACTTTGGAATAGACAAGACCTACACCTTCCTCAGTGAAAGGGACTCAAAACCCCATATTGCCTGCAGAGGAATAGATCTGACTAGTAAGAATCTTAAAACCTATGTATTGATATGTCTCCGTAAGGGAATCAAGTGTGTCTAGAATGGCATAAACATGGCAGCAAGAATCAGCTCAAACCCACTATAAAAAGGAATTTCAAAAACAAAACCCAATAACAGGGAAATTCTTTACAATTCCTTCAGGGTCTCTGATGAAACCTGGAATGACCCTATCTACAATGACAGCTGGATGTGGTATAAGGCTGGACACTTGGGACTGAGAGGATTGGTGAGATTGGGTGAGCAAATGCAGACCCTTTAAAGCAAAAATGCATGGCCCCCATTCCATGGGTCCCAACTCTCCATGTTGATGGGAATATTACTACAGATATAACATGTATGAGAAACCTAGTGAATGGACACACTGTGAATACAATAGGTTTCTAAAACTCAACGAATAGTCCCTCTCCTTGTGCTCCGGTTTGACTTTCCAACTGCTTTACTATCAATCTCCCAACATGGAGAGACAGCCCCTTTAAGCTCCTGGTTTGGACAGGTTGCCAATTTGGTAGAGGATGGAAGGGAAGAGGGAGAACCAATGAGAGAGTAGCTGTCAGGCATTTGGACGGGCACAAGTCACTCTAATTTCGCGGCAGGAAGAAGAATTAACCAAAGTCTCAGCCACCCACCTGGAACCAGTATAGGTCCTGAACCAAAATTTTGGACTTGCATACAGCTCACAAATACGAGTTGAAAAATGGAGCTCAGGGACACAGAAATTCACAAACTGGCAGAGAAATAAAGGACAACTATCTTCCAAAAATCTGTTGAGGGAAGGCATCGAGGCAGACTTGAATGCGAGGCAGAATAGCAGGAAATAGATTTCAAGAGGTACCTTGGAATCGCCTTTAAAGCACAGGAAGTGGGGCACAACTTCGAAAATGACGCACTGGGCCAATAAGGGCGTATGCGTTTTCTCCTGAATATATTCCTGAATATGTTCAGGAGAAAACGCATACGCCCTTTTTGGCCAAGCAAGCAAGCGGGCAATGCAAATCTGCACTACAAAGAAGTATCACTTCCCACCGGTCAAAAGGGACATCCACAAAATGTGTAAAAAGCAAAAAGGCAAGACAGGCCCTGGAGAACAGGGAGCCTTGTTATGCTGATGGGCGGGATGTAAATTGCCAACTGGCTCACTGGAGGAGTGTATTGTGTTCCCTAAAACAAGTAAACAACAGAGCTACACAGCCAAGGGCACTTCCAGTCTAGGGAATATACCTTGGGAAAACTGAAAATCAATAAGACAGAGACAACCCCAAATTTAGGGCTACACTGCTTACAAGAACCTCAACTTTTGTACACCTTAAATATCCCAGGAAATATAAAAATGGTTCAAAAAATTGTGGTACTTATATACGATGGAATATCCCTCAGCCATGAAATCAAAGTCATAAGACCAGGAGCAGCAAGTGAGTGGATTCAGGTACGATGATTCTAAGTGAAGTTACACAGAAAAAGAAACTTATCATAAGATATCACTTATGCAGATCCTGTTAACATGGCTACACGTGAAATGAGTTAAGAAAGAGAACAGGGTCTCACATTTAGAAAACACTGTTATGCCTGCTTAATGGGGGAGGAGAGGTGGGGTGATGCATAAAACCAGAGTTTGATATAAGCACAGGTACCGTTTGTAAAACCAACTGTGGAATAGAAAAGACCTACACCTTCCTCAGTGAAAGGGACCCAAAACCACATATTTCCCGCAGAGGAATAGATCTGACTAGTAACAATACTAAAACTTATGTATTGATATGGCTCCGTAAGGGAATCAAGTGTGTAGAGTGGCATAAACATGGCAGCGAGAATCAGCTCAAACCCACTATAAAAAGGAATTTCAAAAACAAAACCAAAAAACAGGGAAATTCTTTACAATTCCTTCAGGGTCTCTGATGAAACATGGAATGACCCTATCTACAATGACAGCTGGATGTGGCATAAGGCTGGACACTTGGGACTGATAGGATTGGTGAGATTGGGTGAGCAAATGCAGACCCTTTAAAGCAAAAATGCATGGCCCCCATTCCATGGGTCCCAACTCTCCATGTTGAAGGGAATATTACTACAGCTATAACATGTACGGAAAACCTACAGAATGGACACCCTGTTAATACAAAAGGTTTCTAAAACTCAACGAGTAGTCCCTCTCCTGGTTCTCTGCTTTTACTTTCCAACTGCTTTACTAACAATCTCCCAACTTGAGGAGACAAGCCCTTTAACCTCTTGGTTCGCACATGTTGCCAATTTGCAAGAGGATGGAAGGGAAGAGGGAGAACCAATAAGAGAGTAGCTGTTAGGCATTTGGACGGGCACATGTCCCTCTAATTTCCCGGCAGGAAGAAGAATTAACCAGAGTCTCAGCCACCCACCAGGAACCAGTATAAGTCCTGAACCAAAATTTGGGACTTGCGTACAGCTCACAAAAAACGAGTTGAATAATTGAGCTCAGGGGCACAGCAATTTACAAACTGGCAGAGTAATAAAGGACAACTATCGTCCAAATATCTGTTGAGGGAAGGCAACGAGGCGGACTTGAATGCGAGGCAGAATAGTAGGAAACAGATTTCAAGAGGTACGTTGGATTCGCCTTTAAAGCACAGGAAGAGGGTCACAACTTCGACAATGACGCACTTGGACAAAAAGGGCGTATGCGTTTTCTCCTGTATATATTCAGGAGAAAACGCATACGCCCTTTTTGGCCAAGCAAGCAAGCGGGCAATGCAAATCTGCACTACAAAGAAGTATCACTTCCCACCGGGCAAAAGGGACATCCACAAATGTGTAAAAACCAGAAAGGCAAGACAGGCCCTGGAGAACATGGAGCCTTGTTATGCTGATGGGCGGGATGTAAATTGCCAACTGCCTCACTGGAGGAGTGCATTGTGTTCCCTAAAACAAGAAAACAACAGAGCAACAGAGGCAAGGGCACTTCCAGTCTAGGGAATATACCTTTGGAAAACTGAAAATCAATAAGACAGAGCCACCCCAAAATTTAGGGCTGCAATGCTTACAAGAACCTCAACTTGGGTACACCTTAAATATCCCAGGAAATATAAATATGGTTCAAAAAACTGTGGTATTTATGTACGATGGAAAATACCTCAGCTATTAAATCAATGTCATAAGACCAGGAGCACCAAAGTGAGTGGATTCAGGTACGATGATTCTAAGTGAAATATGTCACACAGAAAAAGAAACTTATCATAAGATATCACTTATGAAGATCCTGTTAACATGGCTACACATGAACTGAGTTAGGAAAGAGAACAGAGTCTCACATTTAGGAAACACTCTTATGCCTGCTTAAGGGGAAAGGAGAGGTGGGGTGATGCATAAAACCAGAGTTTGATATAAGCAGAGGTACCATTTCTAAAACCAACTGTGGAATAGACAAGACCTACACCTTCCTCAGTGAATGGGACTCAAAACCCCATATTTCCCACATAGGAATAGATCTGACTAGTAAGAATCTTAAAACCTATGTATAGATATGTCTCCGTAAGCGAATCAGGTGTGTCTAGACTGGCATAAAAATGGCAGCTAGAATCAGCTCAAACCCACTATAAAAAGGAATTTCAAAAACAAAACCAATAAACAGGGAAATTCTTTACAATTCCTTCAGGGTCTCTGATGAAACCTGGAATGACCCTATCTACAATGACAGCTAGATGGGGCATAAGGCTGGACACTTGGGACTGAGAGGATTGGTGAGATTGGGTGAGCAAATGCAGACCCTTTAAAGCAGAAATGCATGGCCCCCATTCCATGGGTCCCAACTCTCCATGTTGAATGGAATATTACTACAGCTATAACATGTACGGGAAACCTAGAGAATGGACACACTCTGAATACAAAAGGTTTCTAAAACTCAACGAATAGTCCCTCTCCTGGTGCTCCGGTTTGACTTTCCAACTGCTTTACTATCAATCTCCCAAATTGGAGAGACAGCCCCTTTAAACTTCTGGTTCGCACAGGTTGCCAATTTGGCAGAGGATGGAAGGGAAGAGGGAGAACCAATGAGACAGTAGCTGTTAGACATTTGGACGGGCACATGTCAATCTAATTTCCCGGCAGGAAGAAGAATTAACCAGAGTCTCAGCCACCCACCGGGAACCAGTATAGTTTCTGAACCAAAATTTTGGACTTGCGTACAGCTCACAAAAAAGGAGTTGAATAATTGAGCTCAGGGGCACAGCACTTAACAAACTGGCAGAGTAATAAAGGACAACTATCGTCCAAAAATCCGTTGAGGGAAGGCAGCAAGGCTGACTTGAAAGCGAGGCAGAATAGCAGGAAACAGATTTCAAGAGGTACGATGGAATCACCTTTAAAGCACAGGAAGAGGGGCACAACTTCGACAAAGACGCACTTGGCCAAAAAGTTCGTTTGCATTTTCTCCTGAATATATTCAGGAGAAAACGCATACGCCCTTTTTGGCCAAGCAAACAAGCGGGCAATGCAAATCTGCACTACAAAGGAGTATCACTTCCTACCGGTCAAAAGGGTGTGCCACAAAATGTGTAAAAACCAGAAAGGCAAGACAGGCCCTGGAGAACAGGGAGCCTTTTTATGCTGATGGGCGGGTTATAAATTGCCAACTGCCTCACTGGAGGAGTGCATTGCATTCCCTAAAACAAGTAAACAACAGAGCTACAGAGCCAAGGGCACTTCCAGTCTAGGGAATATACCTTGGGAAAACTGAAAATCAATAAGACAGAGCCACCCCCAAATTTAGGGCTGCACTGCTTACGAGAACATCAACTTGGGTACACCTTAAATATCCCAGGAAATATAAAAATGGTTCAAAAAATTGTGGTAGTTATGTACAATGGAATATCCCTCAGCCAGGAAATCAATGTCATAAGACCAGGGGCAGCAAAGTGAGTGGATTCAGGTACGATGATTCTAAGTGAAATAAGTCACACAGAAAAAGAAACTTATCATAAGATATCACTTATGAAGATCCTGTAAACATGGCTACACATGAACTGAGTTAGGAAAGAGAACAGAGTCTCACATTTAGAAAACACTCTTATGCCTGCTTAAGGGGAAAGGAGAGGTGGGGTGATGCATAAAACTAGAGTTTGATATAAGCACAGGTACCTTTTGTATAACCAACTGTGGAATAGACAAGACCTACACCTTCCTCAGTGAAAGGGACTCAAAACCCCATATTTCCCGCAGAGGAATAGATCTGACTAATAAGAATCTTAAAACCTATGTATTGATATGTCACTGTAAGGGAATCAAGTGTGTCTAGATTGGCATAAACATGGCAGTGAGAATCAGCTCAAACCCACTATAAAAAGGAATTTCAAAAACAAAACCAAAAAACAGGGAAATTCTTTACATTTCCTTCAGGGTCTCTGATGAAACCTGGAATGACCCTCTATACAATGACAGCTGGATGTGGCATAAGGCTGGACACTTGGGACTGAGATGATTGGTGCGATTGGGTGAGCAAATGCAGACCCTTTAAAGCAAAAATGCATGGTCCCCATTCCATGGGTCCCAACTGTCCGTGTTGAAGGGAATATTACTACACCTATAACATGTACGGGAAACCTAGAGAATGGACACACTGTGAATACAAAAGGTTTCTAAAACTCAACGAGTAGTCCCTCTCCTGGTGCTCCGCTTTGACTTTACAACTGCTTTACTATCAATCTCCCAACTTGGAGAGACAAACCCTTTAACCTCCTGGTTCGCACAGGTTGCCAATTTCGCAGAGGATGGAAGGGAAGAGGGAGAACCAATGAGAGAGTAGCTGTTAGGCATTTGGACGGGCACATGTCACTCTTATTTCCCAGCAGGAAGAAGAATTAACCAGAGTCTCAGCCACCCACCGGGAACCAGTTTAGGTCCTGAGCCAAAATTTTGGACTTGCGTACAGCTCACAAAAAACGAGTTGAAAAATGGAGCTCAGGGGCACAGCAATTCACAAACTGGCAGAGTAATAAAGGAAAACTATCGTCCAAAATATCTGTTGAGGGAAGGCAGTGAGGCGGACTTGAAAGAGAGACAGAATAGCAGGAAACAGATTTCAAGATGTACGTTGGAATCGCCTTTAAAGCACAGGAAGAGGGGCACAACTTCGACAATGACGCACTTGGCCAAAAAGGGCGTATGTGTTTTCTCCTGTATATATTCAGGAGAAAACGCATACGCCCTTTTTGGCCAAGCAAGCAAGCGGGCAATGCAAATCTGCACTACAAAGAAGTATCACTTCCCACCGGTCAAAAGGGACATCCACAATATGTGTAAAAATCAGAAACACAAGACTGGCCCAGGAGAACAGGGAGAATTGATATGCTGATGGGTGGGATGTAAATTGCCAACTGCCTCACTGCAGGAGTGCATTGCGTTCCCTAAAACAAGTAAACAACAGAGCTACAGAGCCCATGGCACTTCCACTCTAGGGAATATACCTTGGAAAAACTGAAAATCAATAAGACAGAGCCACCCCCAAATTTAGTGGTGCACTGCTTATAAGAACCTCAAATTGTGTACACCTTAAATATCGCAGGAAATATAAAAAATGGTTAAAAAAATTGTAGTACTTATGTACGATGGAATAGACCTCAGCCATGAAATCAATGTCATAAGACCAGGAGCAGCAAAGTGAGTGGATTCAGGTACGATGATTCTAAGTGAAATAAGTCACACAGAAAAAGAAACTTATCATAAGATATCACTTATGAAGATCCTGTAAACATGGCTACACATGAACTGAGTTAGGAAAGAGAACAGAATCTCACATTTAGAAAATACTCTTATGCCTGCTTAAGGGGAAAGGAGAGGTGGGGTGATGCATAAAACCAGAGTTTGATATAAGTACAGGTACCATTTCTAAAACAAACTGTGGAATAGACAAGACCTACACCTTCCTCAGTGAAAGGGACTCAAAACCCCATATTTCCCACAGAGGAATCGATCTGACTAGTAAGAAACTTAAAACCTATGTATTGATATGTCTCTGTAAGGGAATCAAGTGTGTCTAGACTGGCATAAACATGGCAGCGAGAATCAGCTCAAACCCACTATAAAAAAGAATTTCAAAAACAAAACCAAAAAACAGGGAAATTCTTTACAATTCCTTAAGGGTCTCTGATGAAACCTGGAATGACCCTATCTACAATGACAGCTGGATGTGGTATAAGGCTGGACACTTGGGAATGAGAGGATTGGTGAGATTGGGTGAGCAAATGCAGACCCTTTAAAGCAAAAATGCATGGCCCCATTTCAAGGGTCCCAACTCTCCAGGTTGAAGGGAATATTACTACAGCTATAACAAGTATGGGAAACCTAGAGAATGGACACACTGTGAAGACAAAAGGTTTCTAAAACTCAACGAATAGTCCCTCTCCTGGTGCTCCGGTTTGACTTTCCAACTGCTTTACTATCAATCTCCCAAATTGGAGAGACAGCCCCTTTAAGCTCCTGGTTCGCACAGGTTGCCAAATTTGCAGAGGATGGAAGGGAAGAGGGAGAAACAATGAGAGAGTAGTTGTTAGGCATTTGGATGGGCACATGTCACTCTAATTTCCAGGCAGGAAGAAGAATTAACCAAAGTCTCAGCCACCCACCGGGAACCAGTATAGGTCCTGAACCAAAATTTTGGACTTGCGTACAGCTCACAAAAAACGAGTTGAAAAATGGAGCTCAGGGGCACAGCAATTCACAAACTGGCAGAGTAATAAAGGAAAACTATCGTCCAAAAATATGTTGAGGGAAGGCAACGAGGCGGACTTGAAAGCGAGGCAGAATAGCAGGAAACAGATTCCAAGAGGTACGTTGGAACCGCCTTTAAAGCACAGGAAGAGGGGCACAACATCGACAATGACGCACTTGGCCAAAAAGGGCGTATGTGTTTTCTCCTGAATATATTCAGGGGAAAACGCATACGCCCTTTATGGCCAAGCAAGCAAGCGGGCAATGCAAATCTGCACTACAAAGAAGTATCACTTCCCAGCGGTCAAAAGGGACATCCAAAAATATGTAAAAACCAGAAAGGCAAGACAGGCCCTGAAGAACAGGGAGCCTTGTTATGCTGATGGGCAGGATGTAAATTGCCAACTGCCTCACTGGAGGAGTGCATTGTGTTCCCTAAAAGAAGTCAACAACAGAGCTACTGAGCCAAGTGCACTTCCAGTCTAGGTTATATACCTTGGGAAAACTGAAAATCAATAAGACAGAGCCACCCCCATATTTAGGGCTGCACTGCTTACAAGAACCTCAACTTGGGTACACCTTAAATATCCCACGAAATATAAAAATGGTTCAAAATACTGTGGTATTTATGTACGATGGAATATCCCTCAGCCATGAAATCAATGTCATAAGACCAGGAGCAGCAAAGTGAGTGGATTCAGGTACGATGATTCTAAGTGAAATAAGTCACACAGAAAAAGAAACTTATCATAAGATATCACTTAAGAAGTTCCTGTAAACATGGCTACACATGAACTGAGTTAGGAAAGAGAACAGAGTCTCACATTTAGAAAACACTCTTATGCCTGTTTAAGGGGAAAGGAGAGGTGGGGTGATGCATAAAACCAGCGTTTGATATAAGCCCAGGTACCGTTTCTAAAACCAACTGTGGAATAGACAAGACCTACACCTTCCTCAGTGAAAGGGACTCAAAACCCCATATTTCCCGCAGAGGAATAGACATGACTAGTAAGAATCTTAAAACCTATGTATTGATATGTCTCTGTAAGGGAATCAAGAGTGTCTAGACTGGCATAAACATGGCAGCGAGAATCAGCTCAAACCCACTATAAAAAGGAATTTCAAAAACAAAACCAAAAAACAGGGAAATTCTTTACATTTCCTTCAGGGTCTCTGATGAAACCTGGAATGACCCTATCTACAATGACAGCTGGATGTGGCATAAGGCTGGACACTTGGGTCTGAGAGGATTGGTGAGATTGGGTGAGCAAATGCAGACCCTTTAAAGCAAAAATGCATGGCCCCCATTCCATGTGTCCCAAGTCTCCATGTTGAAGGAAATATTATTATAGCTATAACATGTATGGGAAACCTAGAGAATGGACACACTGTGAATACAAAAGGTTTCTAAAACTCAACGAGTAGTCCCTCTCCTGGTGCTCTGGTTTGACTTTCCAACTGCTTTACTATCAATCTCACAACTTGGAGAGACAACCCCTTTAACCTCCAGGTTCGCAGAGGTTGCCAATTTGGCAGAGGATGGAAGGGAAGAGGCAGAACCAATGAGAGAGTAGCTGTTAGGCATTTGGACGGGCACATATCCCTCTAATTTCCCGGCAGGAAGAAGAATTAACCAAAGTCTCAGCCACCCACCGGGAACCAGTATACGTCCTAAAGCAAAATTTTTGACTGGCGTACAGCTCACAAAAAACGAGTTTTAAAATTGAGCTCAGGGACACAGCAATTCACAAACTGGCAGAGTAATAAAGGACAACTATCGTCCAAAAATCTGTTGACGGAAGGCAACGAGGCGGACTTGAAAGCGAGGCAGAATAGCAGGAAACAGATTTCAAGAGGTACGTTGGAATCGCCTTTAAAGCACAGGAAGAGGGGCAGAATTTCGACAATGACGCACTTGGCCAAAAAGGGCGTATGCGTTTTCTCCTGAATATATTCAGGAGAAAACGCATACGCCCTTTTTGGCCAAGCAAGCAAGCGGGCAATGCAAATCTGCACTACAAAGAAGTATCACTTCCCACCGGTCAAAAGGGACATCCACAAATGTGTAAAAACCAGAAAGGCAAGACAGGCCCTGGAGAACAGGGAGCCTTGTTATGCTGATGGGCGGGATGTAAACTGCCAACTGCCTCACTGGAGGAGTGCATTGCGTTCCCTAAAACAAGTAAACAACAGAGTTACAGAGCCAAGGGCACTTCCAGTCTAGGGAATATACCTTGGGAAAACTGAAAATCAATAAGACAGAGCCACCCCCATATTTAGTGCTGCACTGCTTACAAGAACCTAAACTTGGGTACACCTTAAATATCCCAGGAAATATAAAAATGGTTCAAAATACTGTGGTATTTATGTACGATGGAATATCCCTCAGCCATGAAATCAATGTCATAAGACCAGGAGCAGCAAAGTGAGTGGATTCAGGTACGATGATTCTAAGGGAAATAAGTCACACAGAAAAAGAAACTTATCATAAGACATCACTTATGAAGATCCTGTAAACATGGCTACACATGAACTGAATTAGGAAAGAGAACAGAGTCTCACATTTAGAAAATACTCTTATGCCTGCTTAAGGGGGAAGGGGAGGTGGGGTGATGCATAAAAACAGAGTTTGACCTAAGCACAGGTACCATTTCTATAACCAACTGTGGAATAGACAAGACCTACACCTTCCTCAGTGAAAGGCATTCAAAACCCCATATTTCCCCCAGAGGAATAGATCTGACTAGTAAGAAACTTAAAACCTATGTATTGATATGTCTCTGTAAGGGAATCAAGTGTGTCTAGACTGGCATAAACATAGCAGCGAGAATCAGCTCAAACCCACTATAAAAAGGAATTTCAAATACAAAACCAAAAAACAGGGAAATTCTTTACATTTCCTTCAGGCTCTCTAATGAAACCTGGAATGACCTTATCTACAATGACAGCTGGATGTGGCATAAGGCTGGACACTTGGGACTGAGAGGATTGGTGAGATTGGGTGAGCAAATGCAGACCCTTTAAAGCAAAAATGCATGTCCCCCATTCCATGGGTCCCAACTCTCCAGGTTGAAGGGAATATTACTACAGCTATAACATGTATGGGAAAGCTAGAGAATGGACACACTGTGAATACAAAAGGTTTCTAAAACTCAACGAATAGTCCCTCTCCTGGTGCTCCGGTTTGACTTTCCAACTGCTTTCCTATCAATCTCCCAAATTGTAGAGACAGACCCTTTAAGCTCCTGGTTCGCACAGGTTGCCAATTTTGCAGAGGATGGAAGGGAAGAGGGAGAACCAATGTGAGAGTAGCTGTTAGCCATTTGGAAGGGCACATGTCACTCTAATTTCCCGGCAGGAAGAAGAATTAACCAAAGTCTCAGCCACCTACTGGGAACCAGTGTAGGTCCTGAACCAAAATTTTGGACTTGCGTACAGCTCACAAAGAACTAGTTGAAATACTGAACTCAGGGGCACAGCAATTCACAAACTGGCAGAGTAATAAAGGACAACTATCGTCCAAAAATCTGTTGAGGGAAGGCAACGAGGCGGACTTGAAAGCGAGGCAGAATAGCAGGAAACAGATTTCAAGAGGTACGTTGGAATCAGCTTTAAAGCACAGGAAGAGGGGCACAACATCGACAATGACGCACTTGGCCAAAAGGGCATATGCGTTTTCTCCTGAATATATTGAGGAGAAAACGCATACCCCCTTTTTGGCCAAGCAAGCAAGTGGGCACAGCAAATCTGCACTACAAAGAAGTATCACTTTCCACAAGTCAAAAGGGACATCCACAAATGTGTAAAAACCAGAAAGGCAAGACAGGCCCTGGAAAACAGGGAGCCTTGTTATGCTGATGGGCGGGATGTAAATTGCCAACTGTCTCACTGGAGGAGTGCATTGTGATCCCTCAAACGAGTAATCAACAGAGCTACAGAGCCATGGGCACTTCAAGTCTAGGGAATATACATTGGGAAAACTGAAAATCAATAACACACAGCCACCCCAAAATTAAGGGCTGCACTGCTTACAAGAACCTCAACTTGGGTACACCTTAAATATCACAGGAAATATAAAAATGGTTCAAAAAATTGTGGTACTTTCGAACGATGGAATATCACTGAGCCATGAAATCAATGTCATAAGACAAGTAGCAGCAAAGTGAGAGGATTCAGGTACGAAGATTGTAAGTGAAATAAGTCACAGAGAAAAAGAAACATCATAAGATATCACTTATGAAGATCCTGTAAACATAGATACACATGAACTGAGTTAGGAAAAAGAACAGAATCTCACATTTAGAAAATACTCTTATGCCTGTTTAAGGGGAAAGGAGAGGTGGGGTGATGCATAAAACCAGAGTTTGGTATAAGCACAGGTACCGTTCCAGAAACCAACTATGAAATAGACTAGACCTACAGCTTCCTCAGTTAAAGGGACTCAAAACTCTATATTTCCCACAGAGGAATAGTTCTGACTAGTAAGAATCTTAAAACCTATGTATTGATATGTCTCTGTAAGGGAATCATGTGTGTTTAGACTGGCTTAATCATGGCAGCGAGAATCAGCTCAAACCCACTATAAAAAGGAATTTCAAAAACTATACAAAAAAACAGGGAAGTTCTTTACAATTCATTCAGAGTCTCTGATGAAACCTGGAATGACCCTATTTACAATGACAGCTGGATGTGGCATATGGCTGGACACTTGGGACTGAGAGGATTGTTGAGATTGGGTGAGCAAATGCAGACCCTTTAAAGCAAAAATGCATGGCCCCCATTCCATGGGACCCAACTCTCCAGGTTGAAGGGAATATCACTACAGCTATAACATGTACGGGAAACCTAGAGAATGGACACACTGTGAATACGAAAGGTTACTAAAACTCAACGAATTGTCCCTCTCCTGGTGCACCGGTTTGACTTTCCAACGGATTTACTATCAATCTCCTATCTTGGAGAGACAGCCCCTTTAACCTCCTGGTTCGCACAGGTTGCCAATTTGGCAGAGGATGGAAGGGAATAGGGAGAACCAATGAGAGACTAGCTGTTAGGCATTTGGACGGGTACATGTCACTCTAATTTCCCGGCAGGAAGAAGAATTAACCAAAGTCTCAGCCACCCACCGGGAACCAGTATACGTCCTGAACCAAAATTTTGGACTTGCGTACAGCTCACAAAATACGAGTTGAAAAATTGAGCTCAGGGGCACAGCAATTCACAAACAGGCAGAGTAATAAAGGACAACTATCGTCCAAAAATCTGCTGAGGGAAGGCAACGAGGCGGACTTGAAAGCGAGGCAGAATAGCAGGAAAGAGATTTCAAGAGGTACGTTGGAATCGCCTGTAAAGCACAGGAAGAGGGGCACAACTTTTTGAATATTGCACTTGGGCAAAAAGGGCGTATGTGTTTTCTCCTGAATATATTCAGGAGAAAATGCATATGCCCTTTTTGGCCAAGCAAGCAAGCGGGCAATGCAAATCTCCACTACAAAGAAGTATCACTTCCCACTGGTAAAAATGGACATCCAAAAAATATGTAAAAACCAGAAAGGCAAGACATGCCCTGGAGAACAGGGAGTCTTGTTAGGCTAATGGGCAGAATGTAAATTTCTAAATGCCTCTCTGGGGGAGTGCATTGTGTTCCCTAAAACAAATAAAAAACTGAGCTTCAGAGCCAATTGCAGTTCCAGTCTAGGGAATATACATTTGGAAAAATGAAAATCAGTAGGACAGAGCCACCCCAAAATTTAGGGCTGCACTGCTTACACGAACCTCAACTTGGGTACACCTTAAATGTCCCAGGAAAGAAAAAAATGGTTCAAGAAATTGTGGTACTTACGTACGACTGAATATCCCTTAGCCATGAAATCAATGTCATAAGGCCAGTAGCAGCAAAATGAGTGGAATCAGGTACAATGATTCTAAGTGAAATAAGTCACATTGAAAAAGAAACTTATCATAAGATATCACTTACAAAGGTCCTGTAACAATGGCTACACATGAACTGAGTTAGGAAAGATAACAGAGTAACAAATCTTATCATATGTTATCACTCATAGGGTGAATGTACACATGGCTACACATGAACTGGATTAAAAACCAACAGAGTCACACATTTAGAAAACAATCTTCTGCCTGCTTAAGAGGAAAGCCGAGGTTGGGTGATGCATAAAACCACAGTTTTAAATTAACACAGATACTGTTACCTAAACCAAGTATGTAATAGACAACACCTACTCCCCGCACAATGAACTGGACTCAACAACCCCTATTCATTGCAGAGGAATATATCTGACTCTAAGAATTTTAAAACATATATATTCTCATGTCTCCACAAAGAAAGCATATGTGTGTATAATGGCATGAACACAGCACTGAAATTCAGCTAAACCACCTTATAAAAATAAGTTTCAAAACCAAAATGCAAAAACAGTGAAACAGAGAGAAATCTTAAAAATTACGTTCAGGGCCTGTGATCCAACCTGGATTGACCACCTTTACACCCACAGCTGGATGAGACATAAGACTGGACACTTGGGGCTGACAAGATTGCTGAGGTTGTGTGAGCAAAAGAACGCCACTTAGAGCAATACTGTGTGCTACGCATTCTAGTGGTCTCAACTCTCCAGGTTTAAGGGAATATTCCTACAGTTAAAACATGCAAGGGAAACCCAGTGGATGGTACACTGTGTAATTAGGAAAGTTTCCTAAAAGGTACCTCATTTTTCCTTTCGTCGTGCTCGGCTTCAAAATTCCATCTGCATTACTAAAAATCTCCCCACTTGGAGTGTCAGCGCCTTTACCCTCCTTTTATGCACAGTTTGCAAATTGTGCAGAGGATGAACAGGAAGAGGGGAAACAAATGAGAGATTAGCTGTAGGTGTTTGGATGGGCACATATCACTCTACTTTCCCATCAGGAAGAAGCATTAACCAAAGGCTCAGCCTGAAGCCGTGGAACCAGACTAGGGCCTAAAGCCATCCTGCGCTATTGCAGCCAGCTCACAAATAGGCAGTTTGAAAAATGGATATCAGGGGCACAGCAATTCACAAACTTGCAGAGTTATAAAGGACAACTATCATCCAGAAATATATTGAGGTAAGGCCGTGAAGAGGATTTGAATGCAAGGCAGAATTGAAGGAAACAGATTTCAAGAGGTACATTGGAGTCATCTTTAAAGCACATGAAAAGCGACAGAACTCCAACAACGTTGCCCTTGGCAGAAAAGGGAGTATATGTATTTTCTTGAATATATTCGGGAAAAAATGCATACGCCCGTTTTGGCCAAGCAAGCCATCAGGCATTGAAAATCCACACTACATAGAAGTGTCCCTTACCTCCAGTCAAAAGGGCCATCCACAAATAGTGTGAAAACCACAAATGCAGGACAGGCCATGGAGAAAAGGGAGCCTGGTTACACCGATGGACAGGATGTAAATTGCCAACAGCCTCTCTGCAGAACTGTATGTTGTTTTCTAAAACAGAGCTACAGAGCATAGCACACTTCCACTCATGGGCGTGTATTTTGGGAAAACTAAAAATCCGCAACACACAGCCAGCACAAAGTTTAGGGCTGCTCTGTTTACAAGAACCTCGACTTCGGTACACTTTAAATATCCCAGGAAAGGAAAAAAATGGATATAGATGTTGTGGTACTTATATACAATGGAATGTCACTCAGACATAAAATCAATGTCATAAGGCCAATAGCAGCATAATGAGTGGCTTTAGGTACGATGATGCTAAGTGAAATGAGCCACAAAGAAACAGAAACTTATTGTAATATATCACTTATAGAGGGAATGTAAACATGGCTACACATGAACTGAATTTCAAAAGAGAAGAGAGTTACACATTTAGAAAACACACTTATGCCTCCTTAAGGGGAAAGGTGACGTGGGGTGATGTGTAAAAGCAGAGTTTGAAATTAGCACAGATACCATTCCATATACCAAATATGTAATAGACAAGACCTACTCCTTTCTCAATGAACTGGACACAAAACACCCTATTCACTGAAGAGGAATTTATCTGACTGGTAACAATCTTGAAACCTATGTATTTATATGTCTCCATAATGGAATCAAGTGTATGTAGATTGGCATAAACACAGATCAATGGAACAGGACAGAAAGCCCACAGTTAAACCTACATACCTATGGCTATCTCATCTATGACAAAGGAGCTAAGGATATACAATGGAGAAAAGACAGTCTGTTCAGTAATTGGTGCTGGGAAAACTGGACCCCTACACATAACAGAATGAAATTAGAACACTCCATAACACCATACACAAAAATAAACTCTAAATGGATTAGAGATCTAAATATAAGAGCAGACACTATAAAACACTTAGAGGAAACCATAGGCAGAACACTCTATGACATAAATCACAGCAAGATCCTTTTTGACTCACCTTCTAGAGAAATGGATATAAAAACAGAAATCAACAAATGGGACCTAATAAAACTTAAAAGCTTTTACACGGTACAGGAAAACATAAACAAGATGCAAAAACAACCCTCAGAATGGGAGAAAATATTTTCAAATGAAGCAATTGACAAAGGATTAATCTCCAAACTTTACGAGCACCTCATGTAGCTCAATATCACAAAAACAAAGAACCCAATCCAAAAACGGCCAGAAGACCTAAATAGACATTTCTCCAAAGAAGATATACAGATTACCAAGAAACACATGAAAGGATGCTGAACATCACTAATCATTAGAGAAATGCAAATCATAACTATCGTGAGGTATCACCACACAGCAGTCAGAGTGGCAATCATCAAAAAAATCTACAAAACAATAAATGCTGGAGAGGCCTTTATTGGAGAAAAGGGAACACACTTGCACTGTGGGTGGGAACGTAAATTGATATGGGCACTATGGAGAACAGTACGGAGGTTCCTCTAAATAACTAACAATAGAGGTACCATACGACACAACAATCCAACTACTGGGCATTTGCCTTGCGAAAACCATAATTCAAAAAGAGTTATGTACAAAAAAGTTCATTGCAGCTCTATTTACAATAGCTTGGACATGGAAGCAACCTAAGTGTCCATCGGCAGATGAATGGATAAAGAAGATCTGGCACATATATACAATGGAATATTACTCAGCCATAAAAAGAAGCAAAACTGAGTTATTTGTACTGAGGTGGATGGACTTAGAATGTGTCCTACACAGTGAAGTAAGTCAGAAAGGGAAAAACAAATACTGTATGTTAACAGAGATATACGGAATCTAATGAAGAAAAAAAAGATTTTGAAGAACCTAGTGGCAGGACAGGATTAAGGACACAGACATAGAGAAAGGTCTTGAGGACACCGGAAGGGGGATGGGTAAGCTGAGACGAAGTGACAGAGTGGCATGGACATAAATACATTACCAAATGTAACACTGATAGCTACTGAGAATCAGCCACATAGAACAGGGAGATCAGCTCGGTGCTTTGTGACCACATAAAGGGGTGTGATATGGAATGTGGGAGGGAGATGCAAGAGGGAGGGGATCTGGTGATATTTGTATACGTATAGCTGATTCACTTTGTTATACAGCAGAAACTAACACTCCATTGTAAAACAATTATACTCCAATAAACGTGTAAAAGAAAAAAAAAAGCAAAAGAAAGCCCAGGGATAAACCTACACACCTATGGTCAACTAATCTATGACAAAGGAGGCAAGACTATACAATGGAGATAAGACAGTCTCTTCAATCATTGGTGCTGGGAAATATGGACAGCTACATGTAAAAGAATGAAATTAGAACACTCCCCAACACCATACATAAAAATATATTCAAAATGGATTAGAGACCTTAATGTAAGACCGGACAGTATAAAACTCTGAGAGGAAAACTTACGAAGGATACTCTGACGTAAATCACAGCAAGATCTTTTTTGATCCACCTCCTATAGTAATGAAATAAAAAAGTAAACTAAACAGATGGGACCTAATGAAATGTAAAAGCTTTTGCAAAGCAAAGGAAACTACAAACAAGACGAAAAGACAACCCTCAGAATGGCAGAACATATTTGCCAATGAATCAATGGACAAATAATTAATCTCCAATATATATAAACAGCTCATGCAGCTCAATATTAATAAAACAAACAACCCAATACAAAAATGGAAGAAGATCTAAATAGACATTTCTTCCAAGAAGACATAGAGATGGCCAGTACGCACATGAAAATCTGCTCAACATCACTAATTATTAGAGAAATGGAAATCGAAAGTACAATGAGGTATCACGTCACACCTGTTAGAATGGGCATCATCAGAAAATCTACAAACAACAAATGCTGGAGAGGGTGTGGAGAAAAGGAACCTTCTTCCACTATTGCTGGGAATGTAAATCGATATAGTCTCTATGGAGAACAGTATGGAGGTTCCTTAAAAAACTAAAAATAGAATTACCATATAATCCAGCAATCCCACTACTGGGCATATACCCAGAGAAAACCATAAATCAAAAAGACACATTCACCACAATGTTCATTGCAGTACTATTTACAATAGCCAGGTAATGAAAGCAACCTAAGTGCCCACAGACAGATGAATGGATAAAGATGTGGTACATATATACAATGGAATATTACTCAGCCATACATAGGAATGAAATTGGGTCATTTGTAGAGACCTTGATGGATCTAGAGACTGTCATACAGAGTGAAGTAAGTCAGAAAGAGAAAAACAAATATTGTATGTTAATGCATATATGTGGAACCTAGAAAAATGGTAAAGACGAACCGGTTTCCAGGGCGGAGATAGAGACACAGATGTAGAGAACAAACATATGGACACCAAGGTGGGAACGACATGTGAGGGTGGTGGTGGGATGAATTGGGAGACTGGGATTCACATTTGCACACATATGTATAAAATAGATATCCAGTAAGAACCTGCTGTATAAAAGAAATAAATAAATTTTAAAAAAATTAAAAATAAATAAATAACATTTAATAAAATAAACCAAAAAACGTTTTTCCCTTCACATAGATGTCTTTATATTAATGCATTATTTCCATGTTTATATCTCCAAATTAAAAAAAAAAGAGGAATAAATAAAATCTACCTTGAACCAAAAAGAAAAAAAGAAAAAAAATAAATAAACAGAACCCCACAGTTACACAGAGGATAATAGTATCAGGGCACTTGCTACAGTTGTAAAAAATTCTTAAGTTGGTCAGAGGTGGGAAATCGTCTCCCATGCAGTGAGCAGCGCTCCCCCCCCACAAGGAACATCCTCATTGCAAAGCTGGGGGACTGTGTCGAGGCATCTGTGAGTAAATGTGAGCTGAGCCCCAGTCCTGCTGCAGCTGAACTCTCCCCACCCTTTCCAGGTAAAACAGCTGAATATGTACAAGAACTTGCAAGCCTAGAAGAAGGGCTGTGGAGCCACACCAACGACAGCACGCATGCCGACTTGGTGCCTGCTGGCCAGCCAGGATGGTCCTGGCCCCAGATGCTCTTCTGGAAGCTTTCCATTTCCCTACCCGAGATACCCCTCCTGCCATGGCCCCCACTGCTTTTTTACTTCCTCACCTCTGCCTGGGGAGAAATTCCAGCGGCAGGTATGGGTGACACATCCTCTTCTTTAGCAGGTGGCAGCCTGGCAACTCCTGCAGAAAGTCCAGCAGAGCCCCACTCACACTGGGCCACCCACAAAGCCATGGCCCCTCACTCCCTCCCATCACCCCAGCCCCGACACTGCTGACGGGGCAGAGAATATGGCGTCAGGCACAGCTACAGGGGCTCTTGCTGACTGGAGAGGTGTTTATATTGACCTCAACCAAGGCACACCTGGGGAGGGCTGGCAGGCAGTGTCAGGCTGCCCAAATCAGCCAATCCTCACCCCTCAGAGGATCACAGCTGCAGAAAATGAAACTTGCTAAACGGGCCACGGCCAAGGAACAGGTGTGGGCTCTTGAGAGTCAGGATAGACAAGGGGCTTCAGCTGCGGCTTTTTTTCTCATCATTTTATCTGGTCCATGAGTGGAAAACAACTACAAGAAGACCCTATACTAATGAGAGGAACCCAGGAGTCAGGGAGAGGAGTGATGGTGGGTGGAGACAGAGGCCTGGTGCCCTGGCTGCAGTGGAAGCGTCTGTAAGACCAGGCCGAGAGAGGCTGCACAGAGTGATAGCCAGGGTCACAGACCTGTCAGGGCTGCTGTTTGTTAGTTCAAGTCCTGCTCTGAGGCGTTCTGTGTCAGCTGTGAGCGACAGGTGAGCTGGGGGTTCTCTGCAATGTCGGCTATGTGCACAGTTCCTGTGTGTCCAGCCCTGCTAGGGTACCTGCCCAGGGGAGCTCCGTATCCTGGGAAGGGCCTGGATATGAGAGCCCAATAGGCTGCAGGGTAACTGCACAGGTGAGCTCCATACCCTGGGAGGGACTTGACCACGAGGGCCCAGTGGGCTGTGGGGTGGGGGGTGCAGCCCAGCAGGGCTCCATATCCTGGGATTGGCCTGACCACGAGAGTCCCATTGGCTGCTGGGGACCTGGTAAAGGATATCAGGACAGTCAGTGAAGCCACCGAGGATATACATCCAGTAGCTCCTATTTCCTACACCCTGCTGGTCATTCTACCATCCACCAGGCCATGGCATTCTGTATTAGACTTCAATGAATCCTTCTTCTGTATTCCATTCATCTCAGAGTCACAAGGATTTTTGGTTTGTCAGTGGCAGGACACAACATGCAACCAAAGCAATAATGCTGGGCCGTCCTTCCCCAATGGTTCAAAAATACCCACACCATCATTGGGGAAATGTCCTCTAAAGACCTAAAAGTTCTACCTCTGTAAAAGGGAACCCTCCTTCAATATGCAGAGGACATTCTGATCGCCAGGCCTACTAAAGACGCCTCTGAACTACCTAGTCAAGAAAGGATAGAAGGTGTCCAAGAAAAAGGCTCAAATATCCCAGGCTAAGGTGTCATGCCTAGGCTTCATTGTCACAGATATTCGGAGAAACACATGCCAGGATAGGGAAGAAGCCATTTGCAGCCTTACCTCTTCTAAAACTAGAAGACAGCTTAGGGGTTCCTGGGGAGGCCATGGTTTTCTGCATCTGGATCCCTAACTACAGTCTAATAGCTGGGCCTCTACATGAAACACTGACAGGAAAAGATGATGATCCTTTTGAATAGAATCCAGAAGCAGCCTTTCAAGAATGGAAAGAGCAGTCAATTCAGACCCTTGCCCAGGAACTCCCTAATTTAGCTAAACCCTTTGACCTTTACATACCCGGTCATAGGTTAATCGCCCTTGGAGCCTTAGTGCAAAAACTGGGACCACTTGAAATGGAGCAACACAAGAATGCCCTTCAGGTATGATAAACTATGGTCACCAAGGGCTTTGCCCACCGACTCATCAGGCCAGGATACTGGGGTATCTAAAAAGCTGAATCAGAAGCCCGCAAGGCCAGCTCCCTCCTAAGGGAAAAGGACCCCACGTGGTGATCCTAACCACCCATCATGCCCTGAAGTTGAAGGGGTCGCTCTGTGGACACACTGACCTCGAGTGAGGAGGCCCTCCAACTCCAAACTCCAGAGAGACAAACGGGGGCAACAGGCCACCAAAATGACTCGTGTGACCATCACTTGACCTGGAGTTTCTCTCAGAAAACAACAAGACTGTGCCCCGAAAGAGCAGACTACTGCTTGCAGGACTTACTGCACCCAGAGGGGTGATAATAAGCTTGGCGGGGGAAACATATATCATGCTTTCACCACAGAAAGCCCTACAGACACCGAGGTGATGGTGGTCAATATGACCGGCTGGACTGCTGGCTACTTCTAAAGGCCGTTGACTCAGTGGACGTCATGGTCCTGGATCACCACTGACCTTTGACTGTCTGGGAGTTGTGTGGGCAGGGCTCTGACACATGGTGCTGTGTGTACATTAATTCAGGGACCTAATTAAAGAAAGCACAGACTAGTGGTCAGAGCATCTAGGCTGGCAAAAAACGTCAGCCTAAGGTCGCCGAACAAATGTGGGGTGGGGTGATACCTGCCACCGCAGCATCTCTGTGCATCTCTTTTCTGGACCCTTAAAGGTCATTAGAATCTATAACACTTCCAATGCTGGTGCTCAGGTGGACGAGACGTGAGGCAGGAGTCCTTGGGACAATCAACCTCTCCAGGAGGCTGGTGGGGAGACGTTTTGCCCCTCCCCCCATGTATCAGGGCTCCCACCACAGCATGAAGCAGTTACAAAAGAGGGGTCTGCACCCTCAACACCCCAAGAATGAGGAACAGAACCAAAAGCCGAGGAGGTGTTCATCTCCGGCAACGTTCATTCAAAACTCCTGGGAGATAAAAAGAGAATCTGGGCAATAAAATAAAGTCTAACCTGTGTTTCCTTTATGCTTTGTCTAATTTCACGTGCTCCTTGGGTTCCGCATGCAGAGGTCCCACACCCGGCACTTCAGACCCGATTTCCTAGTTCAGAATGTCTGGGTCGACACCTCTTCTAGCGGGGTCCCATGCAGACTCCGCGGCATAGAGCCTGAGCTGCAGCCAACCCAGCCCTCGAGAGCTCCATCCCCTCCCTCCCACTGACGCTGCCGGGATCCCTACACTGCAGCCCAGCCCACAGCCCGTGGGGGAGTGCACGCTCTCACCTCTCCTTTCTGTTTTCAAAATAATGTTTCCTTTGCTTCTGAACCAAACTCAGTCTTGATCTGTTGGCTCCAATGACACTGGGCTCGGGGACTCCTGTTGGGGTCCACTCTGGAGGATCAGTAACAGAAATTGAGAACATTGTAACTTCAATGAACAGATGTGTGAGCCAAACTGTAGTTAACATAGAGCAGTGTATATCGCTCGGGTAAAATAAGATGTTTCTAAGACTTACATTTGATATTTCCATCACCTTCCTATAAGCAAGTTCAGTGAAGACGTTGGTCTTATTTGTCAGGTCAACATTAGAGAAATGAAGTGATTTATTTCCATGGATGTACATCGAATACTCTTGGCTGAAGCTTCAATCGTGTTTTCAATGCTTTTCCATTGAAAATGATACCTCTCTTTCAGCTCCCCCATTTCTGAGAAGTATAAAATCTTATAATTTATTATAACCAAAAGGGAAAGGTAGGAGAAGGGATAAATTAACAGTTTGGGATTAACACATACACACTGCTATGTATAAAATAGATCATCAACAAGGAACTACTGTATAGCACAGGTAACTACACTGAATATTTTGCAATAATCTATAAGGGGAAATAATCTGAAAAAGAATAGATATTTTTATTGACATCATCTATCAATGACAGACAAAATGTAACCAAAGCAAGGCCAATGGTGAGCGCTTCTGACCCTGAAGATTTCAATCATCTAAAGTTTGGGCTCTGCCTATTTCCCAAGGCCCTTAATGGGCATGCGTGTAGCCGTAGCTTAAAAATTCCCCAGTTTGGGGTTCGGGGAGGCACTGATGTGGAAAAATCCCTGGTGTCCTCCTTACATGCACGGGACCCTTCCTACAGCTAAAACATGCATGTCACACCTAGAGGATGGTACACCATTTGATCGGAAAGAGTTTGGAAAAGGCACCTCATCTCCTCATCGCCTGGTGCTTGGGTTCACCCCTCCAACATCTTTCCTAACAACCTCCTCACTTGGGGATATCAACACCGTCAACATCCTGTTGCACACAGTTTGGAATTTGTCCAGAGGATGAAGCGGAAGGATGAGAAATATTTAGAGACAAGTCTTAGGTGTTCGGACAGGCACATGCCACTCTAATTTCCAATCCGGAAGACAAATTCATCAAAGGCTAGAAATGCCCACACAAACAGAATAGGGCTAGAGGAAATCCCGCTGTTTTGTGTCCAGTTTCCAAAAACACAAGTTGAATAATGGAACTCAGGGGCACTAAAATTCATGAAACTGCAGAGTTGAAAATATCTATCGTCTAAAAATGTCTTGAGGTAAGTCACAGGAAATGACTTGTAAGCAAGGGAGTGTGGCAGGAAACATATTTGAACAGGTAGAAAGGACTCCCCGTTAAAGTATAAGAAAAGGGTCTGAACTTCGCCAATGATGCTGTTGGCCAAAAAGGGCGTATGCATTTTTTCTGAATATATTCAAGTAAAGGCCATACACACTTTTTATCCAACCAAACAGGTGGACACTGGAAATCAATACTACAAAATGTATCAGTTCACATCAGTCAGAAGGGCCATCCACGTAAAGTGTAAACACCATAAATGCAGGACAGGGCAAGGAGAAAAGGGAGCCCTGTGAGGCTGATAGTGGAAATGCAATTTGCCAACAGCCACTCTGGCGAAGTGTATTGTGTTTGCTAAAACATCTAAAAAATGAGCTACAGAGCATAGGGCACTTGCACTCATGGGCGTATACCTTGGGGAAAACAAAAATGGACAGAAAACAGGCACCCCAACGTTTACCACCTCTCTGTTAAAAAGGGCCTCAACTTGGATATAACCTAAATGTCCCTGGAAAGAAAAAATGGATAAAAGAGGTGGGGTACTTATGTAGAGTCGAATATGACTCATCCAGAAATCAATGAAATAAGGCCAGTTGGAACAACTCTGGAGGAGTTACATACGATCATTCTAAGTGACATATGTCAGAAAGAAAAAGACACATATCATAAGATGTCACTTAAAAGTGGAATCAAAAATGGCTACACATGAAATAAATTACAATACAGAAACATAGTCAAATATGTAGAAAATAGACATAAGGCTGCTAAATGGGAAAGATGGGGAATGGTGAGGTATTATCCAGGAGGTTGAAATTAGCAAAGATACCATTCCAAGTACCAAATTGAATAACTGACAAGGCCTACACGGTACCTCAAAGAACTGCACTCAGTCCACTCAAGTCACTGGAAAATAATACATATGACTGGTAAGCATCTGAAAAGGAATTTATTGTTGTCTCACAGTACATGAATCAAGTGGATGTACAGGAGCAAAAAACAGAGCTTTGAAAATCAGCTGTAACCAATATAAAAATAAATTTAAAAATATTTATTAAAACAGTGAGACAGACAAAAATTCTTACAACTTTTGTTGAAGGTCTACGATGTAACATGAATTGAACACATGTAGACCCACAGCAGGATGATATATAAGGCTGGAAGCTATGCACGCTAAGAGATGTTAGAGAGGCTTGGTGAGAAAATGCAGACCTTTTAAAGTAATACTGCCTGGTACCCATTCCATGGGTCCCAAATCTGCAGGTTCAAGGGAATCTTCTGACAGTGAAAACATGCCTGGGAAACTGAGATGAATGTACACCATGTGCTCAGGAAAAGGTGTCTAAAATGCACCTCATTTTTGATCTCCTGGTGCTGAGGTTCGCCATTCCAGCCACATTACTAACAATCTCCCCACTTGGAGAATCAGCACCTTTAACCTCCTGTTTTACACAGTTTTCAATTTGTGCAGAGGATAAATGGGAAGAGGGGGAACCAATGAGAGGTTAGCTGTAGGAGTTTTGACAGGCACATGCCACTCCATTTTCCCATTCGGAAGAAGAATTAACCAAAGGCTCAGCCTGCCTCCCCAGAACCGGAATAGGGCCGGAAGCAATCCAATGGTTTGGCATACAACACACAAAAAAAGCGAGTTGCAAAATGCAGCTCAGGAGCAGACAATTCAAAGACTTGCAAAGATATAAACGATAACCAACGTCCAAAAATATATTCAGGTAAGGCAACGAAGAGGATCTGAATGAGAGGCAGAATTGCAGGAAACAGATTTCAAAAGGTAGATTCTACTCACCTTTAAATCATATGAAAAGCAGCAGAATTTCTAAAATGATGCAGTTGGGCAAAAGGGTGTATCGGATTTTTTCGTGAATATCTTCAGGAAAAAGACACAGACAGAGATTTTGGCCAACCAAGCAAGAGGGAAATGCATATCCGCACAACAAAGAAGTCTCAATTTCCACTGCTCAGAAAGGCCATCCAAAAAATGTGTACAAACCAGAAATGCAGGAGAGGCCATGGGAAACAGGGAGCCAAGTCACGCTGATGGGTGGGGTATAAATATCCAAGAGCCACTCTGAAGAAGTGTATGCTGTTTCCTAAAACATCTAAAATACAAAGCCCGCGAGCAAAGGGGACTTCAACTCATGGGCATATAACTTGGGAAGACTAAATATCAATAAGACACAGGCACCCCAAAGTTTAGTGCTGCTCTGCATACAAGAACCTCAACTTTGGTACACCTAAAATATCCCAGGAAAAACAGAAATGCATAAAGAACTTGTGGTAATTTTGTACAACGGAATATCACTCAGACGTGAAATCAATGTATATAAGGCCAGTAGCAGCATAATGAGTGGATTTAAGTATGATGATTCTAAGGGAAATTAGTCACTCAGAAAAAAGAATCTTATCATAAGATATCACTTATAGAGGAAATATCAATATCACAACACATGAACTGAATTAGGAAAGAGAACAAATTCTCACGTTTAGAAAAAAAAATCTTATGCCTGCTTCAGGAGAAAGGAGAGGTGGGGTGATGCATAAAACCAGAGTTTGATATTAACACAGGTACCATTCCATAAACCAAATACAGAATAGACAAGACCTACAACTTCCTCAGTGAACGGGACTCAACACCCCTATTTCCCGCATAGGTATATATCTGACTAGTAAGAATCTTAAAACCTATGTATTAATATGTCTTCGTACGGGAACCAATTGTGTCTAGACTGTCATAAACAAGTCAGTGATAATCAGCTCAACCCCATTATAAAAATGAATTTCAAAAACAAAACCAAAAAACAGCGAAATTCTTACACAATTCCTTCAAAGGTTCTGATGAAACCTGTAATGACCCTATCGGCAAAGACAGCTGGATGAGATATAAGGCTGGAGACTTGGGACTGAGAGGACTGGTGAGATTGGGAGAGAAAATGCAGACCCTTAAAGTAGTAATGCATGCAACCATTCCATGGGTCCCAAATCTCCAGGTAGAAGGGAATATCACTACAGTTATAACATGTATGGGAAACCTAGAGAATGGACAAACTGTCATGGCAAAAGTTTCTAAAACTCTCCTAATTTTTCTTCTCCTGCTCCAGTTTGGTATTCCAACTGCTTTACTATCAATCTACCAACTTAGGAGAGTCAGCCCCTATAACCTCCTGGTGCACACAGTTTGCTAATTGTGCAGAGGATGAAAGGGAAGAGGGAGAACCTATCAGAGAGTAGATGTAGGCATTTGGACGGGCACATGTCACTCTAATTTCCCGTCAGCAAGAAGAATTAACCAAAGCCTCAGCCACCCACAGGGAACCAATATAGCCACCCCTGGAACCATTACAGGTCCTGAAGCAAAATTGTGGATTTGCGGCCAGCTCACAAAAATGGGATTTGAAAATTGGGGCTCAGGGGCACAGCAATTCACAAACCTGCAGAGTTATAAAGGACTACTCTCTTCCAAAATCTCTTGAGGGAAGGTAAAGAAGGGGACTTGAAAATGAGGCAGAATTGCACAAAACATATTTCAAGAGGTAAATTGGAATCGCCTTTAAAGTACAGGAAAAGCATCACAACTTGGACAGTGATGCCCTTGGCCAAAAAGGGCGTATGCCTTTTCTCCTGAATATATTCAGGAGAAAACGCATACGCCCTTTCTGGCCAATTAAGCAAGCACACAATGCAAATGCACACTACAAAGTATTGTCACTTCCCACCGGTCAAAAGGGACATCCGAATATCTGTAAAAACCAGAAAGGCAAGAGAGAGTTGACAAGGGCATGAAGCAATGTGATCCCAATGGTTATGGAGGAATGTAATGACAAGCACATGGAGCATTGTGATGACAAGATTATGTAGCATTTTGCTGACAAAGGCAAGGAGCATTGTGATGACAAGCTTCATCGAGCACTGTGATGACAAGTGTCACGGAGCATTGTGATTACAGGGATCATGGAGCATTGGGATGACAAGGGCATGGATCACTGTGATGACAAGTGTCACGGAGCATTTTGATGACAAGAGTCCCAGATCGTTGTGTTGTCAGGGTTCATGGAGCGTTGTGATGACAGTGGTCATGGAGCATTGTGATGACAGTGGTCATGGAGCATTGTGATGACAGGGTTCATGGATCATTGTGATGACAAGTGTCACGCAGATTTCTGATGACAATCTTGTGGAGAATTGTGATGACAATGGCATGGAGCATTGTGATGAAAAGGGCATGGATCATTGTGATGAAAAGGGCATGGAGACTTGTCATGAGAGTTTTCAATGAGCATACTGATGACAATTTCCAGGGAGCATTGTGATGACAAGTGTATTGAGAATTGTGATGACAAAGGTCATGGAGCATTGTGATGAGAAGTCCATGGATAATTGTGGTAACCAGCATCATGGGGCGTTGTGATGACAAGTTTTATGGAACATTGTGATCACAGGGATTTGGAGCATTGTGATGACAGAGGTCATGGAGAATTTTGATTTCATTGTGATGACAATAGCATGAAGCATTATGATGATGGGCATGGTGCATTGTGATGACAGGGTTCATGGAGCACTGACATGAAAAGTGGCATGGAGTATTGTTATTACAGGGGACTTGGAGCATTGTGATGAAAAGGGCATGGAGCATTGTGATGAGAAGGCCATGGAGCATTCTTATGACATGCGTCACGGAGCTTTGTGATGACATGGGCATGGAGCATTGTGATTGCTGGGGTCTTGGAGCATTGTGATGACAAGGGTCATGGAGTCTTGCGATGACAAAGCCATGGAACATTGTGATTGCAGAGGTTATGGAGCATTGTTATGACAGTGGTAATGGAGCATTGTGATGACAAGGGCATGGAGCATTGGTCTGAAAAATTTCATGGATTATTGTGATGAGAGTGGGCATGGAGCATTGTGATGACAAGTGCACGGAACACAGTGATACATGTGTCTTGGAGGATTGCAATAACAAAGGCATGGTGCATTGTGATGAGAAGGGCATCGAGCATTGTGATGACAAGCGTCATGGAGCTTTGTGATGACAACACCATGGAGCAATGTGATGAGAGGTTTCATGGAACTTTGCGATGACAATGGCATGGAGCATTGTGATGCCAAAGGTCATGGAGCTTTGTGATTACATTGGCCATGGAGCATTTTGATGACAAGTGTGTGGTGCATTGTTATGAGAAGGGCAGGGAGCATTGTGATGACAGGGTCATGGAGCAATTGGATGTAATGGTCATGAAACATTTTGATGACAGTGTTTATGGAACATTGTGATATTAGGGGTCATGGAGCATTGTGATGAAAAGGGTCAAGGAGCATTGTGATGACAAGGGTTATGGAACATTGTGATGTCAAGTGTCATGGAGCATTGTGATGATAAGGGCATGTAGCACTGTTGTGACAAGGGTCATGGAACATTGTTATGACAGGGATGTGGGAGTATTGTGATGATTAGCGATGGAACATTGTGATATCAGTGGTGAGAGAGCATTTTGATGAGATGAGCATGGGGCATTGTGATGACAAACTTGTGGAGCATTGTGATGAGAAATGCATGGCACTTTGTGATGACATGGGTCAGGAGCATTGTGCTGACAAATGCATGGAGCACTGTGATGACAAGGTTTATGGAGCATTGTGATGACAACGATGTGGAGCATTGTGATGACAAGGGCATGGCACATTGTGATGCCATCGGTCATGGAGTACTGTGCTGACAAAGGCATGGAGCATTGTGATGACAAGGGTCACCGAGAATTGTGATTAAATGTTCATGGAGCATTGTGGTGACAATTGTCACAGAGCCTTGTGATGACGAGGGCATGGATCATTGTGATGACAAAGGTCATGAAGCACTGTGATGACTGGAGTCACGGAGCATTGTGATGACCTGAGTCATAGAGCATTGTGATAAAAGAGCATGGAGCATTGTGATGAAAGGGGCATGGAGCATTTGTTTGACAATTTTCACGGATTATTGAGATGACAGTGGGCATGGTGAATTGTGATGACAAGGGCATCGAGCATTGTGATGAGAAGGTCATGTAGTACTGTGAAGACAGGTGTTGGAGCATTGTCATGACATATGTCATGGTCCATTGTGATGACAATGGATAGGAGCATTGTGATGCCAAGTGTCATGGAGTATTGTGATGACAAAGGTAACGGAGCATTTTGATGAAAAGGGCTTGGAGCATTTTGATGACAAGAGTCATGGAGCATTGTGATGACAATGGCCATTGAGAATTTTGATGACAAGTTCATGAAGTATTATGAGGACAATCACATGGAGCTTGCTATGACAGGGGTCATGGAGAATTACGATGACAAGTGCATTGAGAATTGTGATGACAAAGCATGTAACACTGTGATGAGAAGTGTCATGGAGCATAGTGATGCCAAGAACGTGGAGAATTGTGCTGACACGGGACATGGAGCATTGTGATGACCAGGGCTTGGAGCATTGTGATGGCAAGACCGTGGAGCATTGTGATGAGAAGACCACGGGTAACTGTGATGACGAGCGTCATGGAGCACTGTAATGACAAGGGGTACGGAGCATTGTGATAACAGGGGTCAAGAAGCATTGTGATGACAAGGGTCAGGGAGCACTCTGATGACAAGCTTGTGGAGTATTTTGATGACAAAGGCATGGAGCATTGTGAAGAAAACGGCATGGGGCATTGTGATGAAAAAGGCATGGAGCCTTTTCATGACAGGTTTCAAGGAGCATTCTGACAACAAGTGTCAGGGAGCCTTGTGATGACAAAGGTCATGGAGCATTGTGACGACAAGCACATGGAGTACTGTGATGACAAGCACATGGAGCTTGCTATGACAGGGGTCTTGGAGCATTGCGATGACAAGGGCATAGAGAATTTTGATGACAAAGCATGTAACACTTTGATGAGAAGTGTCATGGAGCATAGTGATGCCAAGAACGTGGAGAACTGTGATGACAGGGACATGGAGCAGTGTGATAACAAGAGCATGTAATGTTGTGATGAGAAGTGTCATGTAGCATCGACATGACAAGGACGAGGAGAATTGTGATGACAAGGGACATGGAGCATTGTGATAACTAGGGCATGGTGCAATGTGATGACAGGGGCCATGGTGCATTCTGACATAAGATATCACTTATGAAGGGCATGTAAACATGGCTGCATATGAACTGAATTAGGAAACAGAACAGAGTCTCAGATTTAGAAAACACTCTTATGCTTGCTGAAGGGGAAAGGAGAGGTGGGGAGATGCACAAAACCAGAGTTTGATATTAGCACAGGTACCGTTCCATAATCCAAATACAGAATAGACAAAACCACTCCTTCCGTAGTGAACGGGACTCAAAACCCCTATTTCCAGCAGAGGAATATATCTGACTACTAAGAATCTTAAAATCAGTGTATTTATATGTCTCTGTAAGGGAATCAATTTTGTCTAGACCGCCAAAAACAAGTCAGGGAAAATCAGCTCAACCCCATTATAAAACTGAATTTGAAAAACAAAACAAAATAAAAAAAAAACAGCGATATTCTTAAATAATTCCTTCAAGGGCTCTGATGCAACCTGGAATGACACTATCTACAACAACAGCTGGAAGAGACATAAGGCTGGACACATGGGACTGAGGGGATTGGTGCGATTGCTGGCGAAAATGCAGTCCGTTTGAAGCCATAATGCGTGCCACCCATTCGATGGGTGCCAACTCTGCAGGTTGAAGGTAATATTACTACAGCGATAAAATGTACGGAAAACCTAGAGAGTGGACACACTGTGAATACGAAAGGTTTCTAAAACTCAAAGAACAGTCCCTCTCCTGGTGCTCCGGTTTGACTTTCCAACTGCTTTACTATCAAACTCCCAACTTGGCGAGACGGACCCTTTAACCTCCTGGTTCCCACTGGTTGCCAATTTGGCTGAGGATGAAAGGGAAGAGGGAGGACAAAAGAGAGAGTAGCTGTTAGGTATTTCGACGGGCACATGTCACTCTAATTTCCCGGTAGGAAGAAGAATTAACAAAAGTCTCAGCCATCCACCGGGAACCAGTATAGTTCCTGAACCAAAATTTTGGACGTGCGTTCAGCTCACAAAAAAACGAGTTGAAAAATGGAGCTCAGGGGCACAGCAATTCACAAACTGGCAGATTAATAAAGGACAACTATCACCCAAAAATCTGTTGAGGGAAGGCAACGAGGCCAACTTGAAAGTGAGGCAGAATAGCAGGAAACAGATTTCAAGAGGTACGTAGGAATTGCCTGTAAAGCACAGGAAGAGGGCACAACTTTGACAATGATGCACTTGCACAAAAATGGCGTATGCGTTTTCTCCTGAATATATTCAGGAGAAAACACATACGCCCTTTTTGGCCAAGCAAGCAAGCGGGCAATGCAAATCTGCACTACAAAGAAGTATCTCTTCCCACCCGTCAAAAGAGACATCCACAAAATGTGTAAAAACCAGAAAGGCAAGACAGGCCCTGGAGAACAGGAGCCTTGTTATGAAGATGGGCGGGAGGTAAATTGCCAACTGCCTCACTGGAGGAGTGCGTTGTGTTCCCTAAAAGAAGTAAACAACAGAGCTACAGAGCCAAGGGCATTTCCAGTCTAGGGAAAATACCTTGGGAAAACTGAAAATCAATATGGCAGAGCCACCCCCAAATACAGGGCTGCACTGCTTACTAGAACCTCAACTTGGGCACACCTTAAATATCCCAGGAAATATAAAAATGGTTCAAAAAATGGTGCTACGTACGTACGATGGAATATCCCTCAGCCATGAAATCAATGTCATAAGACCAGTAGGAGCAAAGTGAGTGGATTCACGTACGATGATTCTAAGTGAAATAAGTCACACAGAAAAAGAAACTTATAATAAGATATCACTTATGAAGAACCTGTAAACATGGCTACACATGAACTGAGTTAGGAAAGAGAACAGAGTGTCACGTTTAGAAAACACTCTTATGCCTGCTTAAGTGGGAAGGAGAGGTGGGGTGATGCATAAAACCAGAGTTTGATATAAGCACAGGAACCGTTCAAAAAACCAACTATGGAATAGATAAGATGTACACATTCCACAGTGAAAGGGACTCAAAACCCCATATTTCCCGCAGAGGAATAGATCTGCCTAGTAAGAATTTTAAAACCTATGTATTGATATGTCTCCCTAAGGAAATCTGGTGTGTCTAGACTGGCATAAACATGGCAGTGAGAATCAGCTCAAACCCACTATAAAAAGGAATTGCAAAAACAAAACAAATAAACAGGGAAATTCTTTGCAATTCCTTCAAGGTCTCTGACAAAACCTGGAATGACCCTATCTACAATGACAGCTGGATGTGGCATAAGGTTGGACACTTGGGACTGCGAGGATGGGTGAGACTGTGTGAGCAAATGCACACCCTTTAAAGCAATAATGCATGGCCCCCATTCCATGGGTCCCAACTCTCCAGGTTGAAGGGAATATTACTACAGATATAACATGTACAGGAAACCTAGAGATTGAAACACTGTTAATACGAAAGGTTTCTAAAACTCAACGAATAGTCCCTCTCCTGCTGCTCCTGTTTGACTTTCCAACTGCCTTACTATCAATCAACCAACTTGCAGAGACAGCCCCTTTAACATCCTGATTCACACAGGTTGCCAATTAGGCAGAGGATGGCAGGGAAGAGGGAGAACCAATGAGAGAGTAGCTGTTAGGCATTTGGACGGGCATATGTCATACTAATTTCACGGCAGGTAGAAGAATTAACCAAAGTCTCAGCCACCCACCGGGAACCAGTATAGGTCCTGAACCAAAATTTTGGACTTGCGTTCAGCTCACAAATAACGAATTGATAAATGGAGCTCAGGGGCACAGCAATTCACAAACTGGCAGATTAATAAAGGACAACTATCATCCAAAAATCTGTTGCGGGAAGGCAACAAGGCGCTCTTGAAAGCGAGGCAGAATAGCAGGAAACTGATTTAAAGAGGTACATAGGAATCGCCTCTAAAGTACAGGAAGAGGGGCACAACTTCGACAATGATGCACTTGGCCAAAAAGGTTGTATGTGTTTTCTCCTGAATATATTCTGGAGAAAATGCATACGCCCTTTTTGGGCAAGCAAGCAAGCGGGCAATTGAAATCTGCACTACAAAGAAGTATCACTTCCCACTGGTCAAAAGGGACATCCACAAAATGTGTAAAAACCAGAAAGGCAAGACCGGCACTAGACAACAGGGAGCCTTGTTATTCCTATCAGCGTGATGTAACCTGCCAACTGACTCAGTGGAGAGTGCCCTGTGTTCCCTAAAACAAGTAAACAAAAGAACTACAGAGCCAAGGGCACTTCCAGTCTAGGGAATATACCATGGGAATGCTGAAAATCAATAAGACAGAGCCACCCCCAAATTTAGGGCTGCACTGCTTACAAGAACCTCAACTTGGCTACACCTTAAATATCCCAGGAAATATAAAAATGGTTCAAAAAATTATGGTACTTACGTATGATGGAATATCCCTCAGCCATGAAATCAATGTCATAAGACCAGAAGCAGCAAAGTGAGTGAATTCAGGTACGATGACTCTAAATGAAATAAGTCACACAGAAAAAGAAACTTATCATAAGATATAACTTATGAAGATGCTGTAAACATGGCTACACATGAACTGAGTTTGGAAAGAGAACAGAGTCTCACATTTAGAAAACACTGTTATGCCTGCTTAAGGGGCAAGCAGAGGTGGGGTGATGCATAAAACCAGAGTTTGATATAAGCACAGGTACCGTTCCAAAAACCACCTATGGAATAGACAAGACATACACCTTCCATTGAAAGGGACTCAAAACCCCATATTTCACAAAGAGGAATATATCTGACTAGTAAGATTCTTAAAACCTATGTATTGATATGTCTCCATAATGGAATCAAGGGTGTCTAGACTGGCGTAAACATGTCAGTGAGAATAAGTTCAAACTCACTATAAAAAGGAATTTCAAACACAAAACAAAAAAACAGCGAAATTCTTTACAATTCCTTCAGGGTCTCTGATGAAACCTGGAATGAACCTATCTACAATGAAAGCTGGATGTGTAATAATGCTGGACACTTGGAACTGAGAGGATTGGTGAGTTTGTGTGAGCAAATGCAGGCCATTTAAAGCAATAATGCATGGCCCCCATTCCATGGGTCACAACTGTCCAGGTTGAAGGGAATATTACTACAGCTATAACATGTATGGAAACCTAGAGAATGGACACACTGTGAATACGAAAGGTTTCTAAAACTCAACGAATAGTCCTTCTCCTGGGGCTCCGGTTTGCCTTTCCAACTACTTTACTATCAAACTCCCAACAGGGAGAGACAGACCCTTTAACATCCTGGTTCGCACATGTTGACAATTTGGCAGAGGATGGAAGGGAAGAGAGAGAACCAATGAGAGAGTAGCTGTTAGGCATTTGGACGGGCACATGTGACTCTAATTTCCCGGCATGAAGAAGAATTAACCAAAGGCTCAGCCACCCACCGGGAACCAGTATAGGTCCTGAACCAAAATTTTGGACTTGGGTTCAGCTCACAAAAAAACGAGTTGATAAAAGGAGCTCAGGGTCACAGCAATTCACAAACTGTCAGAGTAATCAAGGACAACTATCGTCCAAAAATCTGTTGAGGGAAGGCTACGAGTCGGACTTGAAATCGAGGCAGAATAGCAGGAAACTGATTTCAAGAGGTACGTAGGATTCGCCTGTAAAGCACAGGAAGAGGGGCACAACTTCGACAATGATGCACTGGGGCAAAAAGGGCGTGTGCATTTTCTCCATAATATATTCAGGAGAAAATGAATATGCCCTATTTGGCCAAGCAAGCAAGTGGGCAATGCAAATCTGCACTACAAATAAGTATCACTTCCCAATGGTCAAAAGGGACATCCACAAAATGTGTAAAAACCAGAAAGGCAAGACAGGCCCTGGAGAACAGGGAGCCTTGTTATGCTGATGGGCGGGATGTAAATTGCCAACTGCCTTACTGGAGGAGTGCATTGTGTTCCCTAAAACAAATAAACAAGAGAGCTACAGAGCCGAAGGCACTTCTAGTCTAGGGAATATACCGTGGAAAAACTGAAAATCAATAAGACAGAGCCACCCCCAAATTTAGGGCTGCACTGCTTACAAAAACCTCAACTTGGGTACACCTTTAATATACCAGGAAATATAAAAATGGTTCAAAATATTGTGATACTTTCGTACGATGGAATATACCTCAGCCATGAAATCAATGTCATAAGACCAGTAGCAGCAAAGTGAGTGGATTCAGGTACAATGATTCTAAGTGAAATAAGTCACATAGAAAAAAAAAACTTATGATAAGATATCACTTATGAAGATCTTGTAAACATGGCTACACTTGAACTCAGTTAGTAAAGAGAACACAGTCTCACATTTAGAAAACACTCTTATGCCTGCTTAAGGGGGAAGGAGTGGTGGGATGATGCATAAAACCAGAGTTTGATATAAGCACAGGTACCGTTCCAAAAACCAACTATGGAATAGAGAAGACATACACATTCCTCAGTGAAAGGGACTCAAAACCCCATATTTCACGCAGAGGAATTGATCTGCATGGTAAGAATTTTAAACATATATATTGATATGTCTCTGTAAGGGAATTAGTTGTGTCTAGACTGGCAAAAACATGGCAGTGAGAATCAGATCAAACCCAATATAAAAAGGATTTCAAAAACAAAACAAATAAACACGGAAAATCTTTGCAATTCTTTCAGGGTCTCTGATGAAACCTGGAATGACCCTATCTACAATGACAGCTGGATGTGGCATAAGGCTGAACAATTGGGACTGCGACTATTGGTTAGATTGGGTGAGGAAATGCAGACCCTTTAAAGAAATAATGCATGGCCCCAATTCCATGTGTCCCAGCTCTCCAGGTTGTAGGGAATATTACTACAGCTATAACATGTACGGGAAACCTAGAGAATGGACACACTGTGAATACAAAAGATTTCTAAAACTCAACGAATAGTCCCTCTCCTGGTGCTCCGCTTTGACCTTCCAACTGCTTTACTATCAATCTCCCAAATTGGAGAGACAGACCCTTTAACCTCCTGGTTCGCACAGGTTGAAAATTTGGCAGACGATGGAAGGGAAGAGGGAGAACCAATGAGAGAGTAGGTGTTAGGCATTTGGTGGAGAACATGTCTGTCTAATTTCCCGGCAGAAAGAGGAATTAACCAAATTCTCAGCCACCCACTGGGAAGCAGTATAGGTCCTGAACCAAAATTTTCGACTTGCGTTCAGCTCGCAAAAACCGAGTTGAATAATATAGCTCAGGGCCACAGCAATTCACACACTGGCAGATTAATAAAGGACAACTATCATCCAAAAATCTGTTGAGGGAAGGCAACGAGGCTGCCTTGAATGAGAGGCAGAATAGCAGGAAACAGATTTCAAGAGGTACATAAGAATTGCCTGTAAAGCACAGGAAGAGGGACACAACTTCGACAATGATGCACTGGGGCAAAAAGGGCGTGTGCGTTTTCTCCAGAATATATTCAGGAGAAAATGAATATGCCCTATTTGGCCAATCAAGCAAGTGGGCAATGCAAATCTTCACTACAAATATGTATCACATCCCAACGGTCAAAAGGGACATCCACAAAATGTGTAAAAACCAGAAAGGCAAGACAGGCCCTGGAGAACAGGGAGCCTTGTTATGCTTATGGGCGGGATGTAAACTGCCAACTGCCTTACTGGAGGAGTGCATTGTGTTCCCTAAAACAAATAAACAACAGAGCTACAGAGCCGAAGGCACTTCCAGTCTAGGGAATATACTGTGGGAAAACTGAAAATCAAAAAGACAGAGCCACCCCCAAATTTAGGGCTGCACTGCTTTCAAGAACCTCAACTTGGGTACAACTTAAATATCCCAGGAAATATAAAAATGGTTCAAAAAATTTTGGTACTTACGTACGATGCATTATCCCTCAGTCATGAAATCAATGTCATAAGACGAGGAGCAGCAGAGTGAGTGGATTCAGGTACGATGATTCTAGGTAAAATAAGTCACACAGAAAAAGAATCTTATCATAAGATATCACTTATGAAGATCCTGTAAACATGGCTACACTTGAACTCAGTTAGGAAAGAGAACAGAGTCTCACATTTAGAAAACACTCTTATGCCTTCTTAAGGGGGAAGGAGTGGTGGGGTGATGCATAAAACCAGAGTTTGATATAAGCACAGGTACCGTTCCAAAAACCAACTATGGAATAGGTAAGACATACACATTCCTCAGTGAAAGGGACTCAAAACATCATGTTTCACGCAGAGGAATTGATCTGCCTGGTAAGAATTTTAAACATATGTATTGATATGTCTCTGTAAAGGAATCAGTTGTGTCTAGACTGGCATAAACATGGCAGTGAGATTCAGCTCAAACCCACTATAAAAAGGAATTTCAAAAACAAATCAAATAAACACGGAAAATCGTTGCAATTCTTTCAGGGTCTCTGATGAAACCTGGAATGACCCTATCTACAATGACAGCTAGATGTGGCATAAGGCTGCACACTTGGGACTGCGACTATTGGTGAGATTGGGTGAGGAAATGCCGACCCTTTAAAGAAATAATGCATGGCCCCCATTCCATGGTTCCCAACTCTCCAGGTTGAAGGGAATATTAGTACAGCTATAACATGTACAGGAAACCTAGAGAATGGACACACTATTAATACGAAATGTTTCTAAAACTCAAAGAATAGTCCCTCTCCTGGTGCTCCGGTTTGACTTTCCAACTGCCTTAATATCAATCTCCCAACTTGGAGAGACAGCCGCTTTAAGCTCCTGATTCGCACAGGTTGCCAATTTGGCAGAGGATGGAAGGGAAGAGGGAGAACCAATGAGAGATTAAATGTTAGGCATTTAGACGGGCATATGTCAATCTAATTTCCCGGCAGGAAGAATAATTAACCAAAATCTCAGCCACCCACTGGGAAACAGTATAGGTCCTGAACCAAAATTTTGTACTTGCGTTCAGCCCACAAATAACGAATTGATAAATGGAGCTCAGGGGCACAGCAATTCACAAACTAGCAGAGTAATATAGACAACTATCGTCCAAAAATCTGTTGAGAGAAGGCAACGAGGCAGACTTGAAAGCGAGGCAGAATAGCAGGAAACTGATTTCAAGAGGTATGTAGGAATCACCTGTAAAGCACAGGAAGAGGGGCACAACTTCGACAATGATGAACTTGGCCAAAAAGGGTGTATGCGTTTTCTCCTGAATATATTCAGGAGAAAACGCATACACCCTTTTTGGCCAAGCAAGCAAGTGGGCAATTCAAATCTGCACTACAAAGAAGTATCTCTTCCCAACGGTCAAAAGGGACATCCACAAAATGTGTAATTAAAAGAAAGGCAAGACAGGCACTGGAGAACAGGGATCCTTGTTATTCTGATCAGCGTGATATATACTGCCAAGTGACTCAAAGGAGGAGTGCATTGTGTTCCCTAAAACAAGTAAACAGCAGAACTACAGAGCCAAGGGCACTTCCATTCTAGGAAATATACCTTGATAAAGCTGAAAATCAATAAGACAGAGCCACCCCCAAATTTTGGGCTGCAATGCTTACAAGAACCTCAACTTTGCAACACCTTAAATATCCCAGGAAATATAAAAATGGTTCAAAAAATTCTGGTACATATGTACGATGGAATATCCCTCTGCCATGAAATCAATGTCATAAGATAAGTACTACCAAAGGGAGTGGATTCAGGTACGATGATTCTAAGTGAAATAAGTCACACAGAAAAAAGAATCTTATCATAAGATACCACTTATGAAGATCCTGTAAACATGGCTACAACTGAACTGAGTTAGGAAAGAGAACAGAGTCTCACATTTAGAAAACACTCTTATGCCTGCTTAAGGGGGAAGGAGAGGTGGGGTGATGCATAAAACCATAGTTTGATATATGCACAGGTACCGTTCCAAAAACCAACTGTGGATTGGACAAGACCTACACCTTCCTCAGTGAAAGGGACTCAAAACCCCATATTTCTCGCAGAGGAATACATCTAACTAGTAAGAATCTTAAAATCTATGTATTAATATGTCTCCGTAAGGGAATCAAGTTAGTCTAGACTGGCATAAACATGACAGCGAGAATCAGCTCAAAACCACTATAAAAAGTAATTTCACACACAAACAAAAAAACAGGGAAATTCTTTACAATTCCTTCAGGGTCTCTGATGAAACCTGGAATGACCCTATCTACAATGACAGCTTGATATGGCATAAGTCTGGACACTTGGGACTGATAGGATTGGTGAGATTGGGTGAGCAAATGCAGACCCTTTAAAGCAATAATACATGGCCCCCATTCAATGGGTCCCATCTCTCCAGGTTGAAGGCAATATTACTACAGCTATAACATGTACGGAAAATCAAGAGAATGGACACACTGTGAATATGAATGGTTTCTAAAACTCAACGAATAATCCTTCTCCTGGTGCTCTGGTTTGACTTTCCACCTGCTTTACTATCAATCTCCCAACTTGGAGAGACAGCCCCTTTAACCTCGTGGTTCGCACAGGTTGCCAATTAGGCAGAGGATGGATGGGAAGAGGTAAAACCAATGAGAGAGTAGCTGTTAGGCTTTTGGACTGGCACGTATCCCTCTAATTTCACAGAAGGAAGAATAATTAACCAAAGTCTCAGCCATCTACCGGGAAACCTTATAGGTCCTGAACCAAAACTTTTGACTTGTGTTCAGCTCAAAAAAATACGAGGTGAAAAATGGAGCTCAGGGTCACAACAATTCACAACCTTGCTGAGTAATAAAGGACAACTATCATACAAAAATCTGTTGAGGGAAGGCAACAAGGCGGACTCGAAAGCGAGGCAGAAGAGCAGGAAAGAGATTTCAAGAGATACATTGGAATCGCCTGTAAAGCAGAGGAAGAGGGGCACAACTTTGACAATGATGCACTTGGCCAAAAAGGACGTATGCCTTTTCTCCTGAATATATTCAGGAGAAAACGCATACGTCCTTTTTGGGCAAGGAAGCAAGCGGGCAATACAAATCAGCACTACAAGGAAGTATCTCTTCCCACCGGTCAAAAGGGACATCCACAAAATTTGCAAAAAACCAGGAAGGCAAGACCGGCCCTCAAGAACAGGGAGCCTTGTTATGCTGATGGGCGGGATGTAAATTGCCAACTGCCTCACTGGAGGAGTGCATTGTGTTCCCTAAAACAAGTAAACAACAGAGCTACAGAGCCAAGGGCACTTCCAGTCTAGGGAATATACCTTGGGAAAGCTGAAAATCAGTAAGACCCAGCCACCCCCAAATTTAGGGCTGCACTGCTCACAAGAACCTCAACTTTGGTACACCTTAAATATCCCAGGAAATATAAAAAGGGTTCAAAAAATTGTACTTATGTACAATGGAATATCCCTCAGCCATGCAATCAATGTCATAAGACCAGTAGCAGCAAAGTGAGTGAATATAGGTACGATGATTCTAAGTGAAATAAGTCACACAGAAAAAGAAACTTATCATAAGATATCACTTATGAAGTTCCTGTAAACATGGCTACACATGAACTGAGTTAGGAAAGAGAACAGAGTCACACATTTAGAAAACACTCTTATGCCTTCTTAAAGGGGAAGGAGAGGTGGGGTGATGCATAAAACCACAGTTTGATATAAGCACAGGTACCATTCCTAAAACCAACTTTGGAATAGACAAGACATACACCTTCCTCAGTGAAAGGGCCTCAAAACCCCATATTTCCCGCAGAGGGATAGATCTGACTAGTAAGAATCTTAAAACCTATGTATTGATATGTCTCTGTAAGGGAATCAAGTGTGTCTAGACTGGCATAAACATGGCAGCGAGAATCAGCTCAAACCCAGTAAAAAAAGGTATTTCAAAGGCAAAAGAAAAAAACAGGGAAATTCTTTTCAATTCCTTCAGGGTCTCTGATGAAACCAGGAATGACCCTATCTACAATGACAGCTGGATGTGGCATAAAGCTGGACACTTGGGACTGAGAGGATTGGTGAGATTCGGTGAGCAGATGCAGACCATTTAAAGCTATAATGCATGGCCCCCATTCCATGGGTCCCAACTCTCCAGGTTTAAGGGAATATTACTACAACTATAACATGTACAGGAAACCTATATAATGGACACACGGTGAATACAAAAGGTTTCTAAATCTCAACAAATAGTCCCTCTCCTGGTGCTCCAGTTTGACTTTCCAACTGCTTTACTAAAACCGCCCAACTTGGAGAGACAGCCCCTTTAATCTCCTGGTTTGCACAGGTTGCCAATTTGGCAGAGGTTGGAAGGGAAGAGGGAGAAGCAATGAGGGAGTAGCTGATAGGCATTTGGACGGACACATGTCACTCTAATTTCCCGGCAGGAAGAAGAATTAACCAAAGTCTCAGCCCCCCACCGGGAACCAGTATAGGTCCTGAGCCAAAATTTTGGACTTGCGTACAGCTCACAAAAAACAAGTTGAAAAATGGAGCTCAGGGGCACAGCAATTCACAAACTGGCAGAGTAATAAAGGACAACTATCATCAAAAATCAATTGAAGGAAGTCAACGAGGCAGACTTGAAAGCGAGGCAGAATAGCAGGAAACAGATTTCAAGAGGTACGTTGGAATCACCTGTAAAGCACAGGAAGATGGGCACAACTTCGACCATGATGCACTTGGCCAAAAAGTGTGCATGTGTTTTCTCCTGAATATATTCAGCAGAAAATGCATACGCCATTTGTGGCCAAGCAAGCAAGTGGCAATGCAAATCTGCACTACAAAGAAGTATCACTTCCCACCGGTCAAAAGGGACATCCACAAAATGTGTAAAAATGTGAAAGCCAAGACAAGCCCAGGAGAACAGGGAGGATTGTTATGCTGATGGGCGGGATGTTAATTGCCAACTGCCTCACTGGAGGAGTGCATTGTGTTCCCTAAAACAAGTAAACAACAGAGCTACAGAGCCAAGGGCACTTCCAGTCTAGGGAATATTCCTTGGGAAAACTGAAAATCAATAAGACAGGGCCACCGAAAATTTAGGGCTGCACTGCTTACAAGAACCTCAACTTGGGAACACCTTAAATAACCCAGGAAATATAAAAATGGTTCCAAAAATTGTGATACTTATGTACGATGGAATATCCCTCTGCCATGAAATACATGTCATAAGACCAGTAGCAGCAAAGTGAGTGGATTCAGGTACGATGATTCTATGTGAAATAAGTCAAACAGAAAAAGAAACTTATCATAAGATATCACTTATGAAAACCCTGTAAACATGGCTACACATGAACAGAGTAGGGAAAGAGAACAGTGTCTCACATTTAGAAAACACTCTTATGCCTGCATAAGGTGGAAGGAGAAGGTGGGTGTATGCTTAATTCACAGTTTGATATAAGCACAGGTACCGTTCCAAAAACCAACTATGGTATAGACAAGACCTACATCTTCCTCAGTGAAAGGGACTCAAAACACCATATTTCCCACAGAGGAATATATCTGACTAGTAAGAATCTTAAAACCTATATACTGATATGTGTCCATAAGGGAATCAAGTATGTCTAGACTGGCGTAAACATGGCTGCGAGAATCAGATCAAACCCACTATAAAAAGGAATTTCAAAAACAAAACAAAAAAACAGGGAAATTCTTTACAATTCCTTCAGGTTCTCTGATGAAATATGGAATGACCCTATCTGCAAAGACAGCTGGATGTGGCATAAGGCTGGACACTTGGAACTGAGAGGATTGGTGAGATTGGGTGAGGAAATGCAGACCCTTTAAAGCAATAATGCATGGTCCCAATTCCATGGGTCACATCTCTACAGGTTGAAGGGCATATTACTACAACTATATCATGTACGGGAAACCTAGAGAATGAACACACTGTGAATATGAAACTTTTCTAAAACTCAACGAATAGTCCCTATCATGGTGCTCTGTATTGACTTTCCAACTGCTTTACTATCAATCTCCCAACTTGGAGAGACAGCCCCTTTAACCTCCTGGTTCGCACAGGTTGCCAAATTGGCAGAGGATGGAAGGGAAGAGGGAGAAACAATGAGAGAGTAGCTGTTAGGCATTTGGACGGGCATATGTCACTCTAATTTCCCGGCAGGAAGATGAATTAACCAAAGTCTCAGCCAGCCAACCGGAACCAGTATAGGTCATGAACCAAAATTTTGGACTTGTGTTCAGCTCACAAAAAACGAGTTGATAAATGGAGCTCAGGGGCACAGCAATTCACAAACTGGCAGAGTAATAAAGTGCAACTATCGTCCAAAAATCTGTTGAAGGAAGGCAAGTAGGCGGACTTGAAAGCGAGGCAGAATAGCAGGAAACTGATTTCAAGAGGTACGTTGGAGTCTCCTGTAAAGCAGAGGAAGAGGGGAACACCTTCGACAATGATGCACTTGGCCTAAAAGGGCGTATGCGTTTTCTCCTGAATATACTCAGGAGGAAATGCATACACACTTTTTGGCCAAGCAAGCAAGAGGACAATGCAAATCTGCACTACAAAGAAGTATCACTTCCCACTGGTCCATAGGGACATCCAAAAAATATGTAAAAACCAGAGAGGCAAGACAGGCCCTCGAGAAGAAGGAGCCTTGTTATGCTGATGGGCAGGATGTAAATTGCCAACTGCCTCACTGGAGGAGTGCATTGTGTTCCCTAAAACAAGTAATCAACAGAGCTACAGAGCCAAGGGCACTTCCAGTCTAGGGAATATACCTTGGGAAACCTGAAAATCAATAAGACAGAGACACCCCCAAATTTAAGACTGCACTGCTTACAAGAACCTCAAATTGGGTACACCTTAAATATCTCAGGAAATATAAAAATGGTTCAAAAATTGTGGTACTTACGTACGATGGAATATCCCTCAGCCATGAAATCAATGTCATAAGACCAGTAGCAGCAAAGTGAGTGGATTCTGGTACGATGATTCTAAGTGAAATAAGTCACCCAGAAAAAGAAACTTATCATAAGATATCACTTATGAAGATCCTGTAAACATGGCTACACATGAACTGAGTTAGGAAAGATAACAGAGTAACGAATCTTATCATAACATATCACTCATAGGGTGAATGAACACATGGCTACACATGAACTGAATTACAAACACAACAGAGTCACACATTTAGAAAACAATCTTCTGCCTGCTTAAGGGGAAAGGCGAGGTGGGTTAATGCATAAAACCACAGTTTTAAATTAACACAGATACCGTTACATAAACTAAGTATGTAATAGACAACACCTACCTCGAGCACAATGAACTGGACTCAACACTCCCTATTCATTGCAGAGGAATATATCTGACTCTGAGGATTTTAAATCATATGTATTCTAATGTGTCCATAAAGGAATCATATGTGTGTATAATTGCATGAACACAGCACTGAAATTCAGCTAAATCCCCTTAAAATAATAAGTTTCAAAAGCAAAATGCAAAAACAGCGAAACAGAAAGAAATCTTAAAAATTATGTTCATGGCCTGTGATCCAACCTGGATTGACCACCTTTACACCCACAGCTGGATGAGACATAAGACTGGACACTTGGGGCTGACAAGATTGCTGAGGTTGTGTGAGCAAATGAACACCACTTAGAGCAATACTGTGTGCTACGCATTCTAGTGGTCCCAACTCTCCAGGTTTAAGGGAATCTTCCTACAGTTAAAACATGCATGGGAAACCCAGTGGATGGTACACTGTGTAATTGGGAAAGTTTTCTAAAAGGTACCTCATTTTTCCTTTCGTCGTGCTCGGCTTCACCATTCCATCTGCATTACTAAAAATCTCCCCACTTGGAGTGTCAGCGCCTTTACCCTCCTGTTATGCACAGTTTGCAAATTGTGCAGAGGATGAACAGGAAGAGAGAAAACAAATGAGAGATGAGCTGTAGGTGTTTGGATGGGCACATATCACTCTACTTTCCCATCAGGAAGAAGCATTAACCAAAGGCTCAGCCTGAAGCCCCGGAACCGGACTAGGGCCTAAAGCCATCCTGCGGTATTGCAGCCAGCTCACAAATAGGCGATTTGAAAAATGGAAATCAGGGGCACAGCAATTCACAAACTTGCAGAGTTATAAAGGACAACTATCATCCAGAAATATATTGAGGTAAGGCCATGAAGAGGATTTGAATGCAAGGCAGATTTGAAGAAAACAGATTTCAAGACGTACATTGGAGTCATCTTTAAAGCACATGAAAAGCGACAGAACTTCGACAATGTTGCCTTAGCTGAAAAGAGTGTATGTGTATTTTCTTGAATATATTTGGGAAAAAATGCATACGCCCTTTTTGGCCAAGCAAGCCATCAGGCATTGAAAATCCACACTACATAGAAGTGTCCCTTACCTCCAGTCAAAAGGGCCATCCACAAATAGTGTGAAAACCACAAATGCAGGATAGGCCATGGAGAAAATGGAGCCTGGTTACACCGATGGACAGGATGTAAATTGCCAACAGCCTCTCTGCAGAACTGTATGTTGTTTTCTAAAACAGAGCTACAGAGCATAACACACTTCCACTCATGGGCGTGTATTTTGGGAAAACTAAAAATCCGCAACACACAGCCAGCGCAAAGTTTAGGGCTGCTCTATTTACAAGAATCTCGACTTCGGTACACTTTAAATATCCCAGGAAAGGAAAAAAATGGATATAGATGTTGTGGTACTTATATACAATGGAATGTCACTCAGACATAAAATCAATGTCATAAGGCCAATAGCAGCATGAGTGGCTTTAGGTACGATGATGCTAAGTGAAATGAGCCACAAAGAAACAGAAACTTATTGTAATATATCACTTATAGAGGGAATGTAAACATGGCTACACATGAACTGAATTTCAAAAGAGAACAGAGTTACACATTTAGAAAACACACTTATGCCTCCTTAAGGGGAAAGGTGACGTGGGGTGATGTGTAAAAGCAGAGTTTGAAATTAGCACAGATACCATTCCATATACCAAATATGTAATAGACAAGACCTACTCCTTTCTCAATGAACTGGATACAAAACACCCTATTCACTGAAGAGGAATTTATCTGACTGGTAACAATCTTGAAACCTATGTATTTATATGTCTCCATAATGGAATCAAGTGTATGTAGATTGGCATAAACACAGATCAATGGAACAGGACAGAAAGCCCAGAGAGAAACCTACATACCTATGGCTATCTCATCTATGACAAAGGAGCTAAGGATATACAATGGAGAAAAGACAGTCTGTTCAGTAATTGGTGCTGGGAAAACTGGACCCCTACACATAAAAGAATGAAATTAGAACACTCCATAACACCATACACAAAAATAAACTCTAAATGGATTAGAGATCTAAATATAAGACCAGACACTATAAAACACTTAGAGGAAACCATAGGCAGAACACTCTATGATATAAATCACAGCAAGATCCTTTTTGACTCACCTCCTAGAGAAATGGAAATAAAAACAGAAATCAACAAATGGGACCTAAAGAAACTTAAAAGCTTTTACACAGTACAGGAAAACATAAACAAGATGCAAAAACAACCCTCAGAATGGGAGAAAATATTTTCAAATGAAGCAATTGACAAAGGATTAATCTCCAAAGTTTACAAGCACCTCATGTAGCTCAATATCACAAAAACAAACAACCCAATCCAAAAATGGCCAGAAGACCTAAATAGACATTTCTCCAAAGAAGATATACAGATTACCAAGAAACACATGAAAGGATGCTGAACATCACTAATCATTAGAGAAATGCAAATCAAACTACCTTGAGATATCACCACACAGCAGTCAGAGTGGCAATCATCAAAAAAATCTACAAAACAATAAATGCTGGAGAAGCCTGTATTGGAGAAAAGGGAACACACGTGCACTGTGGGTGGGAATGTAAATTGATATGGGCACTAGGGAGAACAGTACGGAGGTTCCTCTAAATAACTAACAATAGAGGTACCATACGACACAACAATCCAACTACTGGACATTTGCCTTGCGAAAACCATAATTCAAAAAGAGTTATGTACAAAAAAATTCATTGCAGCTCTATTTACAATAGCCAGGACATGGAAGCAACCTAAGTGTCCATCGACAGATGAATGGATAAAGAAGATCTGACACATATATACAATGGAATATTACTCAGCCATAAAAAGAAGCAAAACTGAGTTATTTGTACTGAGGTGGATGGACTTAGAATGTGTCCTACACAGTGAAGTAAGTCAGAAAGGGAAAAACAAATACTGTATGTTAACAGAGATATACGGAATCTAAGGAAGAAAAAAAAAAGATTTTGAAGAACCTAGTGGCAGGACAGGATTAAGGACACAGACGTAGAGAAAGGACTTGAGGACACCGGAAGGGGGATGGGTAAGGTGAGACGAAGTGACAGAGTGGCATGGACATAAATACATTACCAAATGTAACACCGATAGCTACTGAGAATCAGCCACATAGACCAGGGAGATCAGCTCGGTGCTTTGTGACCACATAAAGGGGTGTGATATGGAATGTGGGAGGAAGATGCAAGAGGGAGGGGATCTGGTGATATTTGTATATGTATAGCTGATTCACTTTTTTATACAGCAGAAACTAACACTCCTTTGTAAAACAATTATACTCCAATAAACGTGTAAAAGAAAAAAAAATAAGAAAAAGAAAGCCCAGGGATAAACCTACACACCTATGGTCAACTAATCTATGACAAAGAAGGCAAGACTATACAATGGAGATAAGACAGTCTCTTCAATCATTGGTGCTGGGAAATATGGACAGCTACATGTAAAAGAATGAAATTAGAACACTCCCCAACACCATACATAAAAATATATTCAAAATGGATTAGAGACCTTAATGTAAGACCGGACAGTATAAAACTCTGAGAGGAAAACTTACGAAGGATACTCTGACGTAAATCACAGCAAGATCTTTTTTGATCCACCTCCTATAGTAATGAAATAAAAAAGTAAACTAAACAGATGGGACCTAATGAAGTGTAAAAGCTTTTGCAAAGCAAAGGAAACTACAAACAAGACGAAAAGACAACCCTCAGAATGGCAGAACATATTTGCCAATGAATCAATGGACAAATAATTAATCTCCAATATATATAAACAGCTCATGCAGCTCAATATTAATAAAACAAACAACCCAATACAAAAATGGAAGAAGATCTAAATAGACATTTCTTCCAAGAAGACATAGAGATGGCCAGTACGCACATGAAAATCTGCTCAACATCACTAATTATTAGAGAAATGGAAATCGAAAGTACAATGAGGTATCACGTCACACCTGTTAGAATGGGCATCATCAGAAAATCTACAAACAACAAATGCTGGAGAGGGTGTGGAGAAAAGGAACCTTCTTCCACTATTGCTGGGAATGTAAATCGATATAGTCTCTATGGAGAACAGTATGGAGGTTCCTTAAAAAACTAAAAATAGAATTACCATATAATCCAGCAATCCCACTACTGGGCATATACCCAGAGAAAACCATAAATCAAAAAGACACATTCACCACAATGTTCATTGCAGTACTATTTACAATAGCCAGGTAATGAAAGCAACCTAAGTGCCCACAGACAGATGAATGGATAAAGATGTGGTACATATATACAATGGAATATTACTCAGCCATACATAGGAATGAAATTGGGTCATTTGTAGAGACCTTGATGGATCTAGAGACTGTCATACAGAGTGAAGTAAGTCAGAAAGAGAAAAACAAATATTGTATGTTAATGCATTTATGTGGAACCTAGAAAAATGGTACAGATGAACCGGTTTGCAGGGCAGAGACAGAGACACAGATGTAGAGAACAAACATATGGACACCAAGGGGAGAATGCCATGTGAGGCTGGTGGTGGGATGAATTGGGAGACTGGGATTCACATGTGCACACATATGTATAAAATAGATATCCAGTAAGAACCTGCTGTATAAAAGAAATAAATAAATTTAAAAAAATAAAAATAAATAAATAACATTTAATAAAATAAACGAAAAAAAACGTTTTTCCCTTCACATAGATGTCTTTATATTAATGCATTATTTCCGTGTTTATATCTCCAAATTAAAAAAAAGAGGAATAAATAAAATCTACCTTGAACCAAAAAGAAAAAAATAAAAAATAAAAATACAGAACCCACCAGTTATACAGAGAAAAATCGTATCAGGGCACTTGCTCCAGTTGTAAAAAATTCTTAATTTGGTCAGAGATGGGAAATCGTCTCCCATGCAGTGAGCAGCGCTCCCCCCCCCACAAGGAACATCCTCATTGCAAAGCTGGGGGACTGTGTCGAGGCGTCTGTGAGTAAATGTGAGCTGAGCCCCAGTCCTGCTGCAGCTGAAGTCTTCCCACCCTTTCCAGGTAAAACAGCTGAATATGTACAAGAACTTGCAAGCCTAGAGGAAGGGCTGTGGTGCCACACCAGCGACAGCACGCAGGCCGACTTGATGCCTGCTTGCCAGACAGGATGGTCCTGTCCCCAGATGCTCTTCTGGAAGCTTTCCATTTCCCTACCTGAGATACCCCTCCTGCCACGGCCCCCACTGCTTTTTACTTCCTCACCTCTGCCTGGGGAGAAATTCCAGCGGCAGGTATGGGTGACACATCCTCTTCTTTAGCAGGTGGCAGCCTGGCAACTCCTGCAGAAAGTCCAGCAGAGCCCCACTCACACTGGGCCACCCACAAAGCCATGGCCCCTCACTCCCTCCCACCACCCCAGCCCCGACACTGCTGACAGGGCAGAGAATATGGCGTCAGGCACAGCTACAGGGGCTCTTGCTGACTGGAGAGGTGTTTATATTGACCTCAACCAAGGCACACCTGGGGAGGGCTGGCAGGCAGTGTCAGGCTGCCCATATCAGCCAATCCTCACCCCTCAGGGGATCACAGTTGCAGAAAATGAACCTTGCTAAACGGGCCGCGGCCAAGGAACAGGTGTGGGCTCTTGAGAGTCAGGATAGACAAGGGGCTGCAGCTGCGGCTTTTTTCTCATCATTTTATCTGGTCCATGAGTGGAAAACAACTTCAAGAACACCCTATAATAATGAGAGGAACCCAGGAGTCAGGGAGAGGAGTGATGGTGGTTGGAGACAGAGGCCTGGTGCCCTGGCTGCAGTGGAAGTGTCTGGAACACCAGGCCGAGAGAGGCTGCACAGAGTGATAGCCAGGGTCACAGACCTGTCAGGGCTGCTCTTTGTTAGTTCAAGTCCTGCTCTGAGGCGTTTTGTGTCAGCTGTGAGCGACAGGTGAGCTGGGGGTTCTCTGCAATGTGGGCTATGTGCACAGTTCCTGTGTGTCCAGCCATGCTCGGGTACCTGCCCAGGGTAGCTCCGTATCCTGGGAAGGGCCTGACTATGAGAGCCCCATGGGTTGCTGGGTAACTGCACATGTGAGCTCCATAACCTGGGACGGACTTGACCACAAGAGCCCCGTGGGCGGTTCGGTGGGGCGTGCTGCCCAGGTGAGCTCCATATCCTGGGATTGGCCTGACCACGAGAGTCCCATTGGCTGCTGGGGACCTGCTAAAGGATATCAGGACAGTCAGTGAAGCCACCGAGGATATACCTCCAGTAGCTCCTATGTCCTACTCCCTGCAGGTCATTCTACCATCCACCAGGCCATGGCATTCTGTATTAGACTTCAATGATGCCTTCTTCTGTGTTCCATTCATCTCAGAGTCACAAGAATTTTTGGCTTGTGAGTGGCAGGACACAACATGCAACCAAAGCAATAATGCTGGGCCATCCTTCCCCAATGGTTCAAAAATCCCCACACCATCATTGGGGAAATGTCCTTTAAAGGCCTAAAAGTTCTACCTCTGTAAAAGGGAACCCTCCTTCAATATGCAGAGGACATTCTGATCGCCAGGCCTACTAAAGACGCCTCTGAACTACCTAGCCAAGAAAGGATAGAAGGTGTCCAAGAAAAAGGCTCAAATATCCCAGGATAAGGTGACATGTCTGGGCTTCATTCTCACAGATATTCGGAGAAACACATCCCAGGATAGGGAAGAAGCCATTTGCAGCCTTACCTCTTCTAAAACTAGAAGACAGCTTGGGGGTTCCTGGGGAGGCCAAGGTTTTCTGCATCTGGATCCCTAACTACAGTCTAATAGCTGGGCCTCTACATGAAACACTGACACGAAAAGATGATGATCCTTTTGAATAGAATCCAGAAGCAGCCTTTCAAGAATGGAAAGAGCAGTCAATTCAGACCCTTGCCCAGGAACTCCCTAATTTAGCTAAACCCTTTGACCTTTACATACCCGGTCATTGGTTAATCGCCCTTGGAGCCTTAGTGCAAAAACTGGGACCACTTGAAATGGAGCAACACAAGAATGCCCTTCAGGTATGATAAACTATGGTCACCAAGGGCTTTGCCCACCGACTCATCAGGCCAGGATACTGGGGTATCTAAAAAGCTGGAAATCAGGAGCCCCCAAGGCAAGGTCCCTCCTAAGGGAAAAGGACCCCACGTGGTGATCCTAACCACCCATCATGCCCTGAAGTTGCAGGGGTCGCTCTGTGGACACACTGACCTCGAGTGAGGAGGCCCTCCAACTCCAACCTCCAGAGAGACAAACGGGGGCAACAGGCCCCCAAAATGACTCGTGTGACCATCACTTGACCTGGAGTTTCTCTCAGAAAACAACAAGACTGTGCCCCGAAAGAGCAGACTACTGCTTGCAGGACTTACTGCACCCAGAGGGGAGCTAATAAGCTTGGCGGGGGAAAGGTATATCATGCTTTCACCATAGAAAGCCCTACAGACACCGTGCTGATGATGGTCAATATGACTGGCTGGACTGCTGGCTACTTCTAAAGGCCGTTGACTCAGGGGACGTCATGATCCTGGATCACCACTGACCCTTGACTGTCTGGGAGTTGTGTGGGCAGGGCTCTGACACATGGTGCTGTTTGTACATTAATTCAGGGACCTAATTAAAGAAAGCACAGACTACTGGTCAGAGCATCTAGGCTGGCAAAAGCCGTCAGCCTAAGGTCGCCGAACAAATGTTGGGTGGGGTGAAACCTGCCACCGCAGCATCTCTGCACATCTGTTTCCTGGACCCTTAAAGGTCATTAGAATCTATAACACTTCCAATGCTGGTGCTCAGGCAGACAAGAAGTGAGGCAGGAGGCCTTGGGACAATCGACCTCACATGGAGGCTGGTGGGGAGAAGTTTTCCCCTCCCCCCATATATCAGGGCTCCCACCACAGCATGAAGCAGTTACAAAAGAGGGGTCTGCACCCTCAACACCCCAAGAATGTGGAACAGAACAAAAAGCAGAGGAGGTGTTCATCTCCGGCAACGTTCATTGAAAACTCCTGGGAGATATAAAGAGAATCTGGGCAATAAAATAAAGTCTAACCTGTTTTTCCTTTGTGCTTTGTCTAATTTCACGGGCTCCTAGGGTTCAGCATGCAGAGGTCCCACACCCGGCACTTCAGACCCGATTTCCTAGTGCAGAATGGCTGGGTCGACACCTCAGCTAGCGGCGTCCCATGCAGACTCCGCGGCATAGAGCCTGAGCTGCAGCCAACCCAGCCCTCGAGATCTCCATCCCCTCCCTCCCACTGATGCTGCCGGGATCCCTACACAGAAGCCCAGCCCACAGCCCGTGGGGGAGTGCACGCTCTCACCTCTCCTTTCTGTTTTCAAAATAATGTTTCCTTTGCTTCTGAACCAAACTCAGTCTTGATCTGTTGGCTCCAATTACACTGGGCACGGGGACTCCTGTTGGGGTCCACTCTGGAGGATCAGTAACAGAAATTGAGAACATTGTAACTTCAATGAACAGATGTGTGAGCCAAACTGTAGTTAACATAGAGCAGTGTATATCGCTCGGGTAAAATAAGATGTTTCTAAGACTTACATTTGATATTTCCATCACTTTCCTATAAGCAAGTTCAGTGAAGACGTTTGTCTTATTTGTCAGGTCAACATTAGAGAAATGAAGTGATTTATTTCCATGGATGTACATCGAATACACTTGGCTGAAGCTTCAATCGTGTTTTCAATGTTTTTCCATTGAAAATGATACCTCTCTTCAGCTCCCCCATTTCTGAGAAGTATAAAATCTTATAATTTATTATTACCAAAGGGGAAAGGTAGGAGAAGGGATAAATTAACAGTTTGGGTTTAACACATACACACTGCTGTATATAAAATAGATCATCAACAAGGAACTACTGTATAGCACAGGGAACTACACTGAATATTTTGCAATAACCTATAAGGGGAAATAATCTGAAAAAGAATAGATATTTTTATTGACATCATCTATCAATGACAGATAAAATGTAACCTAAGCAAAGCCGATGGTGAGCACTTCTGACCCTGAAGATTTCAATCATCTAAAGTTTGGGCTCTGCCTATTTCCCAAGGCCCTTAATGGGCATGCGTGAAGCCGTAGCTTAAAAATTCCCCAGTTTGGGGTTTGGGGAGGCACTGATGTGGAAAAATCCCTGGTGTCCTCCTTACATGCACGGGACCCTTCCTACAGCTAAAACATGCATGTCACACCTAGAGGATGGTACACCATTTGATCGGAAAGAGTTTGGAAAAGGCACCTCATCTCCTCATAGCCTGGTGCTTGGGTTCACCCCTCCAACATCTTTCCTAACAACCTCCTCACTTGGGGATATCAACACCGTCAACATCCTGTTGCACACAGTTTGGAATTTGTCCAGAGGATGAAGCGGAAGGATGAGAAAAATTTAGAGACAAGTCTTAGGTGTTCGGACAGGCACATGCCACTCTAATTTCCAATCCGGAAGACAAATTCATCAAAGGCTAGAAATGCCCATGCAAACAGAATAGGGCTAGAGGAAATCCCGCTGTTTTGTGTCCAGTTTCCAAAAACACAAGTTGAATAATGGAACTCAGGGGCACTAAAATTCATGAAACTGCAGAGTTGAAAATATCTATCGTCTAAAAATGTCTTGAGGTAAGTCACAGAAAAGGACTTGTAAGCAAGGGAGAGTGGCAGGAAACATATTTGAACAGGTAGAAAGGACTCCCCGTTAAAGCACAAGAAAAGGGTCTGAACATCATCAATGACACAGTAGGCCAAACAGGGCATATGCATTTTTTCTGAATATATTCAAGTAAAGGCCATACACACTTTTTATCCAACCAAACAGGTGGACACTGGCAATCAATACTACAAAATGTATCACTTCACATCAGTCAGAAGGGCCATCCACATAAAGTGTAAACACCAGAAATGCAAGACAGGGCGAGGAGAAAAGGGACCCCTGTGAGGCTGATTGTGGTAATATAATTTGCCAACGGCCACTCTGGAGAAGTGTATTGTGTTTGCTAAAACATCTAAAAAATGAGCTACAGAGCATAGGGCACTTGCACTCATGGGCGTATACCTTGGGAAAAACAACAATCGACAGAAAACAGGCACCCCAACGTTTACCACCTCTCTGTTAAAAAGGGCCTCAACTTGGATATAACCTAAATGTCCCTGGAAGGATAAAATGGATAAAAGAGATGGGGTACTTATGTAGAGTGGAATATGACTCATCCAGAAATCAATGAAATAAGGCCAGTTGGAACAACTCTGGAGGAGTTACATACGATCATTCTAAGTGACATATGTCAGAAAGAAAAAGACACATATCATAAGATGTCACTTAAAGGTGGAATCAAAAATGGCTACACATGAAATAAATTACAATACAGAAACATAGTCAAATATGTAGAAAATAGACATAAGGCTGCTAAATGGGAAAGGTGGGGAATGGTGAGGTATTATCCAGGAGTTTGAAATTAGCAAAGATACCATTCCAAGTACCAAATTGAATAACTGACAAGGCCTACACGGTACCTCAAAGAACTGCACTCAGCCCACTCAAGTCACTGGAAAATAATACATATGACTGGTAAGCATCTGAAAAAGAATTTATTGTTGTCTCACAGTACGTGAATCAAGTGGATGTACAGCAGCAAAAAACAGAGCTTTGAAAATCAGCTGTAACCAATATAAAAATAAATTTAAAAATATTTATAAAAACAGTGAGACAGACAAAAATTCTTACAACTTTTGTTGAAGGGCTACGATGTAACATGGATTGAACACATGTAGACCCACAGCAGGATTATATATAAGGCTGGAATCTATGCACGCTAAGAGATGTTAGAGAGGCTTGGTGAGAAAATGCAGACCTTTTAAAGTAATACTGCCTGGTACCCATTCCATGGGTCCCAAATCTGCAGGTTCAAGGGAATCTTCTGACAGCGAAAACATGCCTGGGAAACCGAGATGAATGTACACCGTGTGCTCAGGAAAGGTATCTAAAATGCACCTCATTTTTGATCTCCTGGGGCTGGGTTTCGCCATTCCAGCCACATTACTAACAATCTCCCCACTTGGAGAATCAGCACCTTTAACCTCCTGTTTTACACAGTTTTCAATTTGTGCAGAGGATAAATGGGAAGAGGGGGAACCAATGAGAGATTAGCTGTAGGAGTTTTGACAGGAACATGTCACTCTAATTTCCTATAAGAAGAAGAATTAACCAAAGGCTCAGCCTGCCTCCCCAGAACCAGAATTGGGCCGGAAGCAATCCAATGGTTTGGCATACAGCACACAAAAAAAAGCGAGTTGCAAAATGCAGCTCAGGAGCAGACAATTCAAAGACCTGCAAAGATATAAAGGATAACCAACGTCCAAAAATATATTCAGGTAAGGCAACGAAGAGGATCTGAATGAGAGGCAGAATTGCAGGAAACTGTTTTCAAAAGGTAGATTCTACTCACATTTAAAGCATATGAAAAGCAGCAGAATTTATAAAGTGATGCAGTTGGGCAAAAGGGTGTATGCGATTTTTTCGTGAATATCTTCAGAAAAAAAAACACAGACAGAGTTTTTGGCCAACCAAGCAAGAGGGAAATGCATATCTGCACAACAAAGAAGTTTCAATTTCCACTGCTCAGTAAGGCCATCCAAAAAATGTGTACAAACCAGAAATGCAGGAGAGGCCATGGAAAACAGGGAGCAAAGTCACGCTGATGGGTGGGGTATAACTATCCAAGAGCCACTCTGAAGAAGTGTATGCTGTTAACTAAAACATCTAAAATACAAAGCCCCCGAGCAAAGGGGACTTCAATTCATGGGCATATAACTTGGGAAGACTAAATATCAATAAGACACAGGCACCCCAAAGTTTAGGGCTGCTCTGCATACAAGAACCTCAACTTTGGTACACCTAAAATATCCCAGGAAAAACAGAAATGCATAAAGAACTTGTGGTAATTTTGTACAACGGAATATCACTCAGACGTGAAATCAATGTATATAAGGCCAGTAGCAGCATAATGAGTGGATTTAAGTATGATGATTCTAAGGGAAATTAATCACACAGAAAAAGAATCTTATCATAAGATATCACTTATAGAGGGAATGTCTATATCACAACACATGAACTGAATTAGAAAAGAGAACAGAGTCTCACATTTAGAAAAAAAATCTTAGGCCTGCTTCAGGAGAAAGGAGAGGTTGGGTGATGCATAAATCCAGAGTTTGATATTAACACAGGTACCATTCCATAAACCAAATACAGAATAGACAAGACCTACACCTTCCTCAGTGAACGGGACTCAACACCCTGATTTCCCACATAGGTATATATCTGACTAGTAAGAATCTTAAAACCTATGTATTGATATGTCTCCATAAGGGAATCAATTGTGTCTAGACCAGCATAAACAAGTCAGTGATAATCAGCTCAACCCCATTATAAACATGAATTTCAAAAACAAAACGAAGAAACAGCGAAATTCTTACACAATTCCTTCAAAGGTTCTGATGAAACCTGGAATGACCCTATCAGCAAAGACAGCTGGATGAGACATAAAGCTCGACACTTGGGGCTTTGAGGACTGGTGAGATTGGGATAGAAAATGCAGACCCTTAAGGTAGGAATGCATGCAACCATTCCATGGGTCCAAAATCTCCAGGTAGAAGGGAATATCACTACAGTTATAACATGTATGGGAAACCTAGAGAATGGACAACATGTGATGGCGAAAGGTTTCTAAAACTCTCCTAATTTTTCTTCTCCTTCTGCTCCAGTTTGTTATTCCAACTGCTTTACTATCAATCTACCAACTTAGGAGAGCCAGCCCCTATAACCTCCTGGTACACACAGTTTGCTAATTGTGCAGAGGATGAAAGGGAAGAGGGAGAACCTATCAGAGATTAGATGTAGACATTTGGACGGGCACATGTCACTCTAATTTCCCGGCAGGAAGAAGAATTAACCAAAGCCTCAGCCACCCACAGGGAACCAATATAGCCACCCCTGGAACCAGTATAGGTCCTGAAGCAAAATTGTGGATTTGTGGCCAGCTCACAAAAATGGGATTTGAAAATTGGGGCTCAGCGGCACAGCAATTCAAAAACATGCAGAGTTATAAAGGACTACTCTCTTCCAAAAATCTGTTGAGGGAAGGCAAAGAAGGGGACTGGAAAATGAGGCAGAATTGCACAAAACATATTTCAAGAGGTAAATTGGAGTCACCTTTAAAGCACAGGAGAAGCATCACAACTTGGACAGTGATGCCCTTGGCCAAAAAGGGCGTATGCCTTTCCTCCTGAATATATTCATGAGAAAACGCATACGCCCTTTCTGGCCAATCAAGCAAGTGCACAATGCAAATCCACACTACAAAGAATTGTCACTTCCCACCGGTCAAAAGGGACATCCGAATATCTGTAAAAACCAGAGAGGCAAGAGAGAGATGACAAGGGCATGAAGCAATATGATGCCAAAGACATGGAGGAATGTGATGACAAGCGCATGGAGCATTGTGATGACAAGATTATGTAGCATTTTGCTGACAAAGGCAAGGAGCATTGTGATGACAAGGTTCATGGAACACTGTGATGACAAGCGTCACGGAGCACTGTGATTACATGGATCATGGAGCATTGGGATGACAAGGGCATGGATCACTGTGATGACAAGGGTCATGGAGCATTTTGATGACAAGTGTCCCAGATCATTGTGTTGTCAGGGTTCATGGAGCGTTGTGATGACAGTGGTCATGGGGCATTGTGATGACAGGGTTCATGGAGCACTGTGATGACAAGGTACTGGAGCACTGTGATAAGAAAACCATGGAGCCTTGTGATTACAAGTCTCATGGAACATTCTGATGAAAAGGGGCAGTGAGCATTGTGATTACAGGGGTCTTGGAGCATTGTGATGACAAGGGCATGAAGCATTGGGATGAGAAGGCCATGGAGCGTTCTGATGACATGCATCATGGAGCTTTGTGATGACAAGGGCATGGAGCATTGTGATTACAGGGGTCTTGGAACACTGTGATGAAAAGGGCATGGATCATTGTCATAAAAAAGTCATGGAGCCTTGTCATGACAGTGTTCAAGGAGCATAATGAAAACAACTGTCAGGGAGCATTGTGATGACAAGGGTATTGAGAATTGTGATGACAAAGGTCATGGAGCATTGTGATGAGAAGACCATGGATAATTGTTATGACAAGTGTCATGGGGCGTTGTGAGGATAAGTGTTATGGAACATTGTGATCACAAGGATTTGGAGCATTGTGATGACAGAGGTCATGGAGCATTTTTATTTCATTGTGATGACAATAGCCTGAACCATTATGATGATGGGCATGGTGCATTGTGATAACAGGGTTCATGGAGCATTGAGATGAAAAGGGGCATGGTGCATTGTGATGACAGTGTTCATGGTGCATTGAGATGAAAAGGGGCATGGAGCATTGTGATTACAGGAGTCTTGGAGCATTGTGATGACATGGGCATAGAGCATCATGAATGAGAAGGCCATGGAACATTCTGATGACATGCGTCATGGAGCTTTGTGATGACAAGGGCATGGAGCATTGTGATTACAGGGTTCTTGGAGCATTGTGATGACAAGGGTCATTGAGAATTTTGATGACAAGGCTGTGGAACATTGTGATGGCAGGTGTCATGGAGCATTGTTATGACAGGGGTAATGGAGCATTGTGATGAGAAGGGCATGGAGCATTGGTCTGAAAAGTTTCGTGGATTATTGTGATGAGAGTGGGCATGGAGCATTGTGATGACAAGGGCACTGAACACTGTGATACATGGGCCATGATGGATTGTAATGACAAGGGCATGGAGCATTGTGGTGAGAAGAGCATCGGGTACTGTGATGACAAGCATCATGGGGCTTTGTGATGACAAGGGCATGGAACAATGTGATGAGAGGGTTCATGGAGCATTGTGATGAAAATGACATGGAGCATTTTGATGACAGGTGCATGGAGCATTGGTCTGATAAGTTTAATGGATAAATGTGTTGAGAGTGGGCATGGCACATTGGGATGACAAGGGCATGGTTCATTGGGAAGACAAGGTCATGGAATATTGTGAAGAAAGGTTTCTGGGAGCATTGTGATGACATATTTCATGGCCCATTGTGATGACAATGGCATGGAGCATTGTGATGCACAAGTGTTATGGCGGATTGTGATGACAAAGGTAATGGAGCATTGTGATGACAAGGGCTTGGAGCATTGTGATGACAAGGGCATGGAGCATTCTGATGACAATGGGCATTGAGAATTTTGATGAAAAGTTCGTGAAGCATTGTGATGACAAAGGCATGGAACTTGCTATGACAGGGGTCATGGGGCATTGCGATGACAAGTGCATGGAGAATTATGATGACAATAGCATGTATCATTGTGATGAGAACTGTCATGGAGCATTGTGATGACAAGGACATGGAGAATTGTGATAACAAGGTACATGGAGTATTGTGATGATCAGGGCATGGAGCATTGTGATGGCAAGACCGTGGAGCACTGTGATGAGAAGACCATGGATAATTGTGATGACGAGCATCATGGAGAACTGTAATGACAAGGGGCATGGAGCATTGTGTTGACAGGTGTCATGGAGCATTGTGATGACAAGGGTCACGGAGCATTCTGATGACAAGCTTGTGGAGTATTGTGATGACAATGGCATGGAGCATTGTGATGACAATGGCATGGATCATTGTGATGAAAAAGGCATGGAGACTTGTCATGACAGGGTACAAGGAGCATACTGACGATAAGTGTCAGGGAGCATTGTGATCACAAGTGTACTGAGAATTGTGATGACAAAGCTCATGGAGAATTGTGATGAGAAGTCCATGGATAATTGTGATGACCAGCGTCATGGGGCGTTGTGATGGCAAGTGTTATGGAACATAGTGATCACAAGGGTTTGGAGCATTGTGATGACAGAGGTCATGGAGAATTTTGATTTCATTGTGATGACAATAGCATGAAGCATTATCATAATGGGCATGGTGCATTGTGATGACAGGGTTCATGGAGCAATGAGATGAAAAGGGGCATGGAGCATGGTGATTACAAGGGTATTGGAGCATTGTGATGACAAGAGTCATGGAGCCTTGTGATGACAAGGCCGTGGAACATGGTGATGGGTGGGGTCATGGAGCATTGTTATGACAGGGGTAATGGAGCATTGTGATGACAAGGCCATGGAGCATTGGGCTGAAAATATTCAAGGAGTATTGTGATGACAGGGGTCATGGAGCATTGTGATGACAACGAAATTGAGCACTGTGATGACAAGTTCCTGGAGCATTGTGATGAGAAGACCATGGATAATTGTGATGACGAGCATCATGGAGCACTGTAATGACAAGGGGCATGGAGCATTGTGATGACAGGTGTCATGGAACATTTTGATGACAGGGTTCATGGATCATTGTGATGACAAGTGTCACGGAGCATTCTGATTACAAGCTTGTGGAGTATTGTGATGACAATGGCATGGAGCATTGTGATGAAAAGGGCATGGATCATTGTGATGAAAATGGCATGGAGACTTGTCATGACAGTTTTCAATGAGCATACTGATGACAAGTCCCAGGGAGCATTGTGATGAGAAGTCCATGGATAATTGTGGTAACCATCATCATGGGGCATTGTGATGACAAGTTTTATGGAACATTGTGATCACAGGGGTTTGGAGCATTGTGATGACAGAGGTCATGGAGAATTTTGATTTCATTGTGATGACAATAGCATGAAGCATTATGATGATGGGCATGGTGCATTGTGATGACAGGGTTCATGGAGCACTGAGATGAAAAGTGGCATTGAGTATGGTTATTACAGGGGTCTTGGAGCATTGTGATGAAAAGGGCATGGAGCATTGTGATGAGAAGGCCATGGAGCATTCTGATGACATGCGTCAGGGAGCTTTGTGATGACATGGGCATGGAGCATTGTGATTACAGGGGTCTTGGAGCATTGTGATGACAAGGGTCATGGAGTCTTGCGATGACAAAGCCGTGGAACATTGTGATGGCAGGGGTCTTGGAGCATTGTTATGACAGTGGTAATGGAGCATTGTGATGACAAGGGCAAGGAGCATTGGTCTGAAAAGTTTCATGGATTATTGTGATGAGAGTGGGCATGGAGCATTGTGATGACAAGAACGTGGAGAATTGTGATGTCAGGGACATGGAGCAGTGTGATGACCAGGGCATGGAGCATTGTGATGGCAAGACCGTGGAGCATTGTGATGAGAAGACCATTGAAAATTGTGATGACAAGCGTCATGGAGCACTGTAATGACAAGGGGTTTGGAGCATTGTGATGACAGGGTTCATGGAGCACTGTGATGACAGTGGTCATGGAGCATTGTGATGACAAGTGTCATGGAGCATTTTGATGACAAGGGCGTGGAGCATTGTGATGAGAAGAGCATGGATAATTGTGATTACGAGCGTCATGGAGCACTGTAATGAAAAGGGGTATGGAGTATTGTGATGACAGGGGTCATGGAGCATTGTGATGACTGGGGACATGGAGCATTGTGATAACCAGGTCATGGAGCATTGTGATGGCAAGACAGTGGAGCACTGTGATGTGAAAACCATGGATAATTGTGATGACGAGCATCATGGAGCACTGCAATGACAAGGGGCATGGAGCATTGTGATGACAGGTGTCATGGAACATTTTGATGGCAGGGTTCATGGATCATTGTGATGACAAGTGTCACGGAGCATTCTGATGACAAGCTTGTGGAGTATTGTGATGACAATGGCATGGAGCATTGTGATGAAAAGGGCATGGATCATTGTGATGAAAAGGGCATGGAGACTTCTCATGACAGTTTTCAATGAGCATACTGATGACAAGTTCCAGGGAGCATTGTGATGAGAAGTCCATGGATAATTGTGGTAACCATCATCATGGGGCATTTTGATGACAAGTTTTATGGAACATTGTGATCACAGGGGTTTGGAGCATTGTGATGACAGAGGTCATGGAGAATTTTGATTTCATTGTGATGACAATAGCATGAAGCATTATGATGATGGGCATGGTGCATTGTGATGACAGGGTTCATGGAGCACTGAGATGAAAAGTGGCATTGAGTATGGTTATTACAGGGGTCTTGGAGCATTGTGATGAAAAGGGCATGGAGCATTGTGATGAGAAGGTCATGGAGCATTCTGATGACATGCGTCAGGGAGATTTGTGATGACATGGGCATGAAGCATTGTGATTACAGGGTTCTTGGAGCATTGTGATGACAAGGGCATGGAGCATTGGTCTGAAAAATTTCATGGATTATTGTGATGAGAGTGGGCATGGAGCATTGTGATGACAAGGGCACGGAACACAGTGATAAATGTGTCTTGGAGGATTGCAATGACAAACGCATGGTGCATTCTGAGGAGAAGGGCATGGAGCATTGTGATGAGAAGGCCATGGAGCATTCTGATGACATGCGTCAGGGAGCTTTGTGATGACATGGGCATGGAGCATTGTGATTACAGGGGTCTTGGAGCATTGTGATGACAAGGGTCATGGAGTCTTGCGATGACAAAGCCGTGGAACATTGTGATGGCAGGGGTCATGGAGCATTGTTATGACAGTGGTAATGGAGCATTGTGATGACAAGGGCAAGGAGCATTGGTCTGAAAAGTTTCATGGATTATTGTGATGAGAGTGGGCATGGAGCATTGTGATGACAAGTGCACGGAACACAGTGATACATGTGTCTTGGAGGATTGCAATGACAAAGGCATGGTGCGTTGTGATGAGAAGGGCATCGAGAATTGTGATGACAAGCGTCATGGAGCTTCGTGATGACAATGGCATGCAGCATTGTGAGGCCAAGGGTCAAGGAGCTTTGTGATGACATAGGCCATGGAGCATTTTGATGACAAGGGTGTGGTGCATTGTGATGAGAAGGGCAGGGAGCATTGTGATGACAGGGTCATGGAGCAATTGGATGAAATGGTCATGGAACATTTTGATGACAGTGTTTATGGAACATTGTGATGTCAGTTGTCATGGAGCATTGTGATGAAAAGGGTCATGGAGCATTGTGATGACAGGGGTTATGGAACATTGTGATGTCAGGGGCATGGAGCATTGTGATGATAAGTGCATGTAGCATTGTTGTGACAAGGGTTATGGAACATTGTGATGACAGGCGTGAGGGAGTATTGAGATGATTAGTGATGGAACATTGTGATATCATTGGTGAGAGAGCATTTTGATGAGAAGTGCATGGAGCATTGTGATAACAAGGTTGTGGAGCACTGTGATGACAAACGCATGGCACATTGTGATGATATGGGTCATGGAGCATTGTGCTGACAAACGCATGGAGCATTGTGATGACAAGGTTTATGGAGCATTGTGATGACAACGATGTGGAGCATTGTGATGACAAGCGCATGGCACATTGTGATGCCATGGGTCATGGAGTATTGTTCTGACAAAGGCATGGAGCATTGTGATGACTAGGGTCACGGAGCATTTTGATGAAACGTTCATGGAGCACTGTGGTGACAATGGTCATGAAGCATTGTGATGACTTGAGTCATGGAGCATTGTGATGACAGGGGTCATAGAGCATTGTGATGAAAGTGCATGGAGCATTGTGATGACAAGGGCATGTTGCATTGGTCTGACAAATTTCATGGACTATTGTGATGAGACTGGGCATGGCGCATTGTGATGACAAGGGCATGGAGCATTGTGATGAGAAGGTCATGGAGTATTGTGAAAACAGGTGTCAGGGAGCATTGTGATGAGATATGTCATGGTCATTGCGATGACAATGCAATGGAGCATTGTGAGGCCAAGTGTCATGGAGGATGGTGATGACAAAGGTAATGGAGCATTTTGATGACAAGGGCATGGAGCATTGTGATGACAAGGGCCATTGAGAATTTTGATGACCAGTTCATGAAGCATTGTGATGACAAGCACATGGAGCTTGCTATGACAGTGATCATGGAGCATTGCGATGACAAGTGCATAGAGAATTGTGATGACAAAGCATGTAACACTGTGATGAGAAGTGTCATGGAGCATAGTGATGCCAAGAACGTGGAGAATTGTGCTGACACGGGACATGGAGCATTGTGATGACCAGGGCTTGGAGCATTGTGTTGGCAAGACCGTGGAGCATTGTGATGAGAAGACCACGGGTAACTGTGATGACGAGCGTCATGGAGCACTGTAATGAGAAGGGGTATGAAGCATTGTGATAACAGGGGTCATGGAGCATTGTGATGACAATGGTCAGGGAGCATTCTGATGACAAGCTTGTGGAGTATTTCAATGACAAAGGCATGGAGCATTGTGAAGAAAATGTCATGGGGCATTGTGATGAAAAAGGCATGGAGCCTTTTCATGACAGGTTTCAAGGAGCATTCTGACAACAAGTGACAGGGTGCATTGTGATGACAAAGGTCATGGAGCATTGTGACGACAAGCACATGGAGTATTGTGATGAAAAGCACATGGAGCTTGCTATGACAGGGGTCATGGAGCATTGCGATGACAAGGGCATAGAGAATTGTGATGACAAAGCATTTAACACTTTGATGAGAAGTGTCATGGAGCATTCTGATGCCAAGAACGTGGAGAATTGTGATGTCAGGGACATGGAGCAGTGTGATGACCAGGGCATGGAGCATTGTGATGGCAAGACCGTGGAGCTTTGTGATGAGAAGACCATTGAAAATTGTGATGACAAGCGTCATGGAGCACTGTAATGACAAGGGGTTTGGAGCATTGTGATGACAGGGTTCATGGAGCACTGTGATGACAGTGGTCATGGAGCATTGTGATGACAAGTGTCATGGAGCATTTTGATGACAAGGGCGTGGAGCATTGTGATGAGAAGAGCATGGATAATTGTGATTACGAGCGTCATGGAGCACTGTAATGAAAAGGGGTATGGAGTATTGTGATGACAGGGGTCATGGAGCATTGTGATGACTGGGGACATGAAGCATTGTGATAACCAGGTCATGGAGCATTGTGATGGCAAGACAGTGGAGCACTGTGATGAGAAGACGATGGATAATTGTGATGACGAGCATCATGGAGCACTGTAATTACAAGGGGCATGGAGCATTGTGATGACAGGTGTCATGGAACATTTTGATGACAGGGTTCATGGATCATTGTGATGACAAGGGTCACGGAGCATTCTGATGACAAGCTTGTGGAGTATTGTGATGACAATGGCATGGAGCATTGTGATGAAAAGGGCATGGATCATTGTGATGAAAAGGGCATGGAGACTTGTCATGACAGTTTTCAATGAGCATACTGATGACAAGTTCCAGGGAGCATTGTGATGAGAAGTCCATGGATAATTGTGGTAACCATCATCAAGGGGCATTGTGATGACAAGATTTATGGAACATTGTGAACACAGGGGTTTGGAGCATTGTGATGACAGAGGTCATGGAGAATTTTGATTTCATTGTGATGACAATAGCATGAAGCATTATGATGATGGGCATGGTGCATTGTGATGACAGGGATCATGGAGCACGGAGATGAAAAGTGGCATTGAGTATGGTTATTACAGGGGTCTTGGAGCATTGTGATGAAAAGGGCATGGAGCATTGTGATGAGAAGGCCATGGAGCATTCTGATGACATGCGTCAGGGAGCTTTGTGATGACATGGGCATGGAGCATTGTGATTACAGGAGTCTTGGAGCATTGTGATGACAAGGGCACGGAGCATTGTTCTGAAAAGTTTCATGGATTATTGTGATGAGAGTGGGCATGGAGCATTGTGATGACAAGGGCACGGAACTCAGTGATACATGTGTCTTGGAGGATTGCAATGACAAAGGCATGGTGCATTCTGAGGAGAAGGGCATGGAGCATTGTGATGAGAAGGCCATGGAGCATTCTGATGACATGCGTCAGGGAGCTTTGTGATGACATGGGCATGGAGCATTGTGATTACAGGGGTCTTGGAGCATTGTGATGACATGGGTCATGGAGTCTTGCGATGACAAAGCCGTGGAACATTGTGATGGCAGGGGTCATGGAGCATTGTTATGACAGTGGTAATGGAGCATTGTGATGACAAGGGCACGGAACTCAGTGATACATGTGTCTTGGAGGATTGCAATGACAAAGGCATGGTGCGTTGTGATGAGAAGGGCATCAAGAATTGTGATGACAAGCGTCATGGAGCTTCGTGATGACAATGGCATGCAGCATTGTGATCCAAGGGTCAAGGAGCTTTGTGATGACATAGGCCATGGAGCATTTTGATGACAAGGGTGTGGTGCATTGTGATGAGAAGGGCAGGGAGCATTGTGATGACAGGGTCATGGAGCAATTGGATGAAATGGTCATGGAGCATTGTGATGACAGGGGTTATGGAACATTGTGATGTCAGGGGCATGGAGCATTGTGATAACCATGTCATGGAGCATTGTGATGGCAAGACAGTGAAGCACTGTGATGAGAAGACCATGGATAACTGTGATGACGAGCATCATGAAGCACTGTAATGACAAGGGGCATGGAGCATTGTGATGACAGGTGTCATGGAACATTTTGATGACAGGGTTCATGGATCATTGTGATGACAAGTGTCACGGAGCATTCTGATGACAAGCTTGTGGAGTATTGTGATGACAATGGCATGGAGCATTGTGATGAAATGGGCATGGATCATTGTGATGAAAAGGGCATGGAGACTTGTCATGAGAGTTTTCAATGAGCATACTGATGACAAGTTCCAGGGAGCATTGTGATGACAAGTGTATTGAGAATTGTGATGACAAAGGTCATGGAACATTGTGATGAGAAGTCCATGGATAATTGTGGTAACCAGCATCATGGGGCGTTGTGATGACAAGTTTTATGGAACATTGTGATCACAGGGATTTGGAGCATTGTGATGACAGAGGTCATGGAGAATTTTGATTTCATTGTGATGACAATAGCATGAAGCATTATGATGATGGGCATGGTGCATTGTGATGACAGGGTTCATGGAGCACTGAGATGAAAAGTGGCATGGAGTATTGTTATTACAGGGGTCTTGGAGCATTGTGATGAAAAGGGCATGGAGCATGTGATGAGAAGGCCATGGAGCATTCTGTTGACATGCGTCAGGGAGCTTTGTGATGACATGGGCATGGAGCATTGTGATTACAGGGGTCTTGGAGCATTGTGATGACAAGTGTCATGGAGTCTTGCGATGACAAAACCATGGAACATTGTGATTGTAGAGATTATGCAGCATTGTTATGACAGTGGTAATGGAGCATTGTGATGACAAGGGCATGGAGCATTGGTCTGAAAAGTTTCATGGATTATTGTGATGAGAGTGGGCATGGAGCCTTGTGATGACAAGGGCACGGAACTCAGTGATACATGTGTCTTGGAGGATTGCAATGACAAAGGCATGGTGCATTGTGATGAGAAGGGCATCAAGCATTGTGATTACAAGCGTCATGGAGCTTTGTGATGACAACACCATGGAGCAATGTGATGAGAGGTTTCATGGAACTTTGTGATGACAATGGCATGGACCATTGTGATGCCAAAGGTCATGGAGCTTTGTGATTACATTGGCCATGGAGCATTTTGATGACAAGTGTGTGGTGCATTGTGATGAGAAGGGCAGGGAGGATTGTGATGACAGGGTCATGGAGCAATTGGATGAAATGGTCATGAAATATTTTGATGACAGTGTTTATGGAACATTGTGATGTTAGGTGTCATGGAGCATTGTGATGAAAAGGGTCAAGGAGCATTGTGATGACAGGGGTTATGGAACATTGTGATGTTAAGTGTCATGGAGCATTGTGATGATAAGGGCATGTAGCACTGTTGTGACAAGGGTCATGGAACATTGTAATGACAGGGGTGTGGGAGTATTGTGATGATTAGCGATGGAACATTGTGATATCAGTGGTGAGAGAGCATTTTGATGAGATGAGCATGGAGCATTGTGATGACAAACTTGTGGAGCATTGTGATGACAAACGCATGGCACTTTGTGGTGACATATGTCAGGTGCATTGTGTTGACAAATGCATGGAGCACTGTGATGACAAGGTTTATGGAGCATTGTGATGACAACGATGTGGAGCATTGTGATGACAAGGGCATGGCACATTGTGATGCCATGGGTCATGGAGTATTGTGCTGACAAAGGCATGGAGCATTGTGATGACAAGGGTCACCGAGAATTGTGATTAAATGTTCATGGAACATTGTGGTGACAATTGTCACAGAGCCTTGTGATGACGAGGGCATGGATCATTGTGATGACAAAGGTCATGAAGCACTGTGATGACTGGAGTCACGGAGCATTGTGATGACCTGAGTCATAGAGCATTGTGATAAAAGAGCATGGAGCATTGTGATGAAAGGGGCATGGAGCATTTGTCTGACAATTTTCATGGATTATTGAGATGACAGTGGGCATGGTGAATTGTGATGACAAGGGCATCGAGCATTGTGATGAGAAGGTCATGGAGTACTGTGAAGACAGGTGTTGGAGCATTGTGATGACATATGTCATGGTCCATTGTGATGACAATGGATAGGAGCACTGTGATGCCAAGTGTCATGGAGGATTGTGATGACAAAGGTAACGGAGCATTTTGATGAAAAGGGCTTGGAACATGGTGATGCCAAGTGTCATGGAGCATTGTGATGACAATGGCCATTGAGAATTTTGATGACAAGTTCATGAAGCATTATGAGGACAATCACATGGATCTTGCTATGACAGGGGTCATGGAGAATTGCGATGACAAGTGCATTGAGAATTGTGATGACAAAGCATGTAACACTGTGAAGAGAAGTATCATGGAGCATAGTGATGCCGAGAACGTGGAGAATTGTGATGACAGGGGACATGGAGCATTGTGATGACCAGGGCATGGAGCATTGTGATGGCAAGAACGTGGAGCATTTTTATGAGAAGACAATGGATAATTGTGATGACGGGCATCACGGAGCACTGTAATGACAAGGGGTATGGAGCATTGTGATGACAGGTGTCATGGAGCATTGTGATGACAGTGGTCATGGAGCATAGTGATGACAAGGGTCATGGAGCATTTTGATGACAAAGACGTGGAGCATTGTGATGAGAAGACCATGGGAAATTGTGATGACGAGTGTCATGGAGCCATTTAATGACAAGGGGTATGGAGCATTGTGATGACAGTGGTCATGGAGCATTGTGATGATTGGGGACATGGAGCATTGTGATGACCAAGGCATGGAGCATTGTGATGGCAAGACCGTGGAGCACTGTGATGAGAAGACCATGGATAATTGTGATGACGAGCATCATGGAGCACTGTAATGACAAGGGGCATGGAGCATTGTGATGACAGGTGTCATGGAACATTTTGATGACAGGGTTCATGGATCATTGTTATGACAAGTGTCACGCAGATTTCTGATGACAATCTTGTTGAGTATTGTGATGACAATGGCATGGAGCATTGTGATGAAAAGGGCATGGATCATTGTGATGAAAAAGGCATGGAGACTTGTCATGACAGGGTTCAATGAGCATACTGACGACAAGTGTCCGGGAGCATTGTGAGGACAAGTGTATTGAGAATTGTGATGACAAATGTCATGGGGCATTGAGATGGGAAGACCATGGATAATTGTGATGAGTAGCGTCCTGGGGCATTGTGATGACAAGTGTTATGGAACATTGTGATCACAAGGGTTTGGAGCATTGTGATGACAGAGGTCATGGAGCATTTTTATTTCATTGTGATGACAATAGCATGAAGCATTATGATGATGGGCATGGTGCATTGTGATTACAGGGTTCATGGAGCATTGTGATGAAAAGGGGCATGGAGCATTGGTCTGAGATGTTTCATGGATTATTGTGATGACATTGGGCATGGCACATTGTGATGACAAGGGCATGGAGCATTGTGATGACAAGTTCATGGAGTATTGTGAAGACAGGTGTCAGGGAGCATTGTGATGACATATTTCATGTTCTATTGTGATGACAATAGCACGGAGCATTGTGATGCCAAGTGTCATGGAGGATTGTTGTGACAAAGGTAAAGGAGCATTGTGATGACAAGGGCATGGAGCATTGTGATGACAAGGTCCACTGATAATTTTTATTTCCAGGTCGTGAAACATTGTGATGACAAGCACATGGAGCTTCCTATGACAGGGGTCATGGAGCACTGCGATGACAAGTGCATGGAGTATTGTGATGCCAAGGGCATATAACATTGTGATGAGAAGTGCCATGGAGCATTGTGATGACAAGGACGAGGAGAATTGTGAGGACAAGGGACATTGAGCTGTGAGAAGACCAGGGCATGGAGCATTGTGATGGCAAAACCGTGGAGCTTTGTGATGAGAAGACCTTGGGTAATTGTGATGACGAGCATCATGGAGCACTGTAATGACAAGGGGCATGAAGCATTGTGATGACAGGTGTCAGGGAGCATTGTGATGACAGGGGTCATGGAGCATTGTAATGACAAGAGCATGTAATGTTGTGATGAGAAGTGTCATGTAGCATCGTGATGACAAGGACGAGGAGAATTGTGATGAGAAGGGAAATGGAGCATTGTGATAACTAGGCATGGAGCAATGTGATGACAGGGGTCATGGAGCATTATTATGACAAGGGCCATGGTGCATTCTGACATAAGATATCACTTACGAAGGGAATGTAAACATGGCTACATATGAACTGTAGGAGGAAATAGAACACTGTCTCAGATTAAGAAAACACTCTTATGCATGCTTAAGGGGAAAGGAGAGGTGGGGAGATGCACAAAACCAGAGTGTGATATTAGCACAGGTACCGTTCCATAATCCAAATATAGAATAGACAAGAACTACTTCTTCCGTAGTGAATGGGACTCAAAATCCCTATTTCCAGGAGAGGAATATATCTGACTAGTAAGAATCCTAAAACCAATGTATTTATATGTCTCTGTAAGGGAATCAAGTTTGTCTAGACCGGCAAAAACAAGTAAGGGAAAATCAGGTCAACCCCATTATAAAACTGAATTTCAAAAAAAAAAATTAAAAAAACAGTGATATTCTTACACAATTCCTTCAAGGGCTCTGATGCAACCTGGAATGATACAATCTACAACGACAGCTGGAAGAGACATAAGGCTGGACACATGGGACTGAGGGGATTGGTGAGATTGGCGGAGAAAATGCAGGCTCTTTAAAGCCATAATGCATGCCACCAATTCGATGGGTCCCAAATCTCCTGGTTGAAGGTAATATTACTAGAGCTATAACATGGACGGGAAACCAAAAGAGTGGACATCCTGTGAATACAAAAGGTTTCTAAAACTCAACGAACAGTCCCTCTCCTGGTGCTCCGTTTTGACTTTCCAACTGCTTTACTATGAATCTCCCAACGTGAAGAGACAGACCCTTTAACCTCCTGGTTCCCACTGGTTGCCAATTTGGCTAAGGATGAATGGGAAAAGGGAGAACCAAAGAGAGAGTAGCTGTTAGGCATTTGGACGGGCATATGACACTCTAATTTGCCGGCAGGAAGAAGAATTAACCAAACTCTCAGCCACCCACCAGGAAACAGTATAGGTCGTGAAGCAAAATTTTGGACTTGCGTTCAGCTCACAAAAACGAGTTGAAAAATGTAGAAAAGGGGCAAAGCAATTCACAAACTGGCAGAGTAATAAAGGACAACAATCGTCCAAAAATCTGTTGAGTGAAGGAAACGAGGCGGACATGAATGCGAGGAAGAATAGCAGGAAACAGATTTCAAGAGGTACGTTGGAATCGCCTGCAAAGCACAGGAAGAGTGACACAACTTCGACAATGATGCACTTGGCCAAAATGGGCATATGCGATTTCTCCTGAATATATTCTGGAGAAAATGCATACGCCCTTTTTGGCCAAGCAAGCAAGCGGGCAATGCAAATCTGCACTACAAAGAAGTGTCACTTCCCACCTGTCAAAACGGACATCCACAAAATGTGTAAAAAACAGAAAGGCAAGACAGGCACTGGAGAAGAGGGAGCCTTGTTATGCTGATGTGCGGGATGTAAATTGCCAACTGCCTCACTGGAGGAGTGCACTGAGTTCCCTAAAACAAGTAAACAACAGAGCTACAGAGCCAAGGGCACTTCCAGTCTAGGGAATACACCTTGGGAAAACTGAAAATCAATACGACAGAGCCACCCCCTAATTTAGGGCTGCACTGCTTACAAGAACTTCAACTTGGGTACACCTTAAATATCCCAGGAAATATAAAAATGGTTTAAAAGATTGTGGTACTTACGTACGATAGAATATCCCTCAGCCATGAAATCAATGTCATAAGACCAGTAGCAGCAAAGTGAGTGGATTCAGGTACGATGATTCTAAGTGAAATAAGTCACACAGAAAAAGAAAATTATCATAAGATATCACTTATGAAGATCTTGTAAACATGGCTACACATGAACTGAGTTAGGAAAGAGAACAGAGTCTCACATTTAGAAAACACTCCTATGCCCGCTGAAGGGGCAAGGAGAGGTGGGGTGATGCATAAAACCAGAGTTTGATATAAGCACAGGTACGATTCCAAAAACCAACATGGAATAGACAAGACCTACACCTTCCTCAGTGAAAAGGACTCAAAATTCCATATTTTGCTCAGAGGAATATATGTGACTAGTAAGAATCTTAAAACCTATGTATTGATATGTCTCTGCAGGGAATCAAGTGTGTCTAGACTGGCATAAACATGGCAGTGAATATCAGCTCAAACCCACTATAAAAAGGAATTTCAAAAACAAAACAAAAAACAGGGAAATTCTTTACAATTCCTTCAGGGTCTCCGATGAAACCAGGAATGACCCTGTCTACAATGACAGCTGGATGTGGCATAAGGGTGGACACATGGACTGAGAGGATTAGTGAGACTGGGTGAGAAAATGCAGACCCTTTAAAGCAAAAATGCATGGCCCCATTCCATGGGTCCCAAATCTGCAGGTTGGAGGGAATATTACTACAGCTATAACATGTAAGGGAAACCTAGAGAAAGGACACAATGTGAATACGAAAGGTTTCTAAAACTCAACGAATAGTCCCTCTGTTGATGCTCCGGTTTGACTTTCCAACTGCTTTACTATCAATCTCCCAACTTGGAGAGAAAGCCCCTTTAACCTACTGGTTCGCACAGGTTGCCAATTTGGCAGAGGATGGAAGGGAAGAGGGAGAACCAAAGAGAGAGTAGCTGTTAGGCATTTGGACGGGCACATGTAATTCTAAATTCCCAGCAGGAAGAAGAATTAACCAAAGTCTCAGCGACCCACCTGGAACCAGTATAGGTCCTGAACCAAAATTTTGGACATGCCCTCTGCTAACAAAAACGAGTTGAAAAATGGAGAAAAGGGGCAAAGCAATTCACAAACTGGCAGAGTAATAAAGGACAAAAATCGTCCAAAAATCTGTTGAGTGAAGGAAACGAGGCGGACTTGAATGCGAGGAAGAATAGAAGGAAATAGATTTCAAGAGGTACGTTGGAATCGCCTGCAAAGCACAGGAAGAGGGACACAACTTCGACAATGATGCACTTGGCCAAAATGGGCGTATTCTATTTCTCCTGAATATATTCTGGAGAAAATCCATACGCCCTTTTTGGCCAAGCAAGCAAGCGTGCAACACACACCTGCACTACAAAGAAGTGTCACTTCCCACCTGTCAAAACGGACATCCACAAAATGGTTAAAAACCAGAAAGGCAAGACAGGCACTGGAGGAGAGGGAGCCTTGTTATGCTGATGTGCGGGATGTAAATTGCCAACTGCCTCACTGGAGGAGTGCATTGTGTTCCCTAAAACAAGTAAACAACAGAGCTACAGAGCCAAGGGCACTTCCAGTCTAGGGAATATACCTTGGGAAAACTGAAAATCAATACGACAGAGCCACTCCCTAATTTAGGGCTGCACTGCTTACAAGAACCTCAACTTGGGTACACCTTAAATATCCCAGGAAATATAAAAATGGTTTAAAAGATTGTGGTACTTACGTACGGTAGAATATCCCTCAGCCATGAAATCAATGTCATAAGACCAGTAGCAGCAAAGTGAGTGGATTCAGGTATGATGATTCTAAGTGAAATAAGTCACACAGAAAAAGAAACTTATCATAAGATATCACTTATGAAGATCCTGTAAACACGGCTACACATGAACTGAGTTAGGAAAGAGAACAGAGTCTCACATTTAGAAAACACTCCTATGCCCGCTGAAGGGGCAAGGAGAGGTGGGGTGATGCATAAAACCAGAGTTTGATATAAGCACAGGTACCATGCCAAAAACCAACACGGAATAGACAAGACCTACACCTTCCTCAGTGAAAGGGACTCAAAATTCCATATTTTGTGCAGAGGAATATATGTGACTAGTAAGAATCTTAAAACCTATGTATTGATATGTTTCTGTAAGGGAATCAAGTGTGTCTAGACTGGCATAAACATGGCAGTGAAAATCAGCTCAAACCCACTATAAAAAGGAATTTCAAAAACAAAACAAAAAAACAGGGAAATTCTTTACAATTCCTTCAGGGTCTCCAATGAAACCAGGAATGACCCTGTCTGCAATGACAGCTGGATGTGGCATAATGCTGGACACTTGGGACTGAGAGGATTGGTGAGATTGGGTGAGCAAATGCAGACCCTTTAAAGCAAAAATGCATGGCCCCCATTCCATGGGTCCCAAATCTGCAGGTTGGAGGGAATATTACTACAGCTATAACATGTACGGGAAACCTAGAGAATGGAAACAATGTGAATACGAAATGTTTCTAAAACTCAACGAATAGTACCTCTCCTGATGCTCCGGTTTGACTTTCCAACTGCTTTACTATCAGTCTCCCAACTTGGAGAGAAGGCCCCTTTAACCTACTGGTTCGCACATGTTGCCAATTTGGCAGAGGATGGAAGGGAAGAGGGAGAACCAATGAGAGAGTAGCTGTTAGGCATTTGGACGGACACATGTCATTCTAAATTCCCAGCAGGAAGAAGAATTAACCAAAGTCTCAGAGACCCAATGGGAACCAGTATATGTCCTGAACCAAAATTTAAACTTGCCTTCAGCTAACAAAAAACGAGTTAAAAATGCAGCTCAGGGACACAGCAATTCACAAACTGGCAGAGTAATAAAGGACAACTATCGTCCAAATCTCTGTTGAGGGAAGGCAACGAGGCCGAATTGTAAGTGAGGCAGAATAGTAGGAAACACATTTCAAGAGGTACGTAGGAATCGAGTGTAATGCACAGGAAGAGGGGCTCAACTTCGACAATGATGCACTTGGCCAAATAGGGCATATGCATTTTCTCCTGAATATATTCAAGAGATAACACATACACCCTTTTTCGCCAGGCAAGCAAGCGGGCAATGCAAATCTGCACTACAAAGAAGTATCTCTTCCCACCGGTCATAAGGGACATCCACAAAATGTGTAAACACCAGGAAGGCAAGACAGTCCCTGGAGAACAGGGCGCCTTGTTCTGCTGATGTGCTGGATGTAAACTGCCAACTGCCTCCCTGGAGGAGTGCATTGTGTTCCCTAAAACAAGTAAACAACAGAGCTTCAGAGGCCAGGGCACTACCAGTCTAGGGAATATACCTTGGAAAAACTGAAAATCAATAAGACAGAGCCACCCCCTAATAAAGGCTTCACTGCTTACAAGAATCTCAACTTGGGTACACCTTAAATATCCCAGGAAATATAAAAATGGTTTAAAAAATTGTGGTACTTACGTATGATGGAATATTCCTCAGCCGTGAAATCAATGTCATAAGACCAGTAGCAGCAAAGTGAGTGGATTCAGGTACGATGATTCTAAGTGAAATAAGTCACACAGAAAAAGAAACTTATCATAAGATATCACTTATGAAGTTCTTGTAAACATGGCTACACAAGAACTGATTTAGGAAAGAGAACAGATTTTCACATTTAGAAAACATTCTTATGCCTGCTTAAGGGGGAAGGAGAGGTGGCGTGATGCATAAAACCAGAGTTTGATATAAGCACAGGTACCGTTCCAAAAAACAACTTTGGAATAGACAAGACCTACACCTTCTTCAGTGAAAGGGAATGAAAACCCCATATTTCCCGCAGAGTAATAGATCTGACTAGTAAGAATCTTAAAGCCTATGTATTGATATGTCTCAATTAGGGAATTAAGTGTGTCTAGACCTGCATAAACATGGCAGCGAGAATCAGCTCAAACCTACTATAAAAAGGAATTTCAAAGACAAAACCGAAAAACAGGTAAATTCTTTACATATCCTTCAGGGTCTCTGACGAAACCTGGAATGACACTATCTACAATGATAGCTGGATGTAGCATAAGGCTGGACACGTGGGACTGAGAGGATTGGTGAGATTGGGTAAGCTAATGCAGACCCTATAAAGCAATAATGCACTTCACCCATTCCATGGGTCCCTACTCTCCAGGTTGAACGGAATATTACTACAGCTATAACATGTACAGGAAACCTAGAGAATGGACACACTGTGAATACAAAAGGTTTCTATAACTCAACGAATAGTCCCTTTCCTGGTGCTCCGGTTTGACTTTCCAATTGCTTTACTATCAATCTCCCAACTTGGAGAGACAGCCCCTTTAACCTCCTGGTTCGCATAGGTTGCCAAATTGGCAGAGGATGGAAGTGAAGAGGGAGAACCAATGAGATATTAGCTGTTAGAGATTTGGACGGGCACTTGTCACTCTAATTTCCCAGCAGGAAGATTAATTAACCAAAGTCTCAGCCACCCACCTGGAACCAGTATTGGTCCTGAACCAAAATTTTGGACTTGCGTTCATCTCACAAAAAACGAGTTGAAATTGGAGCTCAGGGGCACAGCAATTCACAAAATGGCAGAGTAAAAAAGGACAACTCTCGTCCAAAAATCTGTTGAGGGAAGGCAACGAGGCCAACTTGAAAGGGAGGCAGAATAGCAGGAAACAGATTTCAAGAGGTACGTAGGAATCACCTGTAATGCACAGGAAAAGGGGTAAAATTTCGACAATGATGCACTTGGCCAAAAAGGGCGTATGCGTTTTCTCCTGAATATATTCAGGAGAAAAGCATATGCCCTTTTTGGCCAAGCAAGCAAGCGGGCAATGCAAATCTGCACTACAAAGAAGTATCTCTTCCCACCGTTCAAAAGAGACATCCACAAAATGTGTAAAAACCAGAAAGGCAAGACAGGCCCTGGAGAACAGGGTGCCTTGTGATGTTAATGGGCGGGATGTAAATTGCAAACTGCCTCACTGGAGGAGTTCATTGTGTTTCCTCAAAGAAGTAAACAACAGAGCTACAGAGCGAAAGGCACTTCCAGTTTAGGGAATATACTTTGGGAAAACTGAAAATCAATAAGACAGTGCCACCACCAAATTTAGGGCTGCACTGCTTACAAGAACCTCAACTTGGGTACACTTTAAATATCCCAGGAAATATAAAATGGTTCCAAAAATTGTGGTACATACGTACGATGGAATATCCCTCAGCCATGAAATCAATGTCATAAGACAAGGAGAAGCAAAGTGAGTGGATTCAGGTACGGTGATTCTAAGTGAAATAAGTCACACAGAAAAAGAAACATATAATAAGATATCATTTATGAAGATCCTGTAAACATGGCTACACATGAACTGAGTTACGAAAGAGAACAGAGTCTCACATTTAGAAAACACTCTTATGCCTGCTTAAAGGGGAAGGAGTGGTGGGGTGTTGCATAACACCATAGTTTGATATAAGCCCAGTTACCGTTCCAAAAACCAACTATGGAATACACAAGACCAACACCTTCCTCAGTGAAAGGGACTCAAAACCCCATATTTCCCGCAGAGGATTAGATCTGACTAGTAAAAATCTTAAAACCTATGTATTGATATGTTTCCGCAAGGGAATCAAGTGTGTCTAGACTGGCATATACATGGCAGCGAGAATCAGCTCAAACCCACTATAAAAAGGAATTTCAAAAACAAAACAAAAAAACAGGGAAATTCTTTACAATTCCTTCAGGGACTCTGACGAATCCTGGAATGACCCTATCTACAATGACAGATGGATGTGGCATAAGGCTGGACACTTGGGACTGAAAGGCTTGTTGAGATAGGGTGAGCAAATGCAGACACTTTAAAGCAATAAAGCTTGGCCCCCAGTCCATGGGTTCCAACTCCCCAGGTCGAAGGGAATTTTACTACAACTATAACATGTACGGGAAACCTAGAGAAAGGACACACTCTGAATACGAAAGGTTTCTACAACTCAAAGTATAGTCCCTATCCTGGTGCTCCGATTTGACTTTCCAACTGCTTTACTATCAATCTCCCAACTTGGAGCGACAGTCCCTTTAACCTCCTGGTTTGCAAAGGTTGCCAATTTGGCAGAGGATGGAAGGGAAGAGGGAGAAGCAATGAGATAGTAGCTGTTAGGGATTTGGACGGGCACACGTCACCCTAACTTCACGGCAGGAAGAAGAATTAACCAAAATCTCAGCCGCCCAGTGGGAACCAGGATAGGTCTTGAACCAAAATTTTGGAGTTGCGTTCAGCTCACAAAACATGAGTTGATAAATGGAGCTCAGGGGCACAGCAATTCACAAACTGGCAGATTAATAAAGGACAACTATCGTCCAAAACTCTGTTTAGGGAAGGCAACCAGGCCGACTTCAAAGCGAGGCAGAATAGCAGGAAACAGATTTCAAGGGGTACATAGGAATCGCCTATAATGCACAGGAAGAGGGGCACAACTTTGACAATGATGCAATTGGCCAAAAAGTGCGTATGCGTTTTCTTCTGAATATATTCAGGAGAAAACGCATACGCACTTTTTGGCCAAGCAAGCAAGTGGGCAATGCAAATCTTCAGGACAAATAGGTATCTCTTCCCACCGGTCAAAAGGGACATCCACAAAATGTGTAAAAACCAGAAAGGCAACACAGGCCCTGGAGAACAGGGAGCCTTGTTCTGCTGACGGGCGGGATGTAAATTGTCAACTGCCTCACTGGAGGTGTGCATTGTGTTCCCTAAAACAATTAACCAACTGAGCTACATAGCCAAGGGCACTTCCAGTCTAGGGAATATACCTTGGGAAAACTGAAAATCAATAAGACAGAGCCACCCCCATATTTAGGGCTGCAATGCTTACAAGAACCTCAACTTGGGTTCACCTTAAATATCCCAGGAAATATAAAAATGGTTCAAAAAACTGTGGTATTTATGTACGATGGAATATCCCTCAGCCATGAAATCAATGTCATAAGACCAGGAGCAGCAAAGTGAGTGGATTCAGGTTCGATGATTCTAAGTGAAATAAGTCACACAGAAAAAGAAACTTATCATAAGATATCACTTATGAAGATCCTGTAAACATGGCTACCCATGAACTGAGTTAGGAATGAGAACAGAGTCTCACATTTAGAAAACACTCTTATGCCTGCTTAAGGGGGAAGGTGATGTGGGGGGATGCATAAAACCAGAGTTTGATATAAGTACAGGTACCGTTTCTAAAACCAAATTTGGAAAAGACAAGACCTACACCTTCCTCAGTGAATGGGACTCAAAACCCCATATTTCCCGCAGAGGAATAGATCTGACTAGTAAGAATCTTAAAACCTATGTATTGATATGTCTACGTAAGGGAATCAAGAGTGTCTAGACTGGCATAAACATGGCAGCGAGAATCAGCTCAAACCAACTATAAAAAGGAATTTCAAAAACAAAACCAAAAAACAAGGAAATTCTTTAAAATTCCTTCAGGGTCTCTGATGAAACCTGGAATGACCCTATCTACAATGACAGCTGGATGTGGCATAAAGCTGGACACTTTGGACTGAGAAGATTGGTGAGATTGTGTGAGCAAATGCAGACCCTTTAAAGCAATAATGCATGGACCCATTCCATGGGTCCCAACTCTCCAGGTTGAAGGGAATATTACTACAGCTATAACATGTACGGGAAACCTAGAGAATGGACACACTGTGAATACAAAAGGTTTCTAAAACTCAACGAATAGTCCCTCTCCTGGTGCTCCGGTTTGACTTTCCAACTGCTTTACTATCAATCACCCAACTTGGAGAGACAGACCCTTTAAGCTCCTGGTTTGCACAGGTTGCCAATTTGGCAGAGGATGGAAGGGAAGAGGGAGAACCAATGAGAGAGTAGCTGTTAGGCATTTGGACGGGCACATGTCACTCTAATTTCCCGGCAGGAAGAAGAATTAACCAAACTCTCAGCCACCCACCGGGAACCAGTATAGGTCCTGAACCAATATCTTGGACTTGTGTACAGCTCACAAAAAACGATTTGAAAAATGGAGCTCAGGGGCACATCAATTCACAAAGTGGCTGCGTAATAAAGGACAACTATCGTCCAAAAATCTGTTGAGGGAAGGCAACGAGGCGGACTTGAAAGCGAGGCAGAATAGCAGGAAACAGATTTCAAGAGGTACGTTGGAGTCACATTTAAAGCACAGGAAGAGGGGAACAACTTCGACAATGACGCACTTGGCCAAAAAGGACGTATGCGTTTTCTCCTGAATATATTCAGGAGAAAACGCATACAACCTTTTAGGCCAAGCAAGCAAGCGGGCAATGCAAATCTGCACTACAAAGAAGTATCACTTTCCACCGGTCAAAAGGGACATCCACAAAATGTGTAAAAACCAGAAAGGCAAGACAGGCCCTGGAGAACAGGGAGCCTTGTTATGCTGATGGGCGGGATGTAAATTGTCCACTGACTCACTGGAGGAGTGCATTGTGTTCCATAAAACAAGTAATCAACAGAGCTACAGAGCCAAGTGCACTTCCAGTCTAGGGAATATACCTTGGGAAAACTGAAAATCAATAAGACAGAGCCACCCCCAAATTTAGGGCTGCACTGCTTACAAGAACCTCAACTTGGGTACACCTTAAATATCCCAGGAAATATAAAAATGGTTCAAAAACTTGTGGTACTTATGTACGATGGAATATCCCTCAGCCATGAAATCAATGTCATAAGCCCAGGTGCAGCAAAGTGAGTGGATTCATGTTCGATGATTCTAAGTGAAATAAGTCACACAGAAAAAGAAACTTATCATAAGATATCACTTATGAAGATCCTGTAAACATGGCTACACATGAACTGAGTTTGGAAAGAGAACAGAGTCTCACATTTAGAAAACACTCTTATGCCTGCTTAAGGGGGAAGGAGAGGTGGGGTGATGCATAAAACCAGAGTTTGATATAAGCACAGGTACCGTTTCTCAAACCAACTTTGGAATAGACAAGACCTACACCTTCCTCAGTGAAAGGGACTCAAAACCCCATATTTCCCGCAGAGGAATTGATCTGACTAGTAAGAATCTTAAAACCTATGTATTGATATGTCTCTGTAAGGGAATCAAGTGTGTCTAGACTGGCATAAACATGGCAGCGAGAATCAGCTCAAACCCACTATAAAAAGGAATTTCAGAAACAAAACCAAAAAACAGGGAAATTCTTTTCTTTTTTTAATTAGTTTCTGCTTTATAACAAAGTGAATCAGTCATACATATACATCTGTTCCCACATCCCTTCCCTCATGCATCTCCCTCCCTCCCACCCTCCCCATCCCACCCCTCCAGGCGGTCACAAAGCACCGAGCTGATCTCCCTGTGCTCTGCGGCTGCTTCCCACTATCTATCTACCTTACGTTTGGTGGTGTATATATGTCCATGCCTCTCTCTCGCTTTGTCACAGCTTACCCTTCCCCCTCCCCATAGCCTCAAGTCCATTCTCAAGTAGGTCTGTGTCTTTATTCCCCTTTTGCCCCTATGTCCTTCATGACTTTTTTTTTTTTAAATCCGTATATATGTGTTAGCATACGGTATTTGTCTTTCTCTTTCTGACTTACTTCACTCTGTATGACAGACTCTAGGTCTTTCCACCTCATTACAAATAGCTCTGTTTCGTTTCTTTTTATGGCTGAGTAATATTCCACTGTATATATGTACCACATCTTCTTTATCCATTCATCCGATGATGGACACTTAGGTTGTTTCCAGCTCCGGGTTATTGTGAATAGAGCTGCAATGAACATTTTGGTACATGTCTCTTTTGGAATTATGGTTTTCTCAGGGTATATGCCTAGTAGTGGGATTGCTGGGTCATATGGTAGTTCTATTTTTAGTTTTTTAAGGAACCTCCATACTGTTCTCCACAGTGGCTGTACCAATTCACACTCCCACCAGCAGTGCAAGAGTGTTCCCTTTTTTCCACACCCTCTCCAGCATTTATTGTTTCTAGATTTCTTGATGATGGCCATTCTGACTGGTGTGAGATGATATCTGATTGTAGTTTTGATTTGCATTTCTCTAATGATTAATGATGTGGAGCATTCTTTCATGTGTTTGTTGGCAGTCTGTATATCTTCTTTGGAGAAATGCCTATTTAAGTCTTCTGCCCATTTTTGGATTGGGTTGTTTGCTTTTTTGCTATTGAGCTGCATGAGCTGTTTATAAATTTTGGAGATTAATCCTTTGTCAGTTGCTTCATTTGCAAATATTTTCTCCCTTTCTGAGGGTTGTCTTTTGGTCTTCTTTATGGTTTCCTTTGCTGTGCAAAAGCTTTGAAGTTTCATTAGGTCCCATTTGTTTATCTTTGTTTTTATTTCCATTTCTCTAGGAGGTGGGTCCAAAAGGATCTTGCTGTGATTTATGTCATAGAGTGTTCTACCTATGTTTTCCTCTAAGAGTTTGATAGTTTCTGGCCTTACATTTAAGTCTTTAATCCATTTTGAGCTTATTTTTGTGTATGGTGTTAGGGAATGATCTAATCTCAAACTTTTACATGTCCCTGTCCAGTTTTCCCAGCACCACTTATTGAAGAGGCTGTCCTTTCTCCACTGTACATTCCTGCCTCCTTTATCAAAGATAAGTTGGCCATATGTGCGTGGGTTTATCTCTGGGCTTTCTATCCTGATCCACTGATCTATCTTTCTGTTTTTATGCCAGTACCACACTGTCTTGATTACTGTAGCTTTGTAGTATAGTCTGAAGTCAGGGAGCCTGATTCCTCCAGCTCCGTTTTTCGTTCTCAAGATTGCTTTGGCTATTCGGGGTCTTTTGTTTTTCCAAACAAATTTTGAAATTTTTTGTTCTAGTTCTGTGAAAAATGCCAGTGGTAGTTTGATAGGGATTGCATTGAATCTGTAGATTGCTTTGGGTAGTAGACTCATTTTCACAATATTGATTCTTCCAATCCAGGAGCATGGTATATCTCTCCATCTATTTGTATCATCTTTAATTTCTTTCATCAGTGTCTTATAATTTTCTGCATACAGGTCTTTTGTCTCCTTAGGTAGGTTTATTCCTAGATATTTTATTCTTTTTGTTGCAATGGTAAATGGGAGTGTTTTCTTGATTTCATTTTCAGATTTTTCATCATTAGTGTACAGGAATGCCAGAGATTTCTGTACATTAATTTTGTATCCTGCTACTTTACCAAATTCATTGATTAGTTCTAGTAGTTTTTCGGTAGCATCTTTAGGATTCTCTGTGTATAGTATCATGTCATCTGCAAACAGTGACAGCTTTACTTCTTCTTTTCCAATTTGGATTCTTTTATTTCCTTTTCTTCTCTGATTGCCGTGGCTAAAACTTCCAAAACTATGTTGAATAAGAGTGGTGAGAGTGGGCAGCCTTGTCTTGTTCCTGATCTTAGTGGAAATGGTTTCAGTTTTTCACCATTGAGGACAATGTTGGCTGTGGGTTTGTCATATATGGCCTTTATGATGTTGAGGAAAGTTCCCTCTATGCCTACTTTCTGCAGGGTTTTTATCATAAATGGGTGTTGAATTTTGTCGAAAGCTTTCTCTGCATCTATTGAGATGATCATATGGTTTTTCTCCTTCAACTTGTTAATATGGTGTATCACATTGATTGATTTGCGTATATTGAAGAATCCTTGCATTCCTGGAATAAACCCCACTTGATCATGGTGTATGATCCTTTTAATGTGCTGTTGGATTCTGTTTGCTAGTATTTTGTTGAGGATTTTTGCATCTATGTTCATCAGTGATATTGGCCTGTAGTTTTCTTTCTTTGTGACATCCTTGCCTGGTTTTGGTATCAAGGTGATGGTGGCCTCGTAGAATGAGTTTGGAAGTGTTCCTTCCTCTGATATTGTTTGGAAGAGTTTGAGAAGTATGGGTGTTAGCTCTTCTCTAAATGTTTGATAGAATTCGCCTGTGAAGCCATCTGGTCCTGGGCTTTTGTTTGATGGAAGATTTTTAATCACAGTTTCAATTTCAGTGCTTGTGATTGGTCTATTCATATTTTCTATTTCTTCCTGAGTCAGTCTTGGCAGGTTGTGCATTTCTAAGAATTTGTCCATCTCTTCCAGGTTGTCCATTTTATGGGCATAGAGTTGCTTGTAGTAATCTCTCATGATCTTTTGTATTTCTGCAGTGTCAGTTGTTACTTCTCCTTTTTCATTTCTAATTCTATTGATTTGAGTCTTCTCCCTTCTTTTCTTGATGAGTCTGGCTAATGGTTTATCAATTTTGTTTATCTTCTCAAAGAACCAGCTTTTAGTTTTATTGATTTTTGCTATCGTTTCCTTCATTTCTTTTTCATTTATTTCTGATCTGATTTTTATGATTTCTTTCCTTCTGCTAACTTTGGGGTGTTTTTGTTCTTCTTTCTCTAATTGCTTTAGGTGCAAGGTTAGGTTGTTTATTCGAGATGTTTCCTGTTTCTTAAGGTGGGATTGTATTGCTATAAACTTCCCTCTTAGAACTGCTTTTGCTGCATCCCATAGGTTTTGGGTCGTCGTGTCTCCATTGTCATTTGTTTCTAGGTATTTTTTACTTTCCTCTTTGATTTCTTCAGTGATCACTTCGTTATTAAGTAGTGTATTGTTTAGCCTCCATGTGTTTGTATTTTTTACAGCTCTTTTCCTGTAATTGATACCTAGTCTCATAGCATTGTTGTCAGAAAAGACACTTGATACAATTTCAATTTTCTTAAATTTACCAAGGCTTGATTTGTGACCCAAGATATGATCTATCCTGGAGAATGTTCCATGAGCACTTGAGAAAAATGTGTATTCTGTTGTTTTTGGATGGAATGTCCTATAAATATCAATTAAGTCCATCTTGTTTAATGTATCATTTAAAGCTTGTGTTTCCTTATTTATTTTCATTTTGGAAGATCTGTCCATTGGTGAAAGTGGGGTGTTAAAGTCCCCTACTATGATTGTGTTACTGTCGATTTCTCCTTTTATGGCTGTTAGTATTTGCCTTATGTATTGAGGTGCTCCTATGTTTGGTGCATAAATATTTACAATTGTTATATCTTCTTCTTGGATCGATCCCTTGATCATTATGTAGTGTCCTTCTTTGTCTCTTCTAGTAGTCTTTATTTTAAAGTCTATTTTGTCTGATATGAGAATTGCTACTCCAGCTTTCTTTTGGTTTCCATTTGCATGGAATATCTTTTTCCATCCCCTTACTTTCAGTCTGTATGTGTCTCTAGGTCTGAAGTGGGTCTCTTGTAGACAGCATATATATGGGTCTTGTTTTTGTATCCATTCAGCCAATCTGTGTCTTTTGGTGGGAGCATTTAGTCCATTTACATTTAAGGTAATTATCGATATGTATGTTCCTATTCCCATTTTCTTAATTGTTTTGGGTTCGTTATTGTAGGTCTTTTCCTTCTGTTGTGTTTCTTGCCTAGAGAAGTTCCTTTAGCATTTGTTGTAAAGCTGGTTTGGTGGTGCTGAACTCTCTCAGCTTTTGCTTGTCTGTAAACGTTTTAATTTCTCCATCAAATCTGAATGAGATCCTTGCTGGGTAGAGTAATCTTGGTTGCAGGTTTTTCTCCTTCATCACTTTAATTATGTCCTGCCACTCCCTTCTGGCGTGTAGAGTTTCTGCTGAGAGATCAGCTGTTATCCTGATGGGGATTCCCTTGTGTGTTATTTGTTGTTTTTGCCTTGCTGCTTTTAATATGATTTCTTTGTGTTTAATTTTTGACAGTTTGATTAATATGTGTCTTGGCGTATTTCTCCTTGGATTTATTCTGTATGGGACTCTCTGTGCCTCCTGGACTTGATTAACTATTTCCTTTCCCATATTAGGGAAGTTTTCAACTATAATCTCTTCAAATATTTTCTCAGTCCCTTTCTTTTTCTCTTCTTCTTCTGGAACCCCTATAATTCGAATGTTGGTGCGTTTAATGTTGTCCCAGAGGTCTCTGAGACTGTCCTCTGTTCTTTTCATTCTTTTTTCTTTATTTTGCTCTGCAGCAGTTATTTCCACTATTTTATCTTCCACCCCACTTATCCGTTCTTCTGCCTCAGTTATTCTGCTATTGATCCCATCTAGAGTATTTTTTATTTCATGTATTGTGTTTTTAATCGATGCTTGATTCATCTTTAGTTCTTCTAGGTCCTTGTTAACTGTTTCTTGCATTTTGTCTATTCTATTTCCAAGATTTTGGATCTGGGAAATAGAATCTTGGATCATCTTTACCATCATTATTCTGAATTCTTTTTCAGGTAGACTGCCTATTACGTCTTCATTTGTTAGGTCTGGTGGGTTTTTATCTTGTTCCTTCTCCTGCTGTGTGTTTTTCTGTCTTCTCATTTTGCTTATGTTACTGTGTTTGGGGTCTCCTTTTTGCAGGCTGCAGGTTCGTAGTTCCCGTTGTTTTTGGTGTCTGTCCCCAGTGGCTAAGGTTGGTTTAGTGGGTTGTGTAGGCTTCCTGGTGGAAGGTACTAGTGCCTGTGTTCTGGTGAATGAGGCTGGATCTTGTCTTTCTGGTGGGCAGGTCCACGTCTGGTCGTGTGTTTTGGGGTGTCTGAGGACTTTTTATGATTTTAGGCCACCTCTCTGCTAATGGGTGGCGTTGTGTTCCTGTCTTGCTAGTTGTTTGGCATAGGGTGTCCAGCACTGTAGCTTGCCGGTCGTTGAGTGAAGCTGGGTGCTGGTGTTGAGATGGAGATCTCTGGAAGATTTTCGCCGTTTGATATTATGTGGAGCTGGGAGGTCTCGTGTGGACCAGTGTCCTGAAGTTGGCTCTCCCACCTCAGAGGCACAGCACTGACTCCTGGCTCCTCAATTTGGGATGATTTGTTGTCTATTCATGTATTCCACAGATGCAGGGTACATCAAGTTGATTGTGGAGCTTTAATCCACTGCTTCTGAGGCTGCTGGGAGAGGTTTCCCTTTCTCTTCTTTGTTCTCACAGCTCCTGGGTCTCAGCTTTGGATTTGGTCCCGCCTCTGCGTGTAGGTCGCCGGAGGGCGTCTGTTCTTTGCTCAGACAGGACAGGGTTAAAGGAGCAGCCTCTTCGGGGACTCTGGCTCACTCAGGCCGGGCGGGAGGGAGGGGCACGGAGTGCGGGGCGAGCCTGCAGTGGCAGAGTTCGGCGTGACGTTGCACCAGCCCGAGGCGTGCCGTGCGTTCTCCCAGGGAAGCCGCCCCTGGATCCCGGGACCCCGGCAGTGGCGGGCTGCACAGGCTCCCGGAAGGGCGGTGTGGACAGTGACCTTCGCTCGCACACAGGCTTCTTGGCGGTGGCAGCAGCAGCCCCAGCGTCCCACGCCCGTCACTGGGCTCCGCACTTTCAGTCGTGACTCGCGCCCGTCTGTGGAGCCCATTTAAGCAGTGCTCTTAATTCCCTCTCCTCGCGCACCAGGAAACCAAGAGGGAAGAAAAAGTCTCTTGCCTCTTCGGCAGCTCCAGAGTTTTCCCGGACTCCCTGCCGGCTAGCTGTGGCACATTAGCCCCCTTCAAGCTGAGTTCTTGCCGCCAGCCCCAGTCCTTTCCCTGCGCTCTGACCGAAGCCCGAGCCTCAGCTTCCAGCGCCGCCCGCACTGGCGGGCGAGCAGACAAGCCTCTCGGGCGGGTGAGTGTCGCTCGGCACCGATCCTCTGTGGGGGAATCTCTCCGCTTTGCCCCACCCAGGTATGTGGGAAGTTTCTTGCCTTTTGGGAGGTCTGGGGTCTTTTGCCAGCATTCAGTAGGTGTTCTGTAGGAGTAGTTCCACGTGTAGCTGTATTTCTGGTGTACCCGTGGGGAGGAAGGTGATCTCCGCGTCTTACTCTTCCGCCATCTTACCCGGAAGACCCAGGGAAATTCTTTACAATTCCTTCAGGGTCTCTGATGAAACCTGGAATGACCCTATCTACAATGACAGCTGGATGTGGCATAAGGCTGGACACTTGGGACTGAGAGGATTGGTGAGATTGGGTGAGCAAATGCAGACCCTTTAAAGCAAAAATGCATGGCCCCCATTCCATGGGTCCCAACTCTCCAGGTTGAAGGGAATATTCCTACAGTTATAACATGTACGGGAAACCTAGAGAATGGACACACTGTGAATACAAAAGGTTTCTAAAACTCAACGAATAGTCCCTCTCCTGGTGCTCTGGTTTGACATTCCAACTGCTTTACTATCAATCTCCCAAGTTGGAGAGAAAGCCCCTTTATCCTCCTGGTTCGCACAGGTTGCCAATTTGGCAGAGGATGGAAGGGAAGAGGGACAACCAATGAGAGAGTAGCTGTTAGCCATTTAGACGGGCACATGTCACTCTTATTTCCCGGCAGGAAGAAGACTTAACCAAAGTCTCAGCCACCCACCGGGAAAGAGAATAGGCCTGAACCAAAATTTTGGACTTGCGTACAGCTCACAAAAAAAAGAGTTGAAAAATGGAGCTCAGAGGCACAGCAATTGACAAATAGGCAGAGTAATAAAGGACATCTATCGTCCAAAAATCTGTTGAGGGAAGGCAACGTGGCGGACTTGAACGTGAGGCAGGATAGCAGGAAACAGATTTCAAGAGGTACGTTGGAATCGCCTTTAAAGCACAGGAAGAGGGTCACAACTTCGAAAATGACGCACTTGGCCAAACAGGGCGTATGCAGTTTCTCCTGAATATATTCAGGAGAAAACGCATACGCCCTTTTTGGCCAAGCAAGCAATTGGGCAATGCAAATCTGCACTACAAAGAAGTATCACTTCCCACCGGTCACAAGGGACATCCAAAAATGTGTAAAAACCAGAAAGGCAAGACAGGCCCAGGAGAACAGGGAGCCTTGTTATGCTGATGGGCGGGATGTAAATTGCCAACTGCCCTAAACAAGTAAACAACAGAGCTACAGAGCCAAGGGCACTTCCAGTCTACGGTATATACCTTAGGAAAACTGAAAATCAATAAGACAGAGCCACCCCCAAATTTACGGCTGCACTGCTTACAAGAACCTAAACATGGGGACAACTTAAATATCCCAGGAATTATAAAAATGGTTCAAAAAATTGTGGTACTTATGTAAGATGGAATATACCTCAGCCATGTAATCAATGTCATAACACCAGGAGCAGCAAAGTGAGTGGATTCAGGTACGATGATTCTAAGTGAATTCACACAGAAAAAGAGACGTATCATAAGATATCACTTATGAAGATCCTGTAAACATGGCTAAAAATGAAATGAGTTAAGAAAGAGAACAGAGTCTCACATTTACAAAACACTGTTATGCCTGCTTAAGGGGGAAGGTGAGCTGGGGTGATGCATAAAACCAGAGTTTCATATAAGTACAGGTACCGTTTCTAAAACCAACTGTGGAATAGACAAGAAATACACCTTCCTCAGTGAAAGGGACGCAAAACCCCATATTCCGCGCAGAGGAATATATCTGACTAGTCAGAATCTTAAAACCTATGTATTGATATTTCTCCGTAAGGGAATCATGTGCGTCTAGACTGGCATAAACATGGCAGCGAGAATCAGCTCAAACCCACTATAAAAAGGAATTTCAAAAACAAAACAAAAAACAGGGAAATTCTTTACAATTTCTTCAGGGTCTCTGATGATACCTGGATTGACCTTATCTACAATGACAGCTAGATGTGGCATAAGGCTGGACACTTGTGACTGAGAGGACTGGTGAGATTGGGTGAGCAAATGCAGACCCTTTAATGCAGTAATGCATAACCCCCATTCCATGGGTCCCAACTCTCCAGGTTGAAGGCAATATTACTACAGCTATAACATGTACAGGAAACCTAGAGAATGGACACACTGTGAATAAAAAAGTTTCTAAAACTCAACGAATAGTCCCCCTCCTGGTGCTCCGGTTTGACATTCCAACTGCTTTACTATCACACTCCCAACTTGGAGAGACAGCCCCTTTAAGCTCCTAGTTCGCACAGTTTGCCAATTTCGCAGAGGATGGAAGGGAAGAGGGAGAACCAATGAGAGAGTAGCTGTTAGGCAATTGGACGGGCACATGTCACTCTAATTTCCCGGCAGGAAGAAGAATTAACCAAAGTCTCAGACACCCACCGGGAAAGAGTATAGGTCCTGAACCAAAATTTTGGACTTGCGTACAGCTCACAAAAAACGTATTGAAAAATGCAGCTCAGGGGCACATCAATTCACAAACTGGCAGAGTAATAAAGGACAACTATCGTCCAAAACTCTGTTGAGGCAAGGCAACGAGGCGGACTTGAAAGTGAGGCAGTATAGCAGGAAACAGATTTGAAGAGGTACGTTGGAATCGCCTTTAAAGCACAGGAAGAGGGGCACAACTTCGACAATGACGCACTTTGTCAAAAAGTGCGTATGCGTTTTCTGCTGAATATATTCAGGAGAAAACGCATACGCCCTTTTTGGCCAAGCAAGCAAGCGGGCAATGCAAATCTGCACTACAAAGAAGTATCACTTCCCACCGGTCAAAAGGGACATCCACAAAATGTGTAAAAACCAGAAAGGCAAGAGAGGCCCTGGAGAACAAGGATCCTTATTATGCTGATGGGCGGGATGTAAATTGCCAACTGCCTCACTGGAGGAGTGCATTGTGTTCCCAAAAACAAGTAAACAACAGAGCTACAGAGCCAAGGGCACTTCCAGTCTAGGGAATATACCTTGGGAAAACTGAAAATCAATAAGACAGAGCCACCCCCAAACTTAGGGCTGCACTGCTTACAAGAACCTCAAGTTGGGTACACCTTAAATATCCCAGGAAATATAAAAATGGTTCAAAAAATTGTGGTACTTATGTACGATGGAATATCCCTCAGCCATGAAATCAATGTCATAACACCAGGAGCAGCAAAGTGAGTGGATTCAGGTACGATGATTCTAAGTGAAATAAGTCTCACAGAAAAAGAAACTTATCATAAGATATCACTTATGAAGATCCTGTAAACATGGCTACACATGAACTGAGTTAGGAAAGAGAACAGACTCTCACATTTAGAAAACACTCTTATGCCTGCTTAAGGGGGAAGGAGAGGTGGGGTGATGCATAAAACCAGAGTTTGACCTAAGCACAGGTACCATTTCTATAACCAACTTTGGAATAGACAAGACCTACACCTTCCTCAGTGAAAGGCATTCAAAACCCCATATTTCCCGCAGAGGAATAGATCTGACTAGTAAGAATCTTAAAACCTATGTATTGATATGCCTCCGTGAGGGAATCAAGTGTGTCTAGACTGGCATAAACATGGCAGTGAGAATCAGCTCAAACCCACTATAAAAAGGAATTTCAAAAACAAAACCAAAAAACAGGGAAATTCTTTACTATTCATTCAGGATCTCTGATGAAACCTGGAATGACCCTATGTACAATGAAAGCTGAATGTGGCGTAAGGCAGGACACTTGGGACTGAGTGGATTTGTGAGATTGGGTGAGCAAATGCAGACCCTATAAAGCAATAATGCATGGACCCATTCCATGGGTCCCAACTCTCCAGGTTGAAGGCAATATTACGACAGCTATATCATGTACAGGAAACCTAGAGAATGGACACACTGTGAATACAAAACGTTTCAAAAACTCAACGAATAGTCCCTCTCCTGGTGCTCCGGTTTGACTTTCCAACTGCTTTACTATCGAACTCCCATCTTGGAGAGACAGACCCTTTAACCTCCTGGTTCGCACAGGTTGCCAATTTGGCAGAGGATGGAAGGGAAGAGGGAGAACCAGTGAGAGAGTAGCTTTTAGGCATTTGAATGGGCACATGTCACTCTAATTTCCCGGCAGGAAGAAGAATTAACCAAAGTGCCAGACACCCACCGGGAACCAGTATACGTCCTGAACCAAAATTTTGGACTTGCGTACAGCTCACAAAAAACGTGTTTAAAAATGGAGCTCAGGGGCACAGCAATTCACAAACTGGCCGAGTAATAAAGGAAAACTTTCATCCAAAAATCTGTTCAGGGAAGGCAAAGAGGCGGACTTTAAAGCGAGGCAGAATAGCAGCAAACAGATTTCAAGAGGTATGTTGGAATCGCCTTTAAAGCACAGGAAGAGGGGCACATTTTCGACAATGACGCACTTGGCCATAAAGGGTGTATGCGTTTTCTGCTGAATATATTCAGGAGAGAACGCATACGCCGTTTCTGGCCAAGCAAGCAAGCGGGCAATGCAAATCTGCACTACAAAGAAGTATCACTTCCCACCGGTCAAAAGGGACATCCACAAAATGTGTAAAAACCAGAAAGACAAGACAGGAGCTGGAGAACAGGGAGCCTTGTTATGCTGATGGGCAGGATGTAAATAGCCAACTGCCTCACTGGAGGAGTGCATTGTGTTCCCTAAAAGAAGTAAACAACAAAGCTACAGAGCCAAGGGCACTTCCAGTCTAGGGAATATACGTTGGGAAACCTGAAAATCAATAAGACACAGCCATCCCCAAATTTAGGGCTGCACTGCTTACAAGAACCTCAAGTTGGGTACACCTTAAATATCCCAGGAAATATAAAAATGGTTCAAAAATGTGTGGTACTTATGTACGATGGAATATCGCTTAGCCATGAAATCAATGTCATAAGACAAGGAGCAGCAAAGTGAGTGGATTCAGGTACGATGATTCTAAGTGAAGTCACACAGAAAAAGAAACATATCATAAGATATCACGTATGAACATCCTGTAAACATGGCTACACATGAACTGAGTTAAGAAACAGAACAGAGTCTCATATTTAGAAAACACTGTTATGCCTGCTTAAGGGGGAAGGTGAGCTGGGGTGATGCATAAAACCAGAGTTTAATATAAGCACAGGTACCGTTTGTAAAACCAACTGTGGAATTGACAAGACCTACACCTTCCTCAGTAAAAGGGACTCAAAACCCCATATTTCCCGCAGAGGAATAGATCTGACTAGTAAGAATATTAAAACCTATGTACTGATATGTCTCCGTAAGGGAATCAAGTGTGTCTAGACTGGCATAAACATGGCAGCGAGAATCAGCTCAAACCTACTATAAAAAGGAATTTCAAAGACAAAACCGAAAAACAGGTAAATTCTTTACAATTAATTCAGGGTCTCTGATGAAACCTGGAATGACCCTATCCGCAATGACAGCTGGATGTGGCATAAGGCTGGACACTTGGGACTGAGAGGATTGGTGAGACTGGGTGAGCAAATGCAGACCCTATAAAGCAAAAATGCAAGGCCTCCATTCCATGGGTCCCAACTCTCCAGGTTGAAGGCAATATTACTACAGCTATAACATGTACAGGAAACCTAGAGAATGGACACACTGTGAATACAAAAGGTTTCTAAAACTCAACGAATAGTCCCTCTCCTGGTGCTCCGGTTTGACATTCCAACTGCTTTACTATCAATCTCCCAACTTGGAGAGACAGCCCCTTTAAGCTCCTGGTTCGCACAGGTTGCCAATTTGGCAGAGGATGGAAGGGAAGAGGGAGAACCAATGAGAGATTAGCTGTTAGGCATTTGGACGGGCACATGTCACTCTAATTTCCCGGCAGGAAGAAGTATTAACAAAAGTCTCAGCCACCCACCGGGAACCAGTATAGGTCCTGAATCAAAATTTTGGACTTGAGTACAGCTCACAAAAAACGAGTTGAAAAATGGAGCTCAGGGGCACAGCAATTCACAAACTGGCAGAGTAATAAATGACCACTATGGTCCGAAAATCGGTTGAGGGAAGGCCATGAGGCGGACTTGAAAGCGAGGCAGAATAGCAGGAAACAGATTTCAAGAGGTACGTTGGTTTCGCCTTTAAAGCACAGGAAGAGGGGCACAACTTCGACAAAGACGCACTTGGCCAAAAAGGGCGTATACAGTTTCTCCTGAATATATTCAGGAGAAAACGCATACGCCCTTTTTGGCCAAGCAAGCAAGCGGGCAATGCAAATCTGCACTACAAAGAAGTATCACTTCCCACCGGTCAAAAGGGACATCCAAAAATGTTTAAAAACCAGAAAGGCAAGAGAGGCCCTGGAGAACAGTGTGCCTTGTTATGCTGATGGGCGGGATGAAAATTGCCAACTGTCTCACTGGAGGAGTGCATTGTGTTCCCTAAAACAAGAAAACAACAGAGCTACAGAGCCAAGGGCACTTCCAGTCTAGGGTATATACCTTGGGAAAACTGAAAATCAATAAGACAGAGCCACCCCGAAATTTAGGGCTGCACTGCTTACAAGAACCTCAACTTGGGTACACCTTAAATATCCCAGGAAATATAAAAATGATTCAAAAAATTGTGGTACTTATGTAAGATGGAATATCCCTCAGCCATGTATTCAATGTCATAACTCCAGGAGCAGCAAAGTGAGTGGATTCAGGTACGATGATTCTAAGTGAATTCACACAGAAAAAGAGACTTATCATAAGATATCACTTATGAAGATCCTGTAAACATGGCTAAACATGAAATGAGTTAAGAAAGAGAACAGAGTCTCACATTTAGAAAACACTGTTATGCCTGCTTAAGGGGAAAGGTGAGGTGGGGTGATGCATAAAACCAGAGTTTGATATAAGTACAGGTACCGTTTCTAAAACAAACTGTGGATTAGACAAGACCTACACCTTCCTCAGTGAAAGGGACTCAAAACCCCATATTCCGTGCAGAGGAATACATCTGACTAGTAAGAATCTTAAAACCTATGTATTGATATTTCTCCGTAAGGGAATCATGTGTGTCTAGACTGGCATAAACATGGCAGCGAGAAGCAGCTCAAACCCACTATAAAAATGAATTTCAAAAACAAAACCAAAAAACAGGGAAATTCTTTACAATTCCTTCAGGTTCTCTGATGAAACCTGGAATGACCCTACCTACAATGACAGCTGGATGTGGCATAAGGCTGGACACTTGGGACTCAGAAGATTGGTGAGATTGGGTGAGCAAATTCAGACCATTTAAAGCAAAAATGCATGGCCCCCATTCCATGGGTCCCGACTCTCCAGGTTGAAGGGAATATTACTACAGCTATAACATGTATGGGAAACCTAGAGCATGGACACACTGCGAAAACAAAAGGTTTCTAAAGCTCAATGAATAGTCCCTCCCCTGGTGCTCCGGTTTGACTTTCGAACTGTTTTACTATCAATCTTCCAACTTGGAGAGACAGCCCCTTTAAGCTCCTGGTTCACAAAGGTTGCCAAATTGGCAGAGGATGGAAGGGAAGAGGGAGAACCAATGAGAGAGTAGCTGTTAGGCATTTGGACAGGCACATGTCACTCTAATTTCCCGGCAGGAAGAATAATCAACCAAAGTCTCAGCCACCCACCGGGAACCAGTATAGTTCCTGAACCAAAATTTTGGACTTGCGTTCAGCTCACAAAAAAGGAGTTGAAAAATGGAGCTCAGGGGCACAGCAATTCACAAACTGGCAGAGTAATAAAGGACAACTATCGTCCAAAAATCTGTTGAGGGAAGGAAACGAGGCGGACTTGAAAGCGAGGCAGAATAGCAGGAAACAGATCTCAAGAGGTACGTTGGAATCGCCTTTAAAGCACAGGAAGAGGGGCACAACTTCGACAATGATGCACTTGGCCAAAAAGGGCGTAAGCGTTTTCTCCTGAATATATTCAGGAGAAATCACATACGCCCTTTTTGGCCAAGCAAGCAAGCGGGCAATGCAAATCTGCACTACAAAGAAGTATCATTTCCCACCGGTCAAAAGGGCCATCCACAAAATGTGTAAAAACCAGAAAGTCAAGACAGGCCCTGGAGAACAGGGAGCCTTGTTATGCTGATGGGCGGGATGTAAATTGCCAACTGCCTCACTGGAGGAGTGCATTGTGTTCCCTAAAACAAGTAAACAACAGAGGTACAGAGCCAAGGGCACTTCCGGTCTAGGGAATATACCTTGGGAAAACTGAAAATCAATAAGACAGAGCCACCCCCAAATTTAGGGCTGCACTGCTTACAAGAACCTCAACTTGGGTACACCTTAAATATCCAAGGAAATATAAAAATGGTTCAAAAGATTGTGGTACTTATGTACGATGAAATATCCCTCAGCCATGAAATCAATGTCATAAGACCAGGAGCAGCAAAGTGAGTGGATTCAGGTACGATGATTCTAAGTGAAATAAGTCACACAGAAAAAGAATCTGATCGTAAGATATCACTTAGGAAGATTCTGTACACATGGCTACACATGAACTGAGTTAGGAAAGAGAACAGAGTCTCACATTTAGAAAACACTCTTATGCCTGCTTAATGGGAAAGGAGAGGTGGGGTGATGCATAAAACCAGAGTTTGATATAAGCACAGGTACCGTTTCTAAAACCACCTGTGGAATAGAAAAGACCTACACCTTCCTCAGTGAAAGGGACTCAAAACCCCATATTTCCCTCAGAGGAATAGATCTGACTAGTAAGAATCTTAAAACCTATGTATTGATATGTCTCCGTAAGGGAATCAAGTGTGTAGCCTGGCATAAACATGGCAGCGAGAATCAGCTCAAACCCACTATAAAAATGAATTTCAAAAACAAAACCAAAAAACAGGGAAATTCTTTACAATTCCTTCAGGGTCTCTGATGAAACCTGGAATGACCCTATCTACAATGACAGCTGGAAGTGGCATAAGGCTGGACATTTGGGACTGAGAGGATTAGTGAGATTGGGTGAGCAAATGCAGACCCTTTGAAGCAAAAATGCATGGCCCCCATTCCATGGGTCCCAAGTCTCCATGTTGAAGGGAATATTACTACAGCTATAACATGTACGGGAAACCTAGAGAATGGACACACTGTGAATACAAAAGGTTTCTAAAACTCAACGAGTAGTCCATCTCCTGGTGCTCCGGTTTGACTTTCCAACTGCTTTACTATCAATCTCCCAACTTTGAGAGACAACACCTTTAACCTCCTGGTTTGCAAATGTTGCCAATTTGGCAGAGGATGGAAGGGAAGAGGGAGAACCAATGAGAGAGTAGCTGTTAGGCATTTGGATGGGCACATGTCACTCTAATTTCCCGGCAGGAAGAATTAACCAAAATCTCAGAAAACCACCGGGAACCAGTATAGATCCTGAACCAAAATTTTGGACTTGCGTACAGCTCACAAAAAACGAGTTGAAAAATGGAGCTCACCGGCACAGCAATTCACAAAGTGGCAGAGTAATAAAGGACAACTATCGTCCAAAAATCTGTTGAGGGAAGGCTACGAGGCGGACTTGAAAGCGAGGCAGAATAGTAGGAAATAGATTTCAAGAGGTACGTTGGATTCGCCTTTAAAGCACAGGAAGAGGGGCACAACTTCGACAATGACGCACTTGGCCAAATAGAGCGTATGCGTTTTCTCCTGAATATATTCAGGAGAAAACGCATACGCCCTTTTTGGCCAAGCAAGCAAGCGGGCAATGCAAATCTGCACTACAAAGAAGTATCACTTCCACCGGTCAAAAGGGACATCCACAAATATGTGTAAAAACCAGAAAGGCAAGACAGGCCCTGGAGAACATGGAGCCTTGTTATGCTCATGGGCGGGATGTAAATTGCCAACTGCCTCACTGGAGGAGTGCATTGCGTTCCCTAAAGCAAGTAAACAACAGAGCAACAGAGCCAAGGGCACTTCCAGTCTAGGGAATATACCTTGGGAAAATTGAAAATCAATAAGACAGTGCCACCCCCAAATTTAGGGCTGCACTGCTTACAAGAACCTCAACTTGGGTACACCTTAAATATCCCAGGAAATATAAAAATGGATCAAAAAATTGTGATACTTATGAACGATGGAGTATCCCACAGCCATGAAATCAATGTCATAAGACCAGCAGCAGCAAAGTCAGTGGATTCAGGTACGATGATTCTAAGTGAAATATGTCTCACAGAAAAAGAAACTTATCATAAGATATCACTTATGAAGATCCTGTTAACATGGCTACCCATGAACTGAGGTAGGAAAGAGAACAGAGTCTCACATTTAAAAAACACTCTTATGCCTGCTTAAGGGGACAGGAGAGGTGGGGTGATGCATAAAACCAGAGTTTGATATAAGCACAGGTACCATTTCTAAAACCAACTGTGGAATAGACAAGACCTACACCTTCCTCTGTGAAAGGGACTCAAAACCCCATATTTCCCGCAGAGGAATAGATCTGACTAGTAACATCCTAAAACTTATGTATTGATATGTCTCCGTAAGGGAATGAAGTGTGTAGACTGGCATAAAAATGGCAGCTAGAATCAGCTCAAACACACTATAAAAAGGAATTTCAAAAACAAAACCAAAAAACAGGCAAATTCTTTACAATTCCTTCAGGGTTTCTGATGAAAGCTGGTATGACCCTATCTACAATGACAGCTGGATGTGGTATAAGGCTGGACACTTGGGACGGAGAGGATTGGTGAGATTGGGTGACCAAATGCAGACCCTTTAAAGCAAAAATGCATGGCCCCCATTCCATGGGTCCCACCTCTCCAGGTTGAAGGGAATATTACAACAGCTATAACATGTATGGTAAACAAAGAGAATGGGCACACTGTGAATACAAAAGTTTTCTAAAACTGAACGAATAGTCCCTCTCCTGGTGCTCCCGTTTGACTTTCCAACTGCTTTAGTATCAATCTCCCAACTTGGAGAGACAGCCCCTTTAAGCTCCTGGTTCGCACAGGTTGCCAATTTTGCTGAGCATGGAAGGGAAGAGGGAGAACCAATGAGAGAGTAGCTGTTAGGCATTTGGACGGGCACATGCCACTCTAATTTCCCGGAAGGAAGAAGAATTAACCAAAGGATCAGCCACCCACCGTGAACCAGTATAGGTCCTGAACGAAAATTATGGACTTGAGTACAGCTCACAAAAAACGAGTTGAATAATTGAGCTCAGGGGCACAGCAATTCACAAACTGGCAGAGTAATAAAGGCCAACTATCATCCAAAAATCTGTTGAGGGAAGGCAACGAGGCGGACGTGAAAGCGAGGCAGAATAGTAGGAAACAGATTTCAAGAGGTACGTTGGATTCACATTTATAGCACAGGAAGAGGGGCACAACTTCGACAATGACGCACTTGGCAAAAAGGTTGTATGCGTTTTCTCCTGAATATATTCAGGAGAAAACGCATACGCCCTTTTTGGCCAAGCAAGCAAGTGGGCAATGCAAATCTGCACTACAAAGAAGTATCACTTCCCACCGGTCAAAAGGGACATCCACAAATGTGTAGAAACCAGAAAGGCAAGACAGGCCCTGGAGAACAGGGAGCCTTGTTATGCTGATGGGCGGGATGTAAATTGCCAACTGCCTCACTGGAGGAGTGCATTGCGTTCCCTAAAACAAGTAAACAACAGAGCTACAGAGCCAAGGGCACTTCCAGTCTAGGGAATATACCTTGGGAAAACTGAAAATCAATAAGACAGAGCCACCCCAAAATTTAGGGCTGCACTGCTTACAAGAACCTCAACATGGGTACACCTAAAATATCCCAGGAAATATAAAGATGGTTCAAAAAACTGTTTTATTTATGTACGATGGAATATCCCTCAGCTATGAAATCAATGTCATAAGACCTGGAGCAGCAATGTGAGTGGATTCAGGTACGATGATTCTAAGTGAAATGAGTCACACACAAAAATAAATTTATCATAAGATACCACTTATGAAGATCCTGTAAACATGGCTACACATGAACTGAGTTAGGAAAGAGAACAGAGTCTCACATTAAGAAAACACTCTTATGCCTGCTTAAGGGGAAAGGAGAGGTGGGGTGATGCATAAAACCAGAGTTTGATATAAGTACAGGTACCGTTTCTAAAACCAACTGTGGAATAGACAAGACCTACACCTTTCTCAGTGAAAGGGACTCAAAACCCCATATTTCCCGCAGAGGAATAGTTCTGACTAGTAAGAATCTTAAAACCTATGTATTGATACGTCTCTGTAAGGGAATCATGTTTGTCTAGACTTGCATAAACATGGCAGCGAGAATCAGCTCAAACCCACTATAAAAATGAAATTCAAAAACAAAACCAAAAAACAGGGAAAATCTTTACATTTCCTTCAGGGTCTCTGATGAAACCTGGAATGACCGTATCTACAATGACAGCTGGATGTGACATAAGGCTGGACACTTGGGACTGAGAGGATTGGTGAGATTGGGTGAGCAAATGCAGACAATTTAATGCAAAAATACGTGGCCCCCATTCCATGGTTCCCAACTCTCCATGTTGAAGGGAATATTACTACAGCTATAACATGTACGGGAAACGTAGAGAATGGACACACTGTGAATACAAATGGTTTCTAAACCTCAACGAGTAGTCCCGCTCCAGGTGCTCCGATTTGACTTTCCAACTGCTTTACTATCAATCTCCCAACTTGGAGAGACAGCCCCTTTAAACTCCTGGTTCGCACAGGTTGCCAATTTTGCAGAGGATGGAAGGGAAGAGGGAGAACCAATGAGAGAGTAGGTGTTAGGCATTTGGACGGGCACATGTCACTCTAATTTCCGGCAGGAAGAAGAATTAACCAAAGTCTCAGAAACCCACCGGGAACCAGTATAGGTCCTGAACCAAAATTTTGGACTTGCGTACAGCTCACAAAAAACGAGTTGAAAAATGGAGCTCAGGGGCACAGCAATTCACAAACTGGCAGAGTAATAAAGGACAACTATCATCCAAAAATCTGTTGAGGGAAGGCAACGAGGCGGACTTGAAAGCGAGGCAGAATAGCACGAATCAGATTTCAAGAGGTACGTTGGATTCGCCTTTAAAGCACAGGAAGAGGGGCACAACTTCGACAATGACACACGTGGCCAAAAACTGCGTATGCGTTTTCTCCTGAATATATTCAGGAGAAAACGCATACGCCCTTTTTGGCCAAGCAAGCAAGCGGGCAATGCAAATCTGCGATACAAAGAAGTATAACTTCCCTCCGGTCAAAAGGGACATCCACAAAATGTGTAAAAACCAGAAAGGCAAGACAGGCCCTGGAGAACAGGGAGCCTTGTTATGCTGATGGGCGGGATGTAAATTGCCAACTGCCTCACTGGAGGAGTACATTGCATTCCCTAAAACAAGTAAACAACAGAGCTACAGAGCCAAGGGCACTTCTAGTCTAGGTAATATACCTTGGGAAAACTGAAAATCAATAAGACAGAGCCACCCCCAAATTTAGGGCTGCACTGCTTAAAAGAACCTCAACTTGGGTACACCTTAAATATCCCGGGGAATATAAAAATGGTTCAAAAAATTGTGGTACTTTCGTACGATGGAATATCCCTCAGCCATGAAATCAATGTCATAAGACCAGGAGCAGCAAGGTGAGTGGATTCAGGTATGATGATTCTAAGTGAAATAAGTCACACAGAAAAAGAAATTTATCATAAGATATAACTTATTAAGATCCTGTAAACATGGCTACAAAGGAACTGAGGTAGGTAAGAGAACAGAGTCTCACATTTAGAAAACACTCTTATGCCTGCTTAAGGGGAAGGAGAGTTGGGGTGATGAATAAAACCAGAGTTTGATATAAGCACAGGTACCGTTTCTAAAACCAACTTTGGAATAGACAAGACCTACACCTTCCTCAGTGAAAGGGACTGAAAACCCCATATTTCCCGCAGAGGAATAGATCTGACTAGTAAGAAACTTAAAACCTATGTATTGATATGTCTCTGTAAGGGAATCAAGTGTGTCTAGACTGGCATAAACATGGCAGCAAGAATCAGCTCACACCCACTATAAAGGAATTTCAAAAACAAAACCAAAAAACAGGGAAATTCTTTTCAATTCCTTCAGGGTCTCTGATGAAACCTGGAATGACCCTATCTACAATGAGAGCTGGATGTGGCATAAGGCTGGACACTTGGGACTGAGAGGATTGGTGAGATTGGGTGAGCAAATGCAGACCCTTTAAAGCAAAAATGCATGGCCCCCATTCCCTGGGTCCCAACTCTCCAGGTTGAAGGGAATATTACTACAGCTATAACATGCATGGGAAACCTAGAGAATGGACACACTGTGAATACAAAAGGTTTCTAAAACTCAATGAGTAGTCCCACTCCTGGTTCTCCAGGTTCACTTTCCAACTGCTTTACTATCAATCTCCCAACTTGGAGAGACAGTACCTTTAACCTCCTGTTTCGCACAGGTTGCCAACTTGGCAGAGGATGGAAGGGAAGAGGGAGAACCAATGAGAGAGTACCTATTAGGCATTTGGACGGGCACATGTCGCTCTAATTTTCCAGCAGGAAGAAGAATTAACCAAAGTCTCAGCCATCCACCGGGAACCAGTATATGTCCTGAACCAAAATTTTGGACTTGCCTAGAGCTCACAAAGAACGATTTGAAAAATGGAGCTCAGGTGCACAGCTATTCACAAACAGGCAGGGTAATAAAGGACAACTATGTTCCAAAAATCTGTTGAGGGAAGGCAACGAGGTAGACTTGAAAGTGAGGCAGAATAGCAGGAAGGAGATTTCAAGAGGTACGTTGGAATCGCCTTTAAAGCACAGGAAGAGGGGCACAACTTCGACAATGTCACACTTGGCCAAAAAGGGCGTATGCGTTTTCTCCTGAATATATTCAAGAGAAAACGCATACGCCCTTTTTGGCCAAGTGAGCAAGCGGGCAAAGCAAATCTGCACTACAAAGAAGTATCACTTCCCACCGGTCAAAAGGGACATCCACAATATGTGTAAAAACCAGAAAGGCAAGACAGGCCCTGGAGAACAGGGAGCCTTGTTATGCTGATGGGCGGGATGTAAATTGCCAACTGCCTCACTGGAGGAGTGCATTGCGTTCCCTAAAACAAGTAAACAACAGAGCTACAGAGCCAAGGGCACTTCCAGTCTACGGAATATACCTTGGGAAAACTGTAAATCAATAAGACAGAACCACGCCCAAATTTAGGGCTGCACTGCTTACAAGAACCTCAACTTGTGTACACCTTAAAAATCCCAGGAAATATAAAAATGTTTGAAAAAATTGTAGTAATTATGTACGATGGAATATCCCTCAGCCATGAAATCAATATCATAAGACCAGGAGCAGCAAAGTGAGTGGATTCAGGTACGATGATTCTAAGTGAAATAAGTCACACAGAAAAAGTAACTTATCATAAGATATCACTTATGAAGATCCTGTAAACATGGCTGCACATGAACTGAGTTAGGAAAGAGGACAGAGTCTCGCATTGAGAAAACACCCTTATGACTGCTTAAGGGGTAAGGAGAGGTGGGGTGATGCATAAAACCAGAGTTTGACATGAGCACAAGTACCATTTCTAAAACCAACTTTGGAATAGACAAGACCTACACCTTCCTCAGTGAAAGGGACTCAAAACCCCATATTTCCCGCAGAGGAATAGATCTGACTAGTAAGAATCTTAAAACCTATGTATTGATATGTCTCTGTAAGGGAATCAAGTGTGTCCACACTAGGCATAAACATGGCAGCGAGAATCAGCTCAAACCCACTATAAAAAGGAATTTCAAAAACAAAACCAAAAAATAGGGAAATTCTTTACAATTCCTTCAGGGTCTCTGATGAAACCTGGAATGACCCTACCTACAATGACAGCTGGATGTGGTATAAGGCTGGACACTTGGGACTGAGAGGATTGGTGAGATTGGGTAGGCAAATGCAGACCCTTTAAAGCAAAAATGCATGGCCCCCATTTCATGGGTCCCAAATCTCCAGGTTGAAGGGAATATTACTACAGCTATAACATGTATGGGAAACCTAGAGAATGGACACACTGTGAATAGAAAAGGTTTCTAAAACTCAACGAATAGTCCCTCTTCTGGTGCTCCGGTTTGACTTTCCAAATGCTTTACCATCAATCTTCCAACTTGGAGAGACAGCCCCTATAAGCTCCTGATTCGCACATGTTGCCAAATTTGCAGAGGATGGAAGGGAAGAGGGAGAACCAATGAGAGAGTAGCTGTTAGGCATTTGGACGGGCACATGTCACTCTAATTTCCCGGGAGGAAGAAGAATTAACCAGAGTCTCAGCCACCCACCGGGAACCAGTATGGGTCCTGAACCAAAATTTTGGACTTGCGTACAGCTCACAAAAAACGAGTTGAATAATTGAGCTCAGGGGCACAGCAATTCACCAACTGGCAGAGTAATAAAGGACAACTATCATCCAAAAATCTGTTGAGGGAAGGCAACGAGGCGGACTTGAAAGCGAGGCAGAATACCAGGAAACAGATTTCAAGAGGTACGTTGGAATCGCCTTTAAAGCACAGGAAGAGGGGCACAACTTCGACAATGATGCACTTGGCCAAAAAGGGCGTATGCGTTTTCTCCTGAATATATTCAGGAGAAAACGCATACCCCCATTTTGGCCAAGCAAGCAAGCGGGCAATGCAAATCTGCACTACACAGAAGTATCACTTCCCACCGGTCAAAAGGCACTTCCACAATTGTGTAAAAACCAGAAAGGCAAGACAGGCCCTGGAGAACAGGGAGCCTTGTTATGCTGATGGGCGGGATGTAAAATGCCAACTGCCTTACTGGAGGAGTGCATTGCGTTCCCTAAAACAAGTAAACAACAGAGCTTCAGAGTCAAGGGCACTTCCAGTCTAGGGAATATACCTTGGGAAAACTGAAAATCAATAAGACAGAGCCACCCCCAAATTTAGGGATGCACTGCTTATAAGAACCTCAACTTGTGTACACCTTAAATATCCCAGGAAATATAAAAACGGTTCAAAAAATTGTAGTACTTATGTACGATGGAATAACCCTCAGCCATGAAATCAATGTCATAAGACCAGGAGCAGCAAAGTGAGTGGATTCATGTACGATGATTCTAATTGAAATATGTCACACAGAAACAGAAACTTATCATAAGATATCACTTATGAAGATCCTTTAAACATGGCTACAAATGAACTGAGTTAGGAAAGAGAACAGAGTCTCACATTTAGAAAACACTCTTATGCCTGCTTAAGAGGGAAGGAGAGGTGGGGTGATGCATAAAACCAGAGTTTGACATAAGCACAGGTACCATTTCTAAAACCAACTGTGGAATAGACAAGACCTACACCTTCCTCAGTGAAAGGGACTCAAAACCCCATATTTCCTGCAGAGGAATAGATCTGACTAGTAAGAATCTTAAAACCTATGCATTGATATGTCTCTGTAAGGGAATCAAGTGTGTCTAGACCGGCATAAACATGAGAGCGAGTATCAGCTCAAACCCACTATAAAAAGGAATATCATAAACAAAACGAAAAAACAGGGAAATTCTTTACATTTCCTTCAGGGTATCTGATGAAACCTGGAATGACCCTATCTACAATGACAGCTGGTTGTGGTATAAGGCTGGACACTTGGGACTGAGAAGATTGGTGAGATTGGGTGAGCAAATGCAGACCCTTTAAAGCAAAAATGCATGGCCCCCATTCCATGGGTCCCAACTCTCCAGGTTGAAGGGAATATTACTACAGCTATAACATGTATGGGAAACCTAGAGAATGGACACACTGTGAATACTAAAGGTTTCTAAAACTCAATGAATACTCCCTCTCCTGGTGCTCCGGTTTGACTTTCCAACTGCTTTAATATCAATCTTCCAAATTGGAGAGACAGACCCTTTAAGCTCCTGGTTCGCACAGGTTGCCAATTTTGCAGAGGATGGAAGGGAAGAGGGAGAACCAATGAGAGAGTAGCTGTTAGGCATTTGGACGCGCACATGTCACTCTAATTTCCCGGCAGGAAGAAGAATTAAGCAAAGTATCAGCCACCCACCGGGAACCAGTATAGGTACTGAACCAAAATTTTGGACTTGTGTACAGCTCACAAAAAACGAGTTGAAAAATTAACCTCAGGGGCACATCAATTCACAAACTGGCAGAGTAATAAAGGACAACTATCGCCCAAAAATCTGTTGAGGGAAGGCAACGAGGCGGACTTGAAAGCGAGGCAGAATAGCAGGAAACAAATTTCAAGAGGTACGTTGGAATCGCCTTTAAAGCACAGGAAGAGGGGCACAACTTCGACAATGAAGCACTTGGCCAAAAGGGCGTATGCGTTTTCTCCTGAATATATTCAGGAGAAAACGCATACGCCCTTTTTGGCCAAGCAAGCAAGCGGGCAATGCAAATCTGCACTACAAAGAAGTATCACTTCCCACCGGTCAAATGGGACATCCACAAATGTGTAAAAACCAGAAAGGCAAGAGAGGCCCTGGAGATCAGGGAGACTTGTTATGCTGTTGGCGGGATGTAAATTGCCAACTGCCTCACTGGAGGAGTGCATTACGTTCCCTAAAACAAGAAAACAACAGAGCTACAGAGCCAAGGGCACTTCCAGTCTAGGGAATATACCTTGGGAAAACTGAAAATCAATAAGACAGAGACACCCCCAAATTTAGGGCTGCACTGCTTATAAGAACCTCAACTTGGGTACACCTTAAATATCCCAAAAAATATAAAAATGGTTCAAAAAATTGTAGTACTTATATACGATGGAATATCCCTCAGCCATGAAATCAATGTCATAAGACCAGGAGCAGCAAAGTGAGTGGATTCAGGTACGATGATTCTAAGTGAAATAAGTCAGACAGAAAAAGAATCTTATCATAATATATCACTTATGAAGATCCTGTAAACGTGGCAGCACATGAACTGAGTTAGGAAAGAGAACAGAGTCTCACATTTAGAAAACACTCTTATGCCTGCTTAAGGGGGAAGGAGAGGTGGGGTGATGCATAAAACCAGAGTTTGACATAAGCACAGGTACCATTTCTAAAACCAACTTTGGAATAGACAAGACCTACACCTTCCTCAGTGAAAGGGACTCAAAACCCCATATTTCACGCAGCGGAATAGATCTGACTAGTAAGAATCTTAAAAGCTATGTATTGATATGTCTCTGTAAGGGAATCAAGTGTGTCTAGATTGGCATAAACATGGCAGCGAGAATCTGCTCAAACCCACTATAAAAAGGAATTTCAAATACAAAACCGAAAAACAGGGAAATTCTTTCCATTTCCTTCAGGCTCTCTAATGAAACCTGGAATGACCCTATCTACAATGACAAATGGATGTGTCATAAGGCTGGACACTTGGGACTGAGAGGATTGGTGAGATTGGGTGAGCAAATGCAGACCCTTTAAAGCAAAAATGCATGGCCCCCATTTCATGGGTCCCAACTCTCCAGGGTGAAGGGAATATTACTACAGCTATAACATGTATGGGAAACCTAGAGAATGGACACACTGTGAATAGAAAAGTTTTCTAAAACTCAACGAATATTCCCTCTTCTGGTGCTCCGGTTTGACTTTCCAAATGCTTTACCATCAATCTTCCAACTTGGAGAGACAGCCCCTTTAAGCTCCTGATTCGCACATGTTGCCAAATTTGCAGAGGATGGAAGGGAAGAGGGAGAAACAATGAGAGAGTAGCTGTTAGGCATTTGGACGGGCACATGTCACTCTAATTTCCCGGGAGGAAGAAGAATTAACCAGAGTCTCAGCCACCCACCGGGAACCAGTATGGGTCCTGAACCAAAATTTTGGACTTGCGTAGAGCTCACAAAAAACGAGTTGAATAATTGAGCTCAGGGGCACAGCAATTCACCAACTGGCAGAGTAATAAAGGACAACTATCATCCAAAAATCTGTTGAGGGAAGGCAACGAGGCGGACTTGAATGCGAGGCAGAATACCAGGAAACAGATTTCAAGAGGTACGTTGGAATCGCCTTTAAAGCACAGGAAGAGGGGCACAACTTCGACAATGACGCACTTGGCCAAAAATGGTATATGCGTTTTCTCCTGAATATATTCAGGAGAAAAAGCATAAGCCCTTTTTGGCAAAGCAAGCAAGCGGGCAATGCAAATCTGCACTACAAAGAAGTATCACTTCCCACCGGTCAAAAGGGACATCCAAAATGTGTAAAAACCAGAAAGGCAAGACAGGCCCTGGAGAAGAGGGAGCCTTGTTATGCTGATGGGCGGGATGTTAATTGCCAACTGCCTCACTGGAGGAGTGTATTGCGTTCCCTAAAACAAGTAAACAACAGAGCTACTGAGCCAAGTGCACTTCCAGTCTAGGGAATATACCTTGGGAAAACTGAAAATCAATAAGACAGAGCCACCCCCATATTTAGGGCTGCACTGCTTACAAGAACCTCAACTTGGGTGCACCTTAAATATCCCAGGAAATATAAAAATGGTTCAAAATACTGTGGTATTTATGTACTATGGAATATTCCTCAGCCATGAAATCAATGTCATAAGACCAGGAACAGCAAAGTGAGTGGATTCAGGTACGATGATTCTAAGTGAAATAAGTCATACAGAAAAAGAAACTTATCATAAGATATCACTTATGAATTTCCTGTAAACATGGCTACACATAAACTGAGTTAGGAAAGAGAACAGAGTCTCACATTTAGAAAACACTCTTATGCCTGCTTAAGGGGAAAGGAGAGGTGGGGTGATGCATAAAACCAGAGTTTGACATAAGCTCAGATACCATTTCTAAAACCAACTTTGGAATAGACAAGACCTACACCTTCCTCAGTGAAAGGGGCTCAAAACCCCAAATTTCCCGCAGAGGAATAGATCTGACTAGTAAGAATCTTAAAACCTATGTATTGATATGTATCTGTAAGGGAATCAAGTGTGTCTAGACTGGCATAAACATGGCAGCGAGAATCAGCTGAAACCCACTCTAAAAATGAATTTCAAAAACAAAACCAAAAAACAGGGAAATTCTTTACATTTCCTTCAGGCTCTCTGATGAAACCTGGAATGACCCTATCTACAATGACAGCTGGATGTGGCATAAGGCTGGACACTTGGGACTGAGAGGACTGGTGAGATTGGGTGAGCAAATGCAGACCCTTTAAAGCAAAAATGCATGGCCCCCAATCCATGGGTCCCAACTCTCCATGTTGAATGGAATATTACTACAGCTATAACATGTACGCGAAACCTAGAGAATGGACACACTGTGAATACAAAGGGTTTCTAAAACTCAATGAGTAGTCCCTCTCCTGGTGCTCCGCTTTGACTTTGCAACTGCTTTACTATCAATCTCCCAACTTGTAGAGACAACCGCTTTAACCTCCTGGTTCGCACAGGTTGCCAGTTTGGCAGACGATGGAAGGGAAGAGGGAGAACCAATGAGAGAGTAGCTGTTAGGCATTTGGACGGGCACATGTCTCTCTAATTTCCCGGAAGGAAGAAGAATTAACCAGAGTCTCAGCCACCCACCGGGAACCAGTAGAGGTCCTTAACAAAATTTTGGACTTGCGTACAGTTCACAAAACACGAGTTGAAAAATGGAGCTCAGGGGCACAGCAATTCACAAACTGGCAGAGTAATAAAGGACAACTATCGTCCAAAAAATCTGTTGAGGGAAGGCAGCGAGGCAGACTTGAAAGAGAGACAGAATAGCAGGAAACAGATTTCAAGAGGTACGTTGGAATGGCCTTTAAAGCACAGGAAGAGGGGCACAACTTCGACAATGACGCACTTGGCCAAAAAGGGCGTATGCGTTTTCTCCTGAATATATTCAGGACAAAACGCATACGCCCTTTTTGGCCAAGCAAGCAAGCGGGCGATGCAAATCTGCACTACAAAGAAGTATCACTTCCCACCGGTCAAAAGGGACATCCACAAATGTGTAAAAACCAGAAAGGCAAGACAGGCCCTGGAGAAGAAGGAGCCTTGTTATGCTGATGGGCGGGATGTAAATTGCCAAGTGGCTCACTGGAGGAGTGCATTGCGTTCCCTAAAACAAGTAAAAAACAGAGCTACAGAGCCAAGGGCACTTCCAGTGTAGGGAATATACCTTGGGAAAACTGAAAATCAATAAGACAGAGCCACCCCCAAATTTAGGGCGGCACTGCTTACAAGAACCTCAACTTGGGTACACCTTAAATATCCCAGGAAATATAAAAATGGTTCAAAAAACTGTGGTATTTATGTACGATGGAATATCCCTCAGCCATGAAATCAATGTCATAAGACCAGGAGCAGCAAAGTGAGAGGATTCAGGTACGATGATTCTAAGTGAAATAAGTCACACAGAAAAAGAAACTTATCATAAGATATAACTTATGAAGATCCTGTAAAAATGGCTAAAAATGAACTGAGTTCGGAAAGAGAACAGAGTCTCACATTTAGAAAACACTCTTATGCCTGCTTAAGGGGAAAGGAGAGGTGGGGTGATGCATAAAACCAGAGTTTTTTATAAGCACAGGTACCATTTCTATAACCAACTGTGGAATAGACAAGTCCTACACCTTCCTCAGTGAAAGGGACTCAAAACCCCATATTTCCCGCAGAGGAATAGATCTGACTAGTAAGAATCTTAAAACCTATGTATTGATATGTCTCTGTAAGGGAATCAAGTGTGTCTAGACTGCCATAAACATGGCAGCGAGAATCAGCTGAAACCCACTATAAAAAGGAATTTCAAATACAAAATCAAAAAACAGGGAAATTCTTTATATTTCCTTCAGGGTCTCTGATGAAACATGGAATGACCCTATATACAATGACAGCTGGATGTGGAATAAGGCTGGACACCTGAGACTGAGAGGATTGCTGAGATTGGGTGAGCAAATGCAGACCCTTTAAAGCAAAAATGCATGGCCCCCATTCCATGTGTCCCTACTCTCCATGTTGAAGGGAATATTACTACAGCTATAACATGTACGGGAAACCTAGAGAATGGACACACTGTGAATACAAAATGTTTCTAAAACTCAACGAGTAGTCCCTGTCCTGGTGCTCCGGTTTAACTTTCCAACTGCTTTACTATCAATCTCCCAACTTGGAGAGACAACCCCTTTAACCTCCTCGTTCGCACAGGTTGCCAATTTGGCAGAGGATGGAAGGGAAGAGGGAGAACCAATGAGAGAGTAGCTGTTAGGCATTTGGACGGGCACATGTCACACTAATTTCCCAGCAGGAAGAAGAATTAACCAGAGTCTCAGCCACCCACCGGGAAACAGTATAGGTCCTGAACCAAAATTTTGGACTTGCGTACAGCTCACAAAAAACGAGTTGTAAAATGGAGCTCAGGGGCACAGCAATTCACAAACTGGCAGAGTAATAAAGGACAACTATCGTCCAAAAATCTGTTGAGGGAAGGCAACGAGGCGGACTTGAATGCGAGGCAGAATAGCAATAAACAGATTACAAGAGGTACGTTGGAATCGCCTTTAAAGCACAGGAAGAGGGGTACAACACCGACAATGACGCACTTGGCCAAAAAGGGCGTGTGCGTTTTCTCCTGAAGATATTCAGGAGAAAACGCATACGCCCTTTTTGGCCAAGCAAGCAAGCGGGCAATGCAAAGCTGCACTACAAAGAAGTATCCCTTCCCACCGGTCAAAAGGGACATCCACAAATGTGTAAAAACCAGAAAGGCAAGACAGGCCCTGGAGAACAGGGAGCCTTGTTATGCTGATGGGCGGGATGTAAATTGCCAACTGCCTCACTGGAGGAGTGCATTGTGTTCCCTAAAAGAAGTAAACAACAGAGCTACTGAGCCAAGTGCACTTCCAGTCTAGGGAATATACCTAGGGAAAACTGAAAATCAATAAGACAGAGCCACCCCCAAATTTAGGGCTGCACTGCTTACAAGAACCTCAACTTGGGTACACCTTAAATATCCCAGGAAATATAAAAATGGTTCAAAATACTGTGGTATTTATGTACTATGGAATATTCCTCAGCCATGAAATCAATGTCAGAAGACCAGGAGCAGCAAAGTGAGTGGATTCAGGTACGATGATTCTAAGTGAAATAAGTCACAAAGAAAAAGAAACTTATCATAAGATATCACTTATGGAGATCCTGTAAACATGGCTATACATGAACTGAGTTAGGAAAGAGAACAGAGTCTCACATTTAGAAAACACTCTTATGCCTGCTTAAGGGGAAAGGAGAGGTGGGGTGATGCATAAAACCAGAGTTTGATATAAGCACAGGTACCATTTCTATAACCAACTGTGGAATAGACAAGACCTACACCTTCCTCAGTGAAAGGGACTCAAATCCCCATATTTCCCGGAAAGGAATAGATCTGACTAGTAAGAATCTTAAAACCTATGTATTGATATGTCTCTGTAAGGGAATCAAGTGAGTCTAGACTGGCATAAACATGGCAGCGAGAATCAGCTGAAACCCACTATAAAAAGAATTTCAAATACAAAATCAAAAAACAGGGAAATTCATTACATTTCCTTCAGGGTCTCTGATGTAACCTGGAATGACCCTATCTACAATGACAGCTGGATGAGGAATAAGGCTGGACACCTGAGACTGAGAGGATTGCTGAGATTGGGTGAGCAAATGCAGACCCTTTAAAGCAAAAATGCATGGCCCCCATTCCATGGGTCCCAACTCTCCATGTTGAAGGGAATATTACTACAGCTATAACATGTACGGGAAACCTAGAGAATGGACACACTGTGAATACAAAAGGTTTCTAAAACTCAACGAGTAGTCCCTCTCCTGTTGCTCCGGTTTTACATTCCAACTGCTTTACTATCAATCTCCCAACTTGGAGAGACATCCCCTTTAACCTCCTGGTTCGCACAGGTTGCCAATTTGGCAGAGGATGGAAGGGACGAGGGAGAACCAGTGAGAGAGTAGCTGTTAGGCATTTGGACGGGCACATGTCACTCTAATTTCCCGGCAGGAAGAAGAATTAACCAGAGTCTTAGCCACCCACCAGGAACCAGTATAGGTCCTGAACCAAAATTTTGGACTTGCGTACAGTTCACAAAAAACGAGTTGAAAAATGGAGCTCAGGGGTACAGCAATTCACAAACTGGCAGAGTAATAAAGGAGAACTATCGTCCAAAAAATCTGTTGAGGGAAGGCAGCGAGGCAGACTTGAAAGAGAGACAGAATAGCAGGAAACAGATTTCAAGAGGTTCGTTGGAATCGCCTCTAAAGCACAGGAAGAGGGGCACAACTTCGACAATGACGCACTTGGCCAAAAAGGGCGTATGCGTTTTCTCCTGAATATATCCAGGAGAAAACGCATACGCCCTTTTTGGCCAAGCAAGCAAGCGGGCAATGCAAATCTGCACTACAAATAGTATCACTTCCCACCGGACAAAAGGGACATCCACAAAATGTGTAAGAACCAGAAAGGCAAGACAGGCCCTGGAGAACAGGGAGCCTTGTTATGCTGATGGGCGGGATGTAAATTGCCAACTGCCTCACAGGAGGAGTGCATTGTGTTCCCTAAAACAAGTAAACAACAGAGCTACAGAGCCAAGGACACTTCCAGTTTAGGGAATATACCTTGGGAAAACTGAAAATCAATAAGACAGGGCCACCCCAACTTAGGGCTGCACTATTTACAAGAACCGCAACTTGGGTACAACTTATATATCCCAGGAAATATAAAAATGGTTCAAAAAATTGTGGTACTTATGTACGATGGTATATCCCTCAGCCATGAAATCAATGTCATAAGACCAGGAGCAGCAAAGTGAGTGGATTCAGGTACGATGATTCTAAGTGAAATAAGTCACACAGAAAAAAGAAACTTATCCTAAGATATCACTTATGAAGATCCTGTAAACATGGCTACACATGAACTGATTTAAGAAAGAGAACAGAGTCTCACATTTAGAAAACACTGTTATGCCTTCTTAAGGGGGAAGGAGAGGTGGGGTGATGCATAAAACCAGAGTTTGATATAAGCACGTGTAACGTTTCTAAAACCAACTTTGGAATAGACAAGACCTACACCTTCCGCAGTGAAAGGGACTCAAAATCCCATAGTTCCCGCAGAGGAATAGATCTGACTAGTAAAAATCTTAAAACCTATGTATTGATATGTCTCCGTAAGGGAATCAAGTGTGTCTAGACTGGCATAAACATGGCAGCGAGAATCATCTCAAACCCACTATAAAAAGGAATTTCAAAAACAAAACAAAAAACAGGGAAATTCTTTACAATTCCTTCAGGGTCTCTGATGAAACCTGGAATGACCCTATCTACAATGACAGCTGGATGTGGCATAAGGCTGGACACTTTGGACTGAGAGGATTGGTGATATTGGGTGAGCAAATGCAGACCCTTTAAAGCAAAAATGCATGGCCTCCATTCCATGGGTCCCAACTCTCCAGGTTGAAGGGAATATTACTACAGCTATAACATGTACGGGAAACCTAGAGAATGGACACACTGCGAATACAAAAGGTTTCTCAAACTCAACGAATAGTCCCTCCCCTGGTGCTCCGGTTTGACTTTCCAACTGCTTTACTATCAATCTTCCAACTTGGAGAGACAGCCCCTTTAAGCTCCTAGTTCACACAGGTTGCCAATTTGGCAGAAGATGGAAGGGAAGAGGGAGAACCAATGAGAGAGTAGCTGTTAGGCATTTGGACAGGCACATGTAATTCTAATTTCCCGGCAGGAAGAATAATCAACCAAAGTCTCAGCCACCCACCGGGAACCAGTATAGGTCCTGAAACAAAACTTTGGACTTGCGTTCAGCTCACAAAAAACGAGTTGAATAATGGAGCTCAGGGGCACAGCAATTCACAAACTGGCAGAGTAATAAAGGACAACTATCGTCCAAAAATCTGTTGAGGGAAGGCAGCGAGGCGGACTTCAAAGCGAGACAGAATAGCAGGAAACAGATTTCAAGTGGTACGTTGGAATCGCCTTTATAGCACAGGAAGAGCGGCACAACTTCGACAATGACGCACTTGGCCAAAAAGGGCGTATGCGTTTTCTGCTGAATATATTCAGGAGAAAACGCATACGCCCTTTTTGGCCAAGCAAGCAAGCGGGCAATGCAAATCTGCACTACAAAGAAGTATCCCTTCCCACCGGTCAAAAGGGTCATCCCCAAAATGTGTAAAAACCAGAAAGGCAAGACAGGCCCTGGAGAACAGGGAGCCTTTTTATGCTGATGGGCGGGATGTAAATTGCCAACTGCCTCACTGGAGGAGTGCATTGTGTTCCCTAATACAAGTAAACAACAGAGCTACAGAGCCAAGGGCACTTCCAGTCTAGGGAATATACCTTGGGAAAAATGAAAATCAATAAGACAGAGCCACCCCCAAATTTAGGGCTGCACTGCTTACAAGAACCTCAACTTGGGTACACCTTAAATATCCCAGGAAATATAAAAATGGTTCAAAAAACTGTGGTATTTATATACGATGGAATATCCCTCAGCCATGAAATCAATGTCATAAGCCCAGGAGCAGCAAAGTGAGTGGATTCATGTACGATGATTCTAAGTGAAATAAGTCACACAGAAAAAGAAACTTATCATAATATATCACTTATGAAGATCCTGTAAACATGGCTACACATGAACTGAGTTAGGAAAGAGAACAGAGTCTCACATTTAGAAAACAATCTTATGCCTGCTTAATGGGGAAGGAGAGGTGGGGTGATGCATAAAACCAGAGTTTGATATAAGCACAGGTACCGTTTCTAAAACCACCTGTGGAATAGAAAAGACCTACACCTTCCTCAGTGAATGGGACTCAAAACCCCATATTTCCCGCAGATGAATAGGTCTGACTAGTAAGAATCTTAAAACCTATGTATTGATATGTCTCCATAAGGGAATCAAGGGTGTCTAGACTGGCATAAACATGGCAGCGAGAATCAGCTCAAACCAACTATAAAAAGGAATTTCAAAAACAAAACCAAAAAACCAGGAATTTCTTTACAATTCCTTCAGGGTCTCTGATGAAACATGGAATGACCCTATCTAGAATGACAGCTGGATGTGGCATAAGGCTGGACACTTGGGACTGAGAGGATTGGTGAGATTGGGTGAGCAAATGCAGACCCTATAAATCAATAATGCATGGCCCCCATTCCATGGGTCCCAACTCTCCATGTTGAAGGCAATATTACTACAGCTATAACATGTACAGGAAACCTAGACAATGGACACACTGTGAATACAAAATGTTTCTAAAACTCAACGTATAGTCCCTCTCCTGGTGCTCTAGTTTGACATTCCAACTGCTTTACTATCAATCTCCCAACTTCGAGAGACAGCCCCTATAAGCTCCTGGTTCGCACAGGTTGCAAATTGGCAGAGGATGGAAGGGAAGAGGGAGAACCAATGAGAGAGTAGCTGTTAGGCATTTGGACGGGCACATGTCACACTAATTTCCCGGTAGGAAGAAGAATTAACCAAACTCTCAGCCACCCACCGGGAACCTGTATAGGTCCTGAACCAAAATTTTGGACTTGCGTTCAGCTCACAAAAAACGAGTTGAAAAATGGAGCTCAGGGGCACAGCAATTCACACACTGGCAGAGTAATAAAGGACATCTAACGTCCAAATATCTGTTGAGTGAAGGCAACGAGGCAGTCTTGAAAGCGAGGCAGAATAGCAGGAAACAGATTTCAAGAGGTATGTTCGAATCACCTTTAAAGCACAGGAAGAGGGGCACAAATTCGACAATGACGCACTTGGCCAAAAAGGGCGTAGGCGTTTTCTCCTGAATATATTCATGAGAAAAATCATATGCCCTTTTTGGCGAAGCAAGCATGCGGGCAATGCAAATCTGCACTACAAAGAAGTACCACTTCCCACCGGACAAAAGGGACATCCACAAAATGTGTAAGAACCAGAAAGGCAAGACAGGCCCTGGAAAACAGGGAGCCTTGTTATGCTGATGGGCGGCATGTAAATTGCCAACTGCCTCACTGGAGGACTGCATTGTGTTCCCTAAAACAAGTAAACAACAGAGCTACAGAGCCAAGGGCACTTCCAGTCTAGGGAATATACCTTGGGAAAACTGAAAATCAATAAGACAGAACCACCCCAACTTAGGGATGCACTGCTTACAAGAACCTCAACTTGGGTACATCTTAAATATCCCAGGAAATATAAAAATGGTTCAAAAAATTGTGGTACTTTTGTACGATGGAATATCGTTCAGCCATGAAATCAATGTCATAAGACCAGGAGCAGCAAAGTGAGTGGATTCAGGTACGATGATTCTAAGTGAAATAAGTCACACAGAAAAAAGAACCTTATCATAAGATATCACTTATGAAGATCCTGTAAACATGGCTACACATGAACAGATTTAAGATAGAGAACAGAGTCTCACATTTAGAAAACACTGTTATGCCTGCTTAAGGGGGAAGTAGAGGTGGGGTGATGCATAAAACCAGAGTTTGATATAAGCACGGGTAACGTTTCTAAAACCAACTTTGGAATAGACAAGACCTACACCTTCCTCAGTGAAAGGGACTCAAAACCCCATATTTCCTGCAGAGGAAAAGATCTGACTAGTAAAAATCTTAAAACCTATGTATTGATATGTGTCCATAAGGGTATCAAGTGTGTCTAGACTGGCATAAACATGGCAGCGAGAATCATCTCAAACCCACTATAAAAAGGATTTTCACAAACAAAACCAAAAAACAGGGAAATTCTTTACAATTCCTTCAGGGTCTCTGATGAAACCTCGAATGACCCTATCTACAATGACAGCTGGACGTGGCATAAGGCTGGACACTTGGGACTGAGAGGATTGGTGAGATTGGGTGAGCAAATGCAGACCCTTTAAAGCAATAATGCATGGCCCCCATTCCATGGGTCCCAACTCTCCAGGTTGAAGGGAATATCACTACAGCTATAACATGTACGGGAAACCAAGAGAATGGACACACTGCGAATACAGAATGTTTCTAAAACTCAACGAATAGTCCCTCCCCTGGTGCTCCGCTTTGACTTTCCAACTGCTTTACTATCAATCTTCCATCTTGGAGAGACAGCCCCTTTAAGCTCCTGGTTCACACAGGTTGCCAATTTGGCAGAGGATGGAAGGGAAGAGGGAGAACCAATGAGAGAGTAGCTGTTAGGCATTTGGACGGGCACATGTCACTCTAATTTCCCTGCAGGAAGAATAATCAACCAAAGTCAAAGCCACCCACCGGGAACCAGTATAGGTCCTGAACCAAAATTTTGGACTTGCTTTCAGCTCACAAAAACGAGTTGAAAAATGGAGCTCAGGGGCACAGCAATTCACAAACTGGCAGAGTAATAAAGGACAACTATCGTCCAAAAATCTGTTGAGGGAAGGCAACGAGGCGGACTTGAAAGCGAGGCAGAATAGCAGGAAAAAGATTTCAAGAGGTACGTTGGAATCGCCTTTAAAGCACAGGAAGAGGGGCACAACTTCGACAATGATGCACTTGGCCAAAAAGTGCGTATGCGTTTTCTCCTGATTATATTCAGGAGAAAACACATATGTCCTTTTTGGCCAGGCAAGGAAGCGGGCAATGCAAATCTGCTCTACAAAGAAATATCACTTCCAACCGGTCAATAGGGACATCCACAAAATGTGTAAAAACCAGAAAGGCAAGACAGGCCCTGGAGAACAGGGAGCCTTGTTATGCTGATGGGCAGGATGTAAATTGCCAACTGCCTCACTGGAGGAGTGCATTGTGTTCCCTAAAACAAGAAAACAACAGAGCTACAGAGCCAAGGGCACTTCCCGTCTAGGGAATATACCTTGGGAAAACTGAAAATCAATAAGACAGAGCCACCCCCAAATTTAGGGCTGCATTGCTTACAAGAACCTCAACTTGGGTACACCTTAAATATCCCAGGAAATATAAAAATGTTTCAAAAAATTGTGGTACTTATGTACGATGGAATATCCCTCAGCCATGAAATAAATGTCATAGGACAAGGAGCAGCAAAGTGAGTGGATTCAGGTACGATGATACTAAGTGAAATAAGTCACACAGAAAAAGAAACTTATCATAAGATATCACTTATGAAGATCCTGTACACATGGCTACACATGAACAGAGTTAGGAAAGAGAACAGAGTATCACATTTAGAAAACACTCCTATGCCTGTTTAATGGGGAAGGAGATGTGGGGTGATGCATAAAAGCAGAGTTTGATATAAGCAGAGGTACCGTTTCTAAAACCACCTGTGGAATAGAAAAGACCTACACCTTCCTCAGTGAAAGGGACTCAAAACCCCATATTTCCCGCAGAGGAATAGATCTGACTAGTAAGAATCTTAAAACCTATGTATTGATAGGTCTCCGTTAGGGAATCAAGTGTGTCTAGACTGGCATAAACATGGCAGCGAGAATCAGCTCAAACCCACTATAAAAAGGAATTTCAAAAACAAAACCAAAAAACCGGGAAATTCTTTACAATTCCTTCAGGGTCTCTGATGAAACCTGGAATGACCCTATCTACAATGACAGCTCGATGTGGCATAATGCTGGACACTTGGGACTGAGGGGATTGGTGAGATTGGGTGAGCCAATGCAGACCCTTTAAAGCAATAATGCATGGCCCCCATTCCATGGGTCCCAACTCTCCAGGTTGAAGGGAATATTACTACAGCTATAAAATGTACGGGAAACCTAGAGAATGGACACACTGCGAATACAAAAGGTTTCTAAAACTCAACGAGTAGTCCCTCTCCTGGTGCTCTGGTTTGACTTTCCAACTGCTTTACTATCAATCTTCCAACTTGGAGAGACAGCCCCTTTAAGCTCCTAGTTACCACAGGTTGCCAATTTGGCAGAGGATGTAAGGGAAGAGGGAGAACCAATGAGAGACTAGCTGTTAGGCATTTGGACGGGCACATGTCACTCTTATTACCCGGCAGGAAGAAGAATTAACCAAAGTCTCAGCCATCCACCGGGAACCAGTAGAGTTCCTGAACCAAAATTTTGGACTTGCCTTCAGCTCACAAAAAACAAGTTGAAAAATGGGGCTCAGGGGCACAGCAATTCACAAACTGGCAGAGTAATAAAGGACAACTATCGTCCAAAAATCTGTTGAGGGAAGGCAACGAGCGGACTTGAAAGCGAGGCAGAATAGCAGGAAACTGATTTCAAGAGGTACGTTGGAATCGCCTTTAAAACACAGGAAGAGGGTAACAACTTCGACAATGATGCACTTGGCCAAAAAGGGCGAATGTGTTTTTCCTGAATATATTCAGGAGACAACGCATACGCCCTTTTTGGCCAAGCAAGCAAGCGCGCAATGCAAATATGCACTACAAAAAAGTATCACTTCCCACCGGTCAAAAGGGACATCCTCAAAATGTGTAAAAACCAGAAAGGCAAGACAGGCCCTGGAGAACAGGAGCCTTGTTATGCTGATGGGCGGGATGTAAATTGCCAACTGCCTCACTGGAGGAGTGCATTGTGTTCCCTAAAACAAGTAAACAGCAGAGCTACAGAGCCAACGGCACTTCCCGTCTAGGAATATACCTTGGGAAAACTGAATATCAATAAGACAGATCCAACCCCAAATTTAGGGCTGCATTGCTTACAAGAACCTGAACTTGGGTACACCTTAAATATCCCAGGAAATATAAAAATGGTTCAAAAAATAGTGGTACTTATGTACGATGGAATATCCCTCAGCCATGAAATAAATGTCATAAGACCAGGAGCAGCAAAGTCAGTGGATTCAGGTACGATGATACTAAGTGAAATAAGTCACACAGAAAAAGAAACTTATCATAAGATATCACTTATGAAGATCCTGTACACATGGCTACACATGAACTGAGTTAGGAAAGAGAACAGAGTATCACATTTAGAAAGCACTCCTATGCCTGTTTAATGGGGAAGGAGATGTGGGGTGATGCATAAAACCAGAGTTTGATATAAGCACAGGTACCGTTTCTAAAACCACCTGTGGAATAGAAAAGACCTACACCTTCCTCAGTGAAAGGGACTCAAAACCCCATATTTCTCACAGAGGAATAGATCTGACTAGTAAGAATCTTAAAACCTATGTATTGATAGGTCTCCGTTAGGGAATCAAGTGTGTCTAGACTGGCATAAACATGGCAGCGAGAATCAGCTCAAACCCACTATAAAAAGGAATTTCAAAAACAAAACCAAAAAACCGGGAAATTCTTTACAATTCCTTCAGGGTCTGTGATGAAACCTGGAAAGACCCTATCTACAATGACAGCTGGATGTGGCATAAGGCTGGACACTTGTGACTGAGAGGATTGGTGAGATTGGGTGAGCCAATGCAGACCCTTTAAAGCAATAATGCATGGCCCCCATTCCTTGGGTCCCAACTCTCCAGGTTGAAGGGAATATTACTACAGCTATAACATGTACGGGAAACCTAGAGAATGGACACACTGCGAATACCAAAGGTTTCTAAAACTCAAAGAGTAGTCCCTCTCCTGGTGCTCTGGTTTGACTTTCCAACTGCTTTACTATCAATCTTCCAACTTGGAGAGACAGCCCCTTTAAGCTCCTGGTTCGCACAGGTTGCCAATTTGGCAGAGGATGTAAGGGAAGAGGGAGAACCAATGAGAGACTAGCTGTTAGGCATTTGGACGGGCACATGTCACTCCTATTACCCGGCAGGAAGAAGAATTAACCACAGTCTCAGCCATCCACCGGGAACCAGTAGAGTTCCTGAACCAAAATTTTTGACTTGCGTTCAGCTCACAGAAAACAAGTTGAAAAATGGGGCTCAGGGGCACAGCAATTCACAAACTGGCAGAGTAATAAAGGACAACTATCGTCCAAAAATATGTTGAGGGAAGGCAACGAGCGGACTTGAAAGCGACGCAGAATAGCAGGAAACTGATTTCAAGAGGTACGTTGTAATCGCCTTTAAAACACAGGAAGAGGGGAACAACTTCGACAATGATGCACTTGGCCAAAAAGGGCGAATGCGTTTTTTCCTGAATATATTCAGGAGACAACGCATACGCCCTTTTTGGCCAAGCAAGCAAGCGGGCAATGCAAATCTGCACTACAAAAAAGTATCACTTCCCACCGGTCAAAAGTGACATCCAGAAAATGTGTAAAAACGAGAAAGGCAAGACAGGCCCTGGAGAACAGGGAGCCTTGTTATGCTGATGGGCGGGATGTAAATTGCCAACTGCCTCACTGGCGGAGTGCATTGTGTTCCCTAAAACAAGTAAACAGCAGAGCTACAGAGCCAACAACACTTCCCGTCTAGGGAATATACCTTGGGAAAACTGAAAATCAATAAGACAGAGCCACCCCCAAATTTAGGGCTGCATTGCTTACAAGAACCTCAACTTGGGTACACCTTAAATATCCCAGGAAATATAAAAATGGTTGAAAAAATTGTGGTACTTATGTACGATGGAATATCCCTCAGCCATGAAATCAATTTCATAAGACCAGGAGCAGCAAAGTGAGTGGATTCAGGTACGATGATACTAAGTGAAATAATTTACACAGAAAAAGAATCTTATCATATGATATCCTTTAGGAAGATCCTGTACACATGGCTACACATGAACTGAGTTAGGAAAGAGAACAGAGTCTCACATTTAGAAAACACTCTTATGCCTGCTTAAGGGGAAAGGAGAGGTGGGGTGATGCATAAAACCAGAGTTTGATATAAGCACAAGTACCGTTTCTAAAACCACCTGTGGAATAGAAAAGACCTACACCTTCCTCAGTGAAAGGGACTCAAAACCCCATATTTCCCGCAGAGGAATAGATCTGACTAGTAAGAATCTTAAAACCTATGTATTGATATGTCTCCATTAGGGAATCAAGTGTGTCTAGACTGGCATAAGCATGGCAGCGAGAATCAGCTCAAACCCACTATAAAAAGGAATTTCAAAAACAAAACCAAAAAACCGGGAAATCCTTTACAATTCCTTCAGGGTCTCTGATGAAACCTGGAATGACCCTATCTACAATGACAGCTGGATGTGTCATAAGGCTGGACACTTGGGACTGAGAGGATTGGTGAGATTGGGTGAGCAAATGCAGACCCTTTAAAGCAAAAATGCATGGCCCCCATTCCCTGGGTCCCAACTCTCCATGTTGAAGGGAATATTACTATATCTATAACATGTACGGGAAACCTACAGAATGGACACACTGTGAATACAAAAGGTTTCTAAAACTCAACGAGTAGTCCCTCTCCTGGTGATCCGGTTTGACTTTCCAACTGCTTTACTATCAATCTTCCAACTTGGAGAGACAACCCCTTTAAACTCCTGGTTCGCACAGGTTGCCAATTTGGCAGAGGATGGAAGGGAAGAGGGAGAACCAATGAGAGAGTAGCTGTTAGGCATTTGGACGGGCACATGTCACTCTAATTTCCCGGCAGGAAGAAGAATTAACCAGAGTCTCAGCCACCCACCGGGAAACACTATAGGTCCTGGACCAAAATTTTGGACTTGCGTACAGCTCACAAAAAACGAGTTGAAAAATGGAGCTCAGGGGCACAGCAATTCACAAACTGGCAGAGTAATAAAGGACAATTATCGTGCAAAAATCTGTTGAGGGAAGGCAACGAGGCGGACTTGAAAGCGAGGCAGAAGAGCAGGAAAAAGATTTCAAGAGGTACGTTGGAATCGCCTTTAAAGCACAGGAAGAGGCGCACAACTTAGACAATGACGCCCTTGGCCAAAAGGGGCGTATGCGTTTTCTCCTGAATATATTCAGGAGAAAACGCATACGCCCCTTTTGGCCAAGCAAGCAAGCGGGCAATGCAAATCTGCACTACAAAGAAGTATCACTTCCCACCTGTCAAAAGGGACATCCACAAAATGTGTAAAAAATAGAAAGGCAAGACAGGCCCTGGAGAACAGGGAGCCATATTATGCTGATGGGCGGGATGTGAATTGCCAACTGCCTCCCTGGAGGAGTGCATTGCGTTCCTTAAAACAAGTAAACAACAGAGCTACAGAGCCAAGGGCACTTCCAGTCTAGGCAATATACCTTGGGAAAACTGAAAATCAATAAGACAGAGCCACCCCCAACTTAGGGCTGCATTGCTTACAAGAACCTCAACTTTGGACACATTAAATATCCCAGGAAATATAAAAATGGTTCAAAAAATTGTGGTACCTATGTACGATGAAGTATCCCTCAGCCATGAAATCAATGTCAAAAGACCAGGAGCAGCAAAGTGAGTGGATTCAGCAACGATGTATCTAAGTGAAATAAGTCACACAGAAAAAGAAACTTATCATAAGATAACACTTATGAAGATCCTGTAAACATGGCTACAGATGATCTGAGTTAGGAAAGAGAACAGAGTCTCACATTTAGAAAACACTCTTATGCCTGCTTAAGGGGAAAGGAGAGGTGGGGTGATGCATAAAACCAGAGTTTGATATAAGCACGTGTAACGTTTCTAAAACCAACTTTGGAATAGACAAGACCTACACCTTCCGCAGTGAAAGGGACTCAAAATCCCATAGTTCCCGCAGAGGAATAGATCTGACTAGTAAGAATCTTAAAACCTATGTATTGATATGTCTCTGTAAGGGAATCAAGTGTGTCTAGACTGGCAAAACATGGCAGCGAGAATCAGCTCAAACACACTATAAAAAGGAATTTCAAAAACAAAACCAAAAAACAGGGAAATTCTTTACATATCCTTCAGGGTCTGTGATGAAACCTGGAATGACCCTGTCTACAATGACAGCTGGATGTGGCATAATGCTGGACACTTGGGATTGAGAGGTTTGGTGAGATTGGGTGAGCAAATGCAGAACCTTTTTAGCAAAAATGCATGGCCCCCATTCCATGGTTCCCAACTCTCCATGTTGAAGGGAATATTACTACAGCTATAACATGTACGGGAAACCTAGAGAATGGACACACTGTGAATACAAAAGGTTTCTAAAACTCAACGAGTAGTCCCTCTCCTGGTGCTCCGGTTTGACTTTCCAACTGCTTTACTATCAATCTCCCAACTTGGAGAGACAACCCCTTTAACCTCCTGGTTCACACAGGTTGCCAATTTGGCAGAGGATGGAAGGGAAGAGGGAGAACAAATGAGAGAGTAGCTGTTAGGCATTTGGACGGGCACATGTCACTCTAATTAGCCGGCAGGAAGAAGAATTAACCAAAGTCTCAGCCACCCACCCGGAACCAGTATAGGTCCTGAACCAAAATTTTGGACTTGCGTACAGCTCACAAGAAACGAGTTGAAAAATGGAGCTCAGGGGCACAGCAATTCACAAACTGGCAGAGTAATAAAGGACAACTATAGTCTAAAAATCTGTTGAGGGAAGGCAACGAGGCGGACTTGAAATGAGGCAGAACAGCAGGAAACAGATACCAAGAGGTACGTTGGAATCGCCTTTAAAGCACAGGAAGAGGGGCACAACTTCGTCAATGATGCACTTGGCCAAAAGGGCGTATGCGTTTTCTCCTGAATATATTCAGGAGAAAACGCATACCCCAATTTTGGCCAAGCAAGCAAGCGGGCAATGCAAATCTGCACTACAAAGTAGTATCACTTCCCACCGGTCAAAAGGGACATCCACAAATGTGTAAAAACCAGAAAGGCAAGACAGGCCTTGGAGAACAGGGAACCTTGTTATGCTGATGGGCGGGGTGTAAATTGCCAACTGCCTCCCTGGAGGTGTGCATTGCTTTCCCTAAAACAAGTAAACAACAGAACTACAGAGCCAAGGGCACTTCCAGTCTAGGGAATATACCTTGGGAAAACTGAAAATCAATAAGACAGAGCCACCCCAAAATTTAGGGCTGCACTGCTTACAAGAACCTCAACTTGGGTACACCTTAAATATCCCAGGAAATATAAAAATGGTTCAAAAAACTGTGGAATTTATGTACGATGTTATATCCCTCAGCCATGAAATCAATGTCATAACACAAGGAGCAGCAAAGTGAGTGGATTCAGGTACCATGATTCTAAGTGAAATAAGTCACACAGAAAAAGAAACTTATCATAATATATCACTTATGAAGATCCTGTAAACATGGCTACACATGAACTGAGTTAGGAAAGAGAATAGAGTCTCACATTTAGAAAACACTCTTATGCCTGCTTAAGGGGAAAGGAGAGGTGTGGTGATGCATAAAACCAGAGTTTGATATAAGCACAGGTACCATTTCTAAAACCAACTGTGGAATAGACAAGACATACACCTTTCTCAATGAAAGGGACTCAAAACCCCATATTTCCCGCAGAGGAATATATCTGACTTGTAAGAATCTTAAAACCTATGTATTGATATGTCTCTGTAAGGGAATCAAGTGTGTGTTCACTGGCATAAACATGGCAGCGAGAATCAGCTCAAACCCACTATAAAAAGAATTTCAAAAAGAAAACCAAAAAACAGGGAAATTCTTTCCATTCCTTCAGGCTCCCTAATGAAACCTGGAATGACCCTATCTACAATGACAGATGGATGCGTCATAAGGCTGGACACTTGGGACTGAGAGGATTGGTGAGATTGGGTGAGCAAATGCAGACCCTTTAAAGCAAAAATGCATGGCCCCCATTCCATGGGTCCCAACTCTCCATGTTGAAGGGAATATTACTACAGCTATAAAATGTACGGGAAACCTAGAGAATGGACACACTGTGAATACAAAAGGTTTCTAAAACTCAACGAGTAGTCCATCTCCTGGTGATCCGGTTTGACTTTCCAACTGCTTTACTATCAATCTCCCAACTTGGAGAGACAACCCCTTTAACCTCCTGGTTCGCACAGGTTGCCAATTTGGCAGAGGATGGAAGGGAAGAGGGAGAACCAATGAGAGAGTAGCTGTTAGGCATTTGGAAGGGCACATGTCACTCTAATTTCCCGGCAGGAAGAAGAATTAACCAGAGTCTCAGCCACCCACCGGGAACCAGTATAGGTCCTGAACGAAAATTTTGGACTTGCGTACAGCTCACAAAAAACGAGTTGAAAAATGGAGCTCAGGGGCACAGCAATTCACAAACTGGCAGAGTAATAAAGGACAACTATCGTCCAAAAATCTGTTGAGGGAAGGCAATGATGTGGACTTGAAAGTGAGGCGGAATAGAAGGAAACAGATTTCAAGAGGTACGTTGGAATCACCTTTAAAGCACAGGAAGAGGGGCACAACTTCGGCAATGACACACTTGGCCAAAAGGTTGTATGCGTTTTCTCCTGAATATATTCAGGAGAAAACGCATACGCCCTTTTTGGCCAAACAAGCAAGCGGGCAATGCAAATCTGCACTACAAAGCAGTATCACTTCCCACCGGTCAAAAGGGACATCCACAAATGTGTAAAAACCAGAAAGGCAAGAAAGGCCCTGTAGAACAGGGAGCCTTGTTATGCTGATGGGCGGGATGTAAATTGCCAACTGCCTCACTGGAGGAGGGCATTGCGTTCCCTAAAACAAGTAAACAACAGAGCTACAGAGTCAAGGGCACTTCCAGTCTAGGGAATATACCTTGGGAAAACTGAAAATCAATAAGACAGAGCCACCCCCAAATTTAGGGCTGCACTGCTTATTAGAACCTCAACTTGTGTACACCTTAAATATCCCAGGAAATATAAAAATGGTTCAAAAAATTGTAGTACTTATGTACGATGGAATAACCCTCAGCCATGAAATCAATATCATAAGACCAGGAGCAGCAAAGTGAGTGGATTCAGGTACGATGATTGTAAGTGAAATAAGTCACACAGAAAAAGAAACTTATCATAAGATATCACTTATGACGGTCCTGTAAACATGGCTACACATGAACTGAGTTAGGAAAGAGATCAGAGTCTCATATTTAGAAAACACTCTTATGCCTGCTTAAGGGGAAAGGAGAGGTGGGGTGATGCATAAAACCAGAGTTTGATATAAGTATAGGTACCATTTCTAAAACCAACTGTGGAATAGACAAGACCTACACCATCCTCAGTGAAAGGGACTCAAAACCCCATATTTCCCGCAGAGGAATAGATCTGACTAGTAAGAATCTTAAAAGCTATGTATTGATATGTCTCTGTAAGGGAATCAAGTGTGTGTAGACTGGCATAAACATGGCAGCGAGAATCAGCTCAAACCCACTATAAAAAGAATTTCAAATACAAAACCAAAAAACAGGGAAATTCTTTCCATTCCTTCAGGCACCCTAATGAAACCTGGAATGACCCTATCTACAATGACAGATGGATGTGTCATACGGCTGGACACTTGGGACTGAGAGGATTGGTGAGATTGGGTGAGCAAATGCAGACCCTTTAAAGCAAAAATGCATGGCCCCCATTCCATGTGTCCCAACTCTCCATGTTGAAGGGAATATTACTACAGCTAAAACATGTACGGGAAACCTAGAGAATGGACACACTGTGAATACAAAAGGTTTCTAAAACTCAACGAGTAGTCCATCTCCTGGTGATCCGGTTTGACTTTCCAAGTGCTTTACTATCAATCTCCCAACTTGGAGAGACAACCCCTTTAACCTCCTGATTCGCACAGGTTGCCAATTTGGCAGAGGATGGAAGGGAAGAGGGAGAACCAATGAGAGAGTAGCTGTTAGGCATTTGGAAGGGCACATGTCACTCTAATTTCCCGGCAGGAAGAAGAATTAACCAGAGTCTCAGCCACCCACCGGGAACCAGTATAGGTCCTGAACGAAAATTTTGGACTTGCGTACAGCTCACAATAAAGGAGTTGAAAAATGGAGCTCAGGGGCACAGCAGTTCACAAACTGGCAGAGTAATAAAGGACAACTATCGTCCAAAAATCTGTTGAGGGAAGGCAACGAGGCGGACTTCAAAGCGAGGCAGAATAGCAGGAAACAGATTCCAAGACGTACGTTGGAATCGCCTTTAAAGCACAGGAAGAGGGGTACAACATCGACAATGATGCACTTGGCCAAAAAAGGCGTATGCGTTTTCTCCTGAATATATTCAGGAGAAAACGCATACGCCCTTTTTGGCCCAGCAAGGAAGCCGGCAATGCAAATCTGCACTACAAAGAAGTTTCAATTCCCACCAGTCAAAAGGGACATCCACAAATGTGTAAAAACCAGAAAGGCAAGACAGGCCCTGGAGAACAGGGAACCTTGTTATGCTGATGGGCGGGATGTAAATTGCCAACTGCCCCACTGGAGGAGTGCATTGTGTTCTCTAAAACAAGTAAACAACAGAGCTACTGAGCCAAGTGCACTTCCAGTCTAGGGAATATACCTTGGAAAAACTGAAAATCTATAAGACAGAGCCACCGCCATATTTAGGGCTGCACTGCTTACAAGAACCTCAACTTGGGTACACCTTAAATATCCCAGGAAATATAAAAATGGTTCAAAATACTGTGGTATTTATGTACTATGGAATATTCCTCAGCCATGAAATCAATGTCATAAGACCAGGAGCAGCAAAGTGAGTGGATTCAGGTACGATGATTCTAAGTGAAATAAGTCACACAGAAAAAGAAACTTATCATAAGATATCACTTATGAAGATCCTGTAAGCATGGCTACACATGAACTAAGTTAGGAAAGATAACAGAGTCTCACATTTAGAAAACACTCTTATGCCTGCTTAAGGGTAAAGGAGAGGTGGGGTGATGCATAAAACCTGAGTTTGATATAAGTACAGATACCATTTCTAAAACGAACAGTGGAATAGACAAGTCCTACAGCTTCCTCAGTGAAAGGGACTCTAAACCCCATATTTCGCGCAGAGGAATAGATCTGACTAGTAAGAATCTTAAAACCTATGTATTGATATGTCTCTGTAAGGGAATCAAGTGTGTCCAGACTGGCATAAACTTGGCAGCGAGAATCAGCTCAAACCAACTATAAAAAGGAATTTCAAATAGAAAACCAAAAAACAGGTAAATTCTTTACATTTCCTTCAGGCTCTCTAATGAAACCTGGAATGACCCTATCTACAATGACAGCTGGATGTGGTATAAGGCTGGACACTGGGGAATGAGAGGATTGGTGAGATTGGGTGAGCAAATGCAGACCCTTTAAAGCAAAAATGCATGGCCCCCATTCCATGGGTACCAACTCTCCAGGTTGAAGGGAATATTACTACAGCTATAACATGTATGGGAAACCTAGAGATTGGACACACTGTGTATACAAAAGGTTTCTAAAACTCAACGAAGAGTCCCTCTCCTGGGGCTCCGGTTTGACTTTCCAAATGCTTTACCATCAATCTTCCAACTTGGAGAGACAGCCCCTTTAAGCTCCTGGTTCGCACATGTTGCCAATTTTGCAGAGGATGGAAGGGAAGAGGGAGAACCAATGAGAGAGTAGCTGTTAGGCGTTTGGACGGGCACATGTCACTCTAATTTCCCGGCGGGAAGAAGAATTAACCAAAGGCTCAGCCACCCACCGGGAACCAGTATAGGTCCTGTACCAAAATTTTGGACTTGCGTACGGCTCACAAAAAACGAGTTGAAAAATTCACCTCAGGGGCACAGCAATTTACAAACTGGCAGAGTAATAAAAGACAACTATCGTCCAAAAATCTGTTGAGGGAAGGCAACGAGGCGAACTTGAAAGCGAGGCAGAATAGCAGGAAACAGATTTCAAGAGGTACGTTGGAATCGCCTGTAAAGCACAGGAAGAGGGGCACAATTTCGAGAATGATGCACTTGGCCAAAAAGGGCGTATGCGATTTCTCCTCAATATATTCAGGAGAAAACGCATACGCCCTTTTTGGCCAAGCAACCAAGCGGGCAATGCAAATCTGCACTACAAAGAAATATCACTTCCCACCTTTCAAAAGGGACATCCACAAATGTATAAAAACCAGAAAGGCAAGACATGCCCTGGAGAACAGGGAGCCTTATTATGCTGATAGGCGGGATGTAAATTGCCAACTGCCTCACTGGAGGAGTGCATTCCGTTCCCTAAAAGAAGTAAACAACAGAGCTACTGAGCCAAGGGCACTTCCAGTCTAGGGAACATACCTTAAGGAAAACTGAAAATCAATAAGACAGAGCCACCCCCATATTTAGGCCTGCACTGTTTACAAGAACCTCAACTTGGGTACACCTTAAATATCCCAGGAAATATAAAAATGCTTCAAAATACTGTGGTATTTATGTACGATGGAATATCCCTCAGCCATGAAATCAATGTCATAAGACCAGGAGCAGCAAAGTGAGTGGATTCAGGTACGATGATTCTAAGTGAAATAAGTCACACAGAAAAAGAAACTTATCATAAGATATCACTTATGAAGATCCTGTAAACATGGCTACATGTGAACTGAGTTAGGAAAGAGAACAGAGTCTCACATTTAGAAAACACTCTTATGCCTGCTTAAGGGGAAAGGAGAGGTGGGGTGATGCATAAAACCAGAGTTTTATATAAGTACAGGTACCATATCAAAAACAAACTGTGGAATAGACAAGACTTACACCTTCCTCAGTGAAAGGGACTCAAAACGCCATATTTCCCGCAGAGGAATAGATCTGACTAGTAACAATCCTAAGACGTATGTATTGATATGTCTCCGTAAGGGAATCAAGTGTGTAGACTGGCATAAACACGGCAGCGAGAATCAGCACAAACCCACTATAAAAAGGAATTTCAAAAACAAACCAAAAAACAGCGAAATTCTTTACAATTCCTTCAGGGTCTCTGATGAAACCTGGAATGACCCTATCTACAATGACAGCTGGATGTGGCATAAGGCTGGACACTTGGGACTGAGAGGATTGGTGAGATTGGGCGAGCAAATGCAGACCCTTTAAAGCAAAAATGCATGGACCCCATTCCATGGGTCCCAACTCTCCATGTTGAAGGGAATATTAGTACAGCTATAACATGTACGGGAAACCAAGAGAATGGACACACTGTGAATACAAAAGGTTTCTAAAACTCAATGAGTAGTCCCTCTCTTGGTGCTGCGGTTTTTCTTTCCAACTTCTTTACTATCAATCTCCCAACTTGGAGAGATAAACCCTTTAACCTCCTGGTTCGCACAGGTTGCCAATTTGCAAGAGGATGGAAGGGAAGAGGGAGAACCAATGAGAGAGTAGCTGTTAGGCATTTGGACGGGGATATGTCACTCTAATTTTCCGGCAGGAAGAGGAATTAACCAGAGTCTCAGCCACCCACTGGGAACCAGTATAGGTCCTGAACCGAAATTTTGGACTTGCGTACAGCTCACAAAAAACGAGTTGAAAAATGGAGCTCAAGGGCATACCAATTCACAAACTGGCAGAGAAATAAAGGACACCTATCGTCCAAAAATCTGTTGAGGGAAGGCAACGAGGCGGACTTGAAAGCAAGGCAGAATAGCAGGAAACAGATTTCAAGAGGTACGTTGGAATTGCCTTTAAAGCATAGGAAGAGGGGCACAACTTCGACAATGACACACTTGGCCAAAAAGGGCGTATGCGTTTTCTCCTGAATATATTCAGGAGAAAACACATACGCCCTTTTTGGCCAAGCAAGCAAGAGGGAAATGCAAATCTGCACTACAAAGAAGTATCACTTTCCACCGATCAAAAGGGACATCAAAAAAATGTGTAAAAACCAGAAAGGCAAGGCTGTTCCTGGAGAACCGGGAAACTTGTTATGCTGATGGGCGGGATGTAAATTGCCAACTGCCTCACTGGAGGAGTGCATTGCGTTCCCAAAAACAAGTAAACAACAGAGCAACAGAGCCAAGGGCACTTCCAGTCTAGGGAATATACCTTGGGAAAACTGAAAATCAATGACAGAGCCACCCCCAAATTTAGTGCTGCACTGCTTACAAGAACCTCAACTTGGGTACACATTAAATATCCCAGGAAATATAAAAATGGTTCAAAAAATTGTGGTAATTATGTAGGATGGAATATCCCTCAGCCATAAAATCAATGACATAAGACCAGGAGCAGCAAATGAGTGGATTCAGGTACGAGGATTCTAAGTGAAATAAGTCACACAGAAAAAGAAACTTATCATAAGATATCACTTATGAAGATCCTGTAAACATTTCTACAATTGAACTGAGTTAGGAAAGAGAATAGTGTCTCACAGTTAGAAAACACTCTTATGCCTGCTTAAGGGGGAAGGAGAAGTGGGGTGATGCATAAAACCAGAGATTCATATAAGCACAGGTACCATTTCTAAAACAAACTTTGGAATAGACAATACCTACAACTTCCTCAGTGAAAGGGACTCAAAACCCCATATTTCCCGCAGAGGAATAGATCTGACTAGTAAGAAACTTAAAACCTATGTATTGATATGTCTCCGTAAGGGAATCAAGTGTGTCTAGACTGGCATAAACATGGCAGCAACAATCAGCTCAAACCCACTATAAAAAGGAATTTCAAAAACAAAACCAAAAAACAGTGAAATTCTTTACAATTCCTTCAGGGTCTCTGTTGAAACCTGGAATGACCCTATCTACAATGACAGCTGGATGTGGCATAAGGCTGGACACTTGGGACTGAGAGGATTGGTGAGTTTGGGTGAGCAAATGCAGACCATTTAAGGCAAAAATGCATGGCCCCCATTCCATGGGTCCCAACTCTCCATGTTGAAGGGAATATTACTACCGATATAGCATGTATGGGAAACCTAGAGAATGGACATACTGTGAATACAATAGGTTTCTAAAACTCAACGAATAGTCCCTCTCCTGGTGCTCTGGTTTGACTTTCCAACTGCTTTACTATCAATCTCCCAACTTGGAGAGACAGCCCCTTTAAACTCCTGGTTCGCACAGGTTGCCAATTTGGCAGAGGATGGAAGGGAAGAGGGAGAACAAATGAGAGAGTAGCTGTTACGCATTTGGAAGGGCACATGTCACTCTAATTTCCAGGCGGGAAGAAGAATTAACCAAAGTCTCAGAAACACACGGGGAACCAGTATAGATCCTGCACCAAAATTTTGGACTTGCGTACAGCTCACAAAAAAGGAGTTGAAAAATGGAGCTCAGGGGCACAGCAATTCACAAACTGGCAGAGTAATAAAGGACAACTATCGTCCAAAAATCTGTTGAGGGAAGGCAAGGAGGCGGACTTGAAAGTGAGGCAGAATAGCAGGAAACATATTTCTAGAGGTACGTTGGAATCGCGTTTAAAGCATAAGAAGTGGGGCACAAATTCGACAATGAGGCACTTGGCCAAAAAGGGTGTATGCGTTTTCTCCTGAATACGCATACACCCTTTTTGGCCAAGCAAGCAAGCGGGCAATGCAAATCTGCACTATAAAGAAGTATCACTTCCCACCGGTCAAAAGGGACATCCACAAAATGTGTAAAAACCAGAAAGGCAAGACAGGCCCTGGAGAACAGGGAGCCTTGTTATGCTGATGGGCGGGATGTAAATTGCCAACTGCCTCACTGGAGGGGTGAATTGCGTTCCCTAAAAGAAGTAAACAACAGAGCTACAGAGCCAAGGGCACTTCCAGTCTAGGGAATATACCTTGGGAAAACTGAAAATCAATAAGACAGAGCCACCCCCATATTTATGGCTGCACTGCTTACAACAACCTCAACTTAGGTACAACTTAAATATCCCAGGAAATATAAAAATGGTTCAAAAAATTGTAGTACTTACATACGATGGAATATCCCTCAGCCATGAAATCAATGTCATAAAACCAGGAGCAGCAAAGTGAGTGGATTCAGGTACGATGATTCTAAGTGAAATAAGTCAAACAGAAAAAGAAACTTATCATAAGATATCACTTATGAAGATCCTGTAAACATGGCTACACATGAAATGAGTTAGGAAAGAGAACAGAGTCTCACATTTAGAAAACACTGTTATGCCTGTTTAAGGGGGAAGGAGAGGTGGGGTGATGCATAAAACCAGAGTTTGATATAAGCACAGGTACCGTTTCTAAAACGAACTGTGGAATAGGCAAGACCTACACCTTCCTCAGTGAAAGGGACTCAAAACACCATATTTCCCGCAGAGGAATAGATCTGACTAGTAAGAATCTTAAAACCTATGTATTGATATTTCTCTGTAAGGGAATCAAGTGTGTCTAGACTGGCATAAACATGGCAGCGAGAATCAGCTCAAACCCACTATAAAAGGGAATTTCAAAAACAAAACCAAAAAACAGGGAAATTCTTTACATTTCCTTCAGGGTCTCTGATGAAACCTGAAATGACCCTATATACAATGACAGCTGGATGTGTCATAAGGCTGGACACTTTGGACTGAGAGGATTGGTGAGATTGGGTGAGCAAATGCAGACCCTTTAAAGCAAAAATGCATGGCCCCCATTCCATGGGTCCCAACTCTCCATTTTGAAGGTAATATTACTACAGCTATAACATGTACGGGAAACCTAGAGAATGGACACTCTGTGAAAACAAAAGGTTTCTAAAACTCAACGAATAGTCCCTCTCCTGGTGCTCCGCTTTGACTTTCCAACTGCTTTACTATCAATCTCCTAACTTGTGAGACAACCCGTTTAACCTCATGGTTCGCACCGGTTGCCAATTTGGCAGATGATGGAAGGGAAGAGGGAGAACCAATGAGAGAGTAGCTGTTAGGCATTTGGACGGGCACATGTCACTCTAATTTCCCGGAAGGAAGAAGAAATAACCTGAGTCTCAGCCACCCACCGGTGACCAGTATAGGCCCTGAACCAAAATTTTGGACTTGCGTACAGCTCACAAAAAACGAGTTGAAAAATGGAGCTCAGGGGCACAGCAATTCACAAACTGGCAGAGTAATAAAGGACAACTATCGTCCAAAAATCTGTTGAGGGAATGCAACGAGGCAGACTTGAAAGCGAGGCAGAATAGCAGGAAACAGATTTCAAGAGGTACGTTGGAATCACCTTTAAAGCACAGGAAGAGGGGCACAACTTCGACAATGATGCACTTGTCCAAAAAGGGCGTGTGCGTTTTCTCCTGAATATATTCATGAGAAAACGCATACGCCCTTTTTGGCCAAGCAAGCAAGCGGGCAATGGAAATCTGCAATACAAAGAAGTATCACTTCCCACCGGTCAAAAGGGACATCCACAAAATATGTAAAAACCAGAAAGCAAGACAGGCCCTGGAGAACAGGGAGCCTTGTTATGCTGATGGGCGGGATGTAAATTGCCAACTGCCTCACTGGAGGAGTGCACTGCGTTCCCTAAAACAAGTAAACAACAGAGCTACAGAGCCAAGGGCACTTCCAGTCTGGGAATATACCTTGGGAAATCTGAAAATCAATAAGACAGAGCCACCCCTAAATTTAGGGCTGCACTGCTTACAAGAACCTGAACTTGGGTACATCTTAAATATCCCAGGAAATATAAAAATGATTACAAAAACTGTGGTATTTATATACGATGGAATATCCCTCAGTCATGACATCAATGTCATAAGACCAGGAGCATCAAAGTGAGTGGATTCAGGTTCGATGATTCTAAGTGAAATAAGTCACACAGAAAAAGAAACTTATCATAAGATATCACTTATGAAGATCCTGTAAACATGGCTACACATGAACTGAGTTAGGAAAGAGAACAGCGTCTCACATTTAGAAAACACTCTTATGCCTGCTTAAGGGGAAAGGAGAGGTGGGGTGATGCATAAAACCAGAGTTTGATATAAGCACAGGTACCATTTCTATAACCAACTGTGGAATAGACAAGACCTACACCTTCCTCAGTGAAAGGGACTCAAAACCCCATATTTCCCACAGAGGAATAGACCTGACTAGTAAGAATCTTAAAACCTATGTATTGATATGTCTCTGTAAGGGAATCAAGTGTGTCTAGACTGGCATAAACATGGTAGCGAGAATCAGCTCAAACCCACTATAAAAAGGAATTTCAAAAACGAAACCAAAAAACAGGGAAATTCTTTACATTTCCTTCAGGGTCTCTGATGAAACCTGGAATGACCCTATCTACAATGACAGCTGGATGTGGCATAAGGCTGGACACTTAGGACTGAGAGGTTTGGTGAGATTGGGTGAGCAAATGCAGACCATTTAAAGCAAAAATGCATGGCCCCCATTCCATGGGTCCCGTCTCTCCATGTTGAAGGGAATATTACTACAGCTATAACATGTACGGGAAACCTAGAGAATGGACACACTGTGAATACAAAAGGTTTCTAAAACTCAACGAGTAGTCCCTCTCCTGGTGCTCCGGTTTTACTTTCCAACTGCTTTACTATCAATCTTCCTACTTGTGAGACAACCCGTTTAACCTCCTAGTTCGCCCAGGTTTCCAACTTGGCAGAGGATGGAAGGGAAGAGGGAGAACCAATGAGACACTAGCTGTTAGGCATTTGGACGGGCACATGTCACTCTAATTTCCCGGCAGGAAGAAGAATTAACCAGAGTCTCAGCCACCCACCGGGAACCAGTATAGGTCCTGAACCAAAATTTTGGACTTGCGCACAGCTCACAAAAACGAGTTGAAAAATGGAGCTCAGGGGCACAGCAATTCACAAACTGGCAGAATAATAAAGGACAACTATCGTCCAAAAATCTGTTGAGGGAAGGCAACGAGGCGGACTTGAAAGCGAGGCAGAATAGCAGGAAACAGATTTCAAGAGGTACGTTGGAATCGCCTTTAAAGCACAGGAAGAGGGGCACAACTTCGACAATGATGCACTGGGCCAAAAAGACCGTATGCGTTTTCTCCTGAATATATTCAGGAGAAAACGCATACGCCCTTTTTGGCCAAGCAAGCAAGCGGGCAATGCAAGTCTGCACTACAAAGAAGTATCACTTCCCACCGGTCAAAAGGGACATCCACAAATGTGTAAAAACCAGAAAGGCAGGACTTCCGGGTAAGGTGGAGGAAGAGTAAGACGCGGAGATCACCTTCCTCCCCACGGATACACCAGAAATACAGCTACACGTGGAATAACTCCTAAAGAACACCTACTGAATGCTGGCAGAAGACCCCAGACCTCCCAAATGGCAAGAAACTCCCCACATACCTGGGTAGGGCAAAGCGGAGAGATTCCCGCACAGAGGATCGGTGCCGAGCGGCACTCACCCGCCCGAGAGGCTTGTCTGCTCGCCCGCCAGGGTGGGCGGCGCTGGAAGCTGAGGCTCTGGCTTCGGTCAGAGTGCAGGGAAAGGACTGGGGCTGGCGGCGAGAACTCAGCCTGAAGGGGGCTAATGTGCCACAGCTAGCCGGCAGGGAATCCGGGAAAACTCTGGAGCTGCCGAAGAGGCAAGAGACTTTTCCTTCCCTCTTGGTTTCCTGGTGCGCGAGGAGAGGGGATTAAGAGCGCTGCTTAAAGTGGCTCCACAGACGGGCGCGAGTCACGACTGAAAGCGCGGAGCCCTGTGACGGGCGTGGGATGCTGGGGCTGCTGCTGCCGCCACCAAGAAGCCTGTGTGCGAGCGCAGGTCACTGTCCACAACGCCCTTCCGGGAGCCTGTGCAGCCCGCCACTGCTGGGGTCCCGGGATCCAGGGGCGGCTTCCCTGGGAGAACGCACGGCGCGCCTCGGGCTGGTGCAACGTCACGCCGACCTCTGCCGCTGCAGGCTCGCCCCGCACTCCGTGCCCCTCCCTCCTGCCCGGCCTGAGTGAGCCAGAGTCCCCGAAAAGGCTGCTCCTTTAACCCTGTCCTGTCTGAGCGAAGAACAGACGCCCTCCGGTGACCTACACGCAGAGGCGGGGCCAAATCCAAAGCTGAGACCCAGGAGCTGTGAGAACAAAGAAGAGAAAGGGAAACCTCTCCCAGCAGCCTCAGAAGCAGCGGATTAAAGCTCCACAATCAACTTGATGTACCCTGCATCTGTGGAATACATGAATAGACAAAAAATCATCCCAAATTGAGGAGCCAGGAGTCAGTGCTGTGCCTCTGAGGTGGGAGAGCCAACTTCAGGACACTGGTCCACAAGAGACCTCCCAGCTCCACATAATATCAAATGGCGAAAATCTTCCAGAGATCTCCATCTCAACACCAGCACCCAGCTTCACTCAACGACCGGCAAGCTACAGTGCTGGACACCCTATGCCAAACAACTAGCAAGACAGGAACACAATGCCACCCATTAGCAGAGAGGTGGCCTAAAATCATAAAAAGTCCGCAGACACCCCAAAACACACCACCAGACGTGGACCTGCCCACCAGAAAGACAAGATCCAGCCTCATCCACCAGAACACAGGCACTTGTCCCCTCCACCAGGAAGCCTACACAACCCACTAAACCAACCTTAGCCACTGGGGACAGACACCAAAAACAACGGGAACTACGAACCTGCAGCCTGCAAAAAGGAGACCCCAAACACAGTAACATAAGCAAAATGAGAAGACAGAAAAACACACAGGAGAAGGAGCAAGATAAAAACCCACCAGACCTAACAAATGAAGAGGTAATAGGCAGTCTACCTGAAAAAGAATTCAGAATAATGATGGTAAAGATGATCCAAGATTCTATTTCCCAGATCCAAAATCTTGGAAATAGAATAGACAAAATGCAAGAAACAGTTAACAAGGACCTAGAAGAACTAAAGATGAATCAAGCATCGATTAAAAACACAATACATGAAATAAAAAATACTCTAGATGGGATCAATAGCAGAATAACTGTGGCAGAAGAACGGATAAGTGGGGTGGAAGATAAAATAGTGGAAATAACTGCTGCAGAGCAAAATAAAAAAAAAAGAATGAAAAGAACAGAGGACAGTCTCAGAGACCTCTGGGACAACATTAAACGCACCAACATTCGAATTATAGGGGTTCCAGAAGAAGAAGAGAAAAAGAAAGGGACTGAGAAAATATTTGAAGGGATTATAATTGAAAACTTCCCTAATATGGGAAAGGAAATAGTTAATCAAGTCCAGGAAGCACAGAGAGTCCCATACAGAATAAATCCAAGGAGAAATACGCCAAGACACGTATTAATCAAACTGTCAAAAATTAAACACAAAGAAATCATATTAAAAGTAGCAAGGCAAAAACAACAAATAACACACAAGGGAATCCCCATCAGGATAACAGCTGATCTCTCAGCAGAAACTCTACAAGCCAGAAGGGAGTGGCAGGATATAATTAAAGTGATGAAGGAGAAAAACCTGCAACCAAGATTACTCTACCCAGCAAGGATCTCATTCAGATTTGATGGAGAAATTAAAACGTTTACAGACAAGCAAAAGCTGAGAGAGTTCAGCACCACCAAACCAGCTTTACAACAAATGCTAAAGGAACTTCTCTAGGCAAGAAACACAACAGAAGGAAAAGACCTACAATAACGAACCCAAAACAATTAAGAAAATGGGAATAGGAACATACATATCGATAATTACCTTAAATGTAAATGGACTAAATGCTCCCACCAAAAGACACAGATTGGCTGAATGGATACAAAAACAAGACCCATATATATGCTGTCTACAAGAGACCCACTTCAGACCTAGAGACACATACAGACTGAAAGTAAGGGGATGGAAAAAGATATTCCATGCAAATGGAAACCAAAGGAAAGCTGGAGTAGCAATTCTCATATCAGACAAAATAGACTTTAAAATAAAGTCTACTAGAAGAGACAAAGAAGGACACTACATAATGATCAAGGGATCGATCCAAGAAGAAGATATAACAATTGTAAATATTTATGCACCCAACATAGGAGCACCTCAATACATAAGGCAAATACTAACAGCCATAAAAGGAGAAATCGACAGTAACACAATCATAGTAGGGGACTTTAACACCCCACTTTCACCAATGGACAGATCTTCCAAAATGAAAATAAATAAGGAAACACAAGCTTTAAATGATACATTAAACAAGATGGACTTAATTGATATTTATAGGACATTCCATCCAAAAACAACAGAATACACATTTTTCTCAAGTGCTCATGGAACATTCTCCAGGATAGATCATACCTTGGGTCACAAATCAAGCCTTGGTAAATTTAAGAAAATTGAAATTGTATCAAGTGTCTTTTCTGACCACAATGCTATGAGACTAGATATCAATTACAGGAAAAGAGCTGTAAAAAATACAAACACATGGAGGCTAAACAATACACTACTTAATAACGAAGTGATCACTGAAGAAATCAAAGAGGAAATTAAAAAATACCTAGAAACAAATGACAATGGAGACACGACGACCCAAAACCTATGGGATGCAGCAAAAGCAGTTCTAAGAGGGAAGTTTATAGCAATACAATCCCACCTTAAGAAACAGGAAACATCTCGAATAAACAACCTAACCTTGCACCTAAAGCAATTAGAGAAAGAAGAACAAAAACACCCCAAAGTTAGCAAAAGGAAAGAAATCATAAAAATCAGATCAGAAATAAATGAAAAAGAAATGAAGGAAACGATAGCAAAGATCAATAAAACTAAAAGCTGGTTCTTTGAGAAGATAAACAAAATTGATGAACCATTAGCCAGACTCATCAAGAAAAGAAGGGAGAAGACTCAAATCAATAGAATTAGAAATGAAAAAGGAGAAGTAACAACAGACACTGCAGAAATACAAAAGATCATGAGAGATTACTACAAGCAACTCTATGCCCATAAAATGGACAACCTGGAAGAGATGGACAAATTCTTAGAAATGCACAACCTGCCAAGACTGACTCAGGAAGAAATAGAAAATATGAATAGACCAATCACAAGCACTGAAATTGAAACTGTGATTAAAAATCTTCCATCAAACAAAAGCCCAGGACCAGATGGCTTCACAGGCGAATTCTATCAAACATTTAGAGAAGAGCTAACACCCATACTTCTCAAACTCTTCCAAACAATATCAGAGGAAGGAACACTCCCAAACTCATTCTACGAGGCCGCCATCACCTTGATACCAAAACCAGGCAAGGATGTCACAAAGAAAGAAAACTACAGGCCAATATCACTGATGAACATAGATGCAAAAATCCTCAACAAAATACTAGCAAACAGAATCCAACAGCACATTAAAAGGATCATACACCATGATCAAGTGGAGTTTATTCCAGGAATGCAAGGATTCTTCAATATACGCAAATCAATCAATGTGATACACCATATTAACAAGTTGAAGGAGAAAAACCATATGATCATCTCAGTAGATGCAGAGAAAGCTTTCGACAAAATTCAACACCCATTTATGATAAAAACCCTGCAGAAAGTAGGCATAGAGGGAACTTTCCTCAACATCATAAAGGCCATATATGACAAACCCACAGCCAACATTGTCCTCAATGGTGAAAAACTGAAACCATTTCCACTAAGATCAGGAACAAGACAAGGCTGCCCACTCTCACCACTCTTATTCAACATAGTTTTGGAAGTTTTAGCCACGGCAATCAGAGAAGAAAAGGAAATAAAAGGAATCCAAATTGGAAAAGAAGAAGTAAAGCTGTCACTGTTTGCAGATGACATGATACTATACATAGAGAATCCTAAAGATGCTACCGAAAAACTACTAGAAGTAATCAATGAATTTGGTAAAGTAGCAGGATACAAAATTAATGTACAGAAATCTCTGGCATTCCTGTACACTAATGATGAAAAATCTGAAAATGAAATCAAGAAAACACTCCCATTTACCATTGCAACAAAAAGAATAAAATATCTAGGAATAAACCTACCTAAGGAGACAAAAGACCTGTATGCAGAAAATTATAAGACACTGATGAAAGAAATTAAAGATGATACAAATAGATGGAGAGATATACCATGCCCCTGGATTGGAAGAATCAATATTGTGAAAATGACTCTACTACCCAAAGCAATCTACAGATTCAATGCAATCCCTATCAAACTACCACTGGCATTTTTCACAGAACTAGAACAAAAAATTTCAAAATTTGTTTGGAAAAACAAAAGACCCCGAATAGCCAAAGCAATCTTGAGAATGAAAAACGGAGCTGGAGGAATCAGGCTCCCTGACTTCAGACTATACTACAAAGCTACAGTAATCAAGACAGTATGGTACTGGCACAAAAACAGAAAGATAGTTCAATGGAACAGGATAGAAAGCCCATAGATAAACCCGTGGACATATGTTCACCTTATTTTTGATAAAGGAGGCAGGAATGTACAGTGGAGAAAAGACAGTCTCTTCAATAAGTGGTGCTGGGAAAACTGGATAGGGACATGTAAAAATATGAGATTAGATCACTCCGTAACACCATACACAAAAATAAGCTCAAAATGGATTAAAGACCTAAATGTAAGGCCAGAAACTATCAAACTCTTAGAGGAAAACATAGGCAGAACACTCTATGACATAAATCACAGCAAGATTCTTTTTGACCCACCTCCTAGAGAAATGGAAATAAAGACAAAAATAAACACATGGGACCTAATGAAACTTAAAAGCTTTTGCACAGCAAAGGAATACATAATCAAGACGAAAAGACAACCCTCAGAATGGGAGAACATATTTGCAAATTAAGCAACTGACAAAGGATTAATCTCCAAAATTTATAAGCAGCTCAGGCAGCTCAATAAGAAAAAAACAAACAACCCAATCCAAAAATGGGCAGAAGACCTAAATAGACATTTCTCCACAGAAGATATACAGACTGCCAACAAACACATGAAAGGATGCTCAACATCTTTACTCATCAGAGAAATGCAAATCAAAACTACAATGATATATCATCTCACACCAGTCAGAATGGCCATCATCAAGAAATCTAGAAACAATAAATGCTGGAGAGGGTGTGAAGAAAAGGGAACACTCTTGCACTGCTGGTGGGAATGTGAATTGGTACAGCCACTATGGAGAACGGTATGGAGGTTCCTTAAAAAACTAAAAATAGAACTACCATATGACCCAGCAATCCCACTACTAGGCATATACCCTGAGAAAACCATAATTCCAAAAGAGACATGTACCAAAATGTTCATTGCAGCTCTATTCACAATAGCCCGGAGCTGGAAACAACCTAAGTGTCCATCATCGGATGAATGGATAAAGAAGATGTGGCACATATATATAATGGAATATTACTCAGCCATAAAAAGAAACGAAACTAAGCTATTTGTAATGAGGTAGATAGACCTAGAGGCTGTCATACAGAGTGAAGTAAGTCAGAAAGAGAAAGACAAATACCGTATGCTAACACATATGTACGGAATTTAAAAAAAAAAAAAGTCATGAAGGACCTAGGGGCAAAACAGGAATAAAGACACAGACCTACTTGAGAATGGACTTGAGGCTATGGGGAGGGGGAAGGGTAAGCTGTGACAAAGCGAAAGAGAGGCATGGACATATATACACTACCAAACGTAAGGTAGATAGATAGTGGGAAGGAGCCACAGAGCACACGGAGATCAGCTCGGGGCTTTGTGACCACCTGGAGGGGTGGGATGGGGAGGGTGGGAGGGAGGGAGATGCATGAGGGAAGGGATGTGGGAACAGATGAATATGTATGACTGATTCACTTTGTTATAAAGCAGAAATTAATTAAAAAATTAAAAAAAATAAAAAAAATAAAAAAAAACAGAAAGGCAAGACAGGTCCTGGAGAACAGGGAGCCTTGTTATGCTGATGGGCTGGATGCAAATTGCAAACGGCCTCACTGGAAGAGTGCATTGCGTTCCCTAAAACAAGTAAACAACAGAGCTACAGAGCCAAGGGCACTTCCAGTCTAGGGAATATACCTTGGGAAAACTGAAAATCAATAAGACAGGGCAACCCCCAAATTTAGGGCTGCACTGCTTACAATAACCTCAACTTGGGTACACCTTAAATATCCCATGAAATATAAAAATGGTTCGAAAAATTTTGGTACTTTTGTACGATGGAATATCCCTCAGCCATGAAATCAATGTCATAAGACCAGGAGCAGCAAAGTGAGTGGATTCAGGTACGATGATTCTAAGTGAAATAAGTCACACAGAAAAAGAAACTTATCATCAGATATCACTTATGAAGATCCTGTAAACATGGCTACACATGAACTGAGTTAGGAAAGAGAACAGAGTCTCACATTTAGAAAACACTCTTATGCCTGCTTAAGGGGAAAGGAGAGGTGGGGTGATGCATAAAACCAGAGTTTGACATAAGCACAGGTACCATTTCTAAAACCAACTTTGGAATAGACAAGACCTACACCTTCCTCAGTGAAAGGGACTCAAAACCCCATATTTCCCTCAGAGGAATAGATCTGACTAGTAAGAATCTTAAAACCTATGTATTGATATGTCTCTGTAAGGGAATCAGGTGTGTCTAGACTGGCATAAACATGGTAGCGAGAATCAGCTCAAACCCACTATAAAAAGGAATTTCAAAAACAAAACCAAAAAACAGGGAAATTCTTTACATTTCCTTCAGGGTCTCTGATGAATCCTGGAATGACCCTATCTACAATGACAGCTGGATGTGGCATAAGGCTGGACACTTGGGACTGAGAGGTTTGGTGAGATTGGGTGAGCAAATGCAGACCCTTTAAAGCAAAAATGCATGGCCCCCATTCCATGGGTCCCAACTCTCCATGTTGAAGGGAATATTACTTCAGCTATAATATGTACGGGAAACCTAGAGAATGGACACACTGTGAATACAAAAGGTTTCTAAAACTCAACGAGTAGTCCCTCTCCTGGTGCTCCGGTTTGACTTTCCAACTGCTTTACTATCAATCTCCCAAATTGGAGAGACAGCCCCTTTAACCTCCTGGTTCGCACAGGTTGCCAATTTTGCAGAGGATGGAAGGCAAGAGGGAGAACCAATGAGAGAGTAGCTGTTAGGCATTGGGACGGGCACATGTCACTCTAATTTCCCGGCAGGAAGAAGAATTAACCAGAGTCTCAGCCACCCACCAGGAACCAGTATAGGTCCTGATCCAAAATATTGGACTTGCGTACAGCTCACAAAAAACGAGTTGGATAATTGAGCTGAGGGGCACAGCAATTCACAAACTTGCAGAGTAATAAAGGACAACTATCGTCCAAAAATCTGTTGAGGGAAGGCAACGAGGCAGACTTGAAAGCGAGGCAGAATAGTAGGAAACAGATTTCAAGAGGTACGTTGGATTCGCCTTTAAAGCACAGGAAGAGGGGCACAACTTCGACAATGACGCACTTGGCCAAAAAGGGCGTATGCATTTTCTCCTGAATATATTCAGGAGAAAACGCATACGCCCTTTTTGGCCAAGCAAGCAAGCGGGCAATGCAAATCTGCACTATAAAGAAGTATCACTTCCCACCGGTCAAAAGAGACATCCACAAATATGTAAAAACCAGAAAGGCAAGACAGGCCCTGGAGAACAGGGAGCCTTGTTATGCTGATGGGCGGGATGTAAATTGCCAACTGCCTCACTGGAGGAGTGCATTGCCTTCCCTAAAACAAGTAAACAACAAAGCAACAGAGCCAAGGGCACTTCCAGTCTAGGGAATATACCTTGGGAAAAGTGAAAATCAATAAGACAGAGCCACCCCCAAATTTAGGGCTGCCCTGCTTACAAGAACCTCAACTTGGGTACACCTTAAATATCCCAGGAAATATTAATATGGTTTAAAAATCTGTGGTATTTATGTACGATGGAATATCCCTCAGCTATGAAATCAATGACATAAGACCAGGAGCACCAAAGTGAGTGGATTCAGGTACGATGATTCTAAGTGAAATAAGTCACACAGAAAAAGAAACTTATCATAAGAAATCACTTATGAAGATCCTATAAACATGGCTACACATGAACTGAGTTAGGAAAGAGAACAGAGTCTCACATTTAGAAAACACTCTAATGCCTGCTTAAGGGGAAAGGAGAGGAGGGGTGATGCATAAACCCAGAGTTTGATATAAGCACAGGTACCATTTATAAAACCAACTGTGGAATAGACAAGACCTACACCTTCCTCAGTGAAAGGGACTCAAAACCCCATATTTTCCGCAGAGGAATAGATCTGACAAGTAAGAATATTAAAACCTATGTATTGATATGTCTCCGTAAGGGAAACAGGTGTGTCTAGACTGGCATAAACATGGCAGCGAGAATCAGCTCAAACCCACTATAAAAAGAAATTTCAAAAACAAAACCAATAAACAGGGAAATTCTTTACAATTCCTTCAGGGTCTCTGATGAAACCTGGAATGACCCTATCTACAATGACAGCTAGATGTGGCATAAGGCTGGACACGTGGGACTGAGAGGATTGGTGAGATTGGGTGAGCAAATGCAGACCCTTTAAAGCAAAAATGCATGGCCCCCATTCCATGGGTCCCAACTCTCCATGTTGAAGGGAATATTACTACAGCTATAACATATACGGGAAACCTAGAGAATGGACACAATGTTAATACAAAAGGTTTCTAAAACTCAACGAATAGTCCCTCTCCTGGTGCTCCGGTTTGACTTTCCAACTGCTTTACTATCAATCTCCCAAATTGGAGAGACAGCCCCTTTATACTTCTAGTTCACACAGGTTGCCAATGTGGCAGAGGATGGAAGGGAAGAGGGAGAAACAATGAGACAGTAGCTGTTAGACATTTGGACGGGCACATGTCACACTAATTTCCCGGCAGTAAGTAGAATTAACCACAGTCTCAGCCACCCACCGGGAACCAGTATAGGTTCTGAACCAAAATTTTGGACTTGCGTACAGCTCACAAAAAACGAGTTGAAAAATGGAGCTCAGGGGCACAGCAATTCACAAACTGGCAGAGTAATAAAGGACAACTATCGTCCAAAAATCTGTTGAGGGAAGGCAACGAGGCGGACTTGAAAGCGAGGCAGAATAGTAGGAAACATATTTCAAGAGATACGTTGGAATCGCCTTTAAAGCATAGGAAGAGGGGCACAAGTTCGACAATGATGCACTTGGCCAAAAAGGGCGTATGCGTTTTCTCCTGATTATATTCAGGAGAAAACGCATACGCCATTTTTGGCCATGCAAGCAAGCGGGCAATGCAAATCTGCACTGCAAAGAAGTATCACTTCCCACCGGTCAAAAGGGACATCCACAAATGTGTAAAAACCAGAAAGGCAAGACAGGCCCTGGAGAACAGGGAGCCTTGTTATGCTGATGGACGGGATGTAAACTGCAAACTGCCTCACTGGAGGAGTGCATTGCGTTCCCTAAAACAAGTAAACAACAGAGCTACAGAGCCACGGGAACTTCCAGTCTAGGGAATATACCTTGGGAAAACTGAAAATCAATAAGACAGAGCCACCGCCATATTTAGGGCTGCACTGCTTACAAGAAACTGAACTTGGGTACACCTTAATTATCCCAGGATATATAAAAATGGTTCAATAAATTGTGGTACTTATGTACGATGGAATATCCCTCAGCCATGAAATCAATGTCATAAGACCAGGAGCAGCAAAGTGAGTGGATTCAGGTACGATGATTCTAAGTTAAGTCACACAGAAAAAGAAACTTATCATAAGATATCACTTATGAAGATCATGTAAACATGGCTACACTTGAACTGAGTTAAGAAAGAGAACAGAGTCTCACATTTAGAAAACACTGTTATGCCTGCTTAAGGGGGGAGGAGAGGTTGGGTGATGCATAAAACCAGAGTTTGATATAAGCACAGGTACAATTTCTATAACCAACTGTGGAATAGACAAGACCTACACCTTCCTCAGTGAAAGGGACTCAAAACCACATATTTCCCGCAAAGGAATAGATCTGACTAGAAACAATCCTAAAACCTATGTATTGCTATGTCTCCGTAAGGAAATTAAGTGTGTAGACTGGCATAAACATGGCAGCGAGAATCAGCTCAAACCCACTATAAAAAGGAATTACAAAAACAAAACCAAAAACAGGGAAATTCTTTACAATAACTTCAGGGTCTCTGATGAAACCTGGAATGACCCTATCTACAATGACAGCTGGATATGGCATAAGGCTGGACACTTCGGACTGAGAGGATTGGTGAGATTGGGTGAGCAAATGCAGACCCTTTAAAGCAAAAATGCATGGCCCACATTCCATGGGTCCCAACTCTCCATGTTGAAGGGAATATTACTACAGCTATAACATGTATGGGAAACCAAAGGATGGACACACTGAGAATACAAAAGGTTTCTAAAACTCAACGAATAGTCCCTCTCCTGGTGCTCCGGTTTGACTTTCCAACTGCTTTACTATCAATCTCCCAACTTGGAGACACAACCCCTTTAACCTCCTGGTTCGCACAGGTTGCCAATTTGGCAGAAAATGGAAGGGAAGAGGGAAAACCAATGAGATAGTAGCTGTTTGGCATTTGGACGGGCACATGTCCCTCTAATTTCCCGGCAGGAAGAAGAATTAACCAAAGTCTCAGCCACCCACTGGGAACCAGTATAGGTCCTGAACCAAAATTTTGGACTTGCGTACAGCTCACTAAAAACGAGTTGAAAAATGGAGCTCAGGGGCACAGCAATTCACAAACTGGCAGAGTAATAAAGGACCACTATTGTCCGAAAATCTGTTGAGGGAAGACAATGAGGCTGACTTGAAAGCGAGGCAGAATAAGAGGAAACAGATTTCAAGAGGTACGTTGGAATCGCCTTTAAAGCACAGGAAGAGGGGCACAACTTCGAAAATGACGCACTTGTTCAAAAAGGGAGTATGCGTTTTCTCCTGAATATATACAGGAGAAAACGCATAAACAAATTTTGGCGAAGAAAGCAAGCGGGCAATGCAAATCTGCACTACAAAGAAGTATCACTTCCCACCGGTCAAAGGGGTCAGCCACAAAATGTGTAAAAACCAGAAAGGCAAGAGAGGCCCTGGAGAACAGGGAGCCTTGTTTTGCTGATGACCGGGATGTAAATTGACAACTGCCTCACTGGAGGAGTGCATTGCATTTCCTAAAACAAGTAAACAACAGAGCTACAGAGCCAAGGGCACTTCCAGTCTAGGGAATATACCTTGGGAAAACTGAAAATCAATAAGACAGAGCCACCCCCAAATTTAGGGCTGCCCTGCTTACAAGAACCACAACTTGGGTACACCTTAAATATCCCAGGGAATATAAAAATGGTTCAAAAAATTGTGGTACTTATGTACGATGGAATATCCCTCAGCCATGAAATCAATGTCATAAGACCAGGAGCAGCAAAGTGAGTGGACTCAGGTACGATGATTCTAAGTGAAATAAGTCACACAGAAAAAGAAACTTATCATAAGATATCACTTATGAAGATCCTGTAAACATGGCTACACATGAAATGAGTTAAGAAAGAGAACAGAGTCTCACATTTAGAAAACACTGTTATGCCTGCTTAAGGGGAGAGGAGAGGTGGGTTCATGCATAAAACCAGAGTTTGATATAAGCACAGGTACCGTTTGTAAAACCAACTTTGGAATAGACAAGACCTACACCTTCCTCAGTGAAAGGGACTCAAAACCGCATATTTCCCGCAGAGGAATAGATCTGACTAGTAACAATCCTAAAACTTATGTATTGATATGTCTCCATAATGGAATCAAGTGTGTAGACTGGCATAAACATGGCAGCGAGAATCAGCTCAAACCCACTATAAAAAGGAATTTAAAAAACAAAACCAAAAAACAGGGAAATTCTTTTCAATTCCTTCAGGGTCTCTGATGAAACCTGGAATGACCCTATCTACAGTGACAGCTGGATGTGGCATAAGGCTGGACACTTGGGACTGAGAGGATTGGTGAGATTGGGTGAGCAAATGCAGACCCTTTAAAGCAAAAATGCATGGCCCCCATTCCATGGGTCCCAACTCTCCATGTTGAAGGGAATATTACTACAGCTATAACATGTATGGGAAACCTGGAGTATGGACACAATGTGAATACAATAGGTTTCTAAAACTCAACGAGTAGTCCCTCTCCTGGTGCTCCGGTTTGACTTTCTAACTGCTTTACTATCAATCTCCCAACTTGGAGAGCCAAACCCTTTAACCTCCTGGTTCGCACATGTTGCCAATTTTGCAGAGGAGGGAAGGGAAGAGGGAGAACCAATGAGACAATAGCTGTTAGACATTTGGACGGGCACATATCACTCTAATTTCCCAGCAGGAAGAAGAATTAACCATAGTCTCAGCCACCCACTGGGAACCAGTATAGGTCCTGAACCAAAATTTTGGACTTGCGTACAGCTCACTTAAAACGAGTTGAAAAATGGAGCTCAGGGGCACAGCAATTCACAAATTGGCAGAGTAATAAAGGACAACTATCGTCCAAAAATCTGTTGAGGGAAGGCAACGAGGCGGACTTGAAAGCGAGGCAGAATAGTAGGAAACATATTTCAAGAGTACGTTGAATTCGCCTTTAAAGCACAGGAAGAGGGGCACAACTTCGACAATGACGCAATTGGCCAAAAAGGGCGTATGCGTTTTCTCCTGAATATATTCAGGAGAAAACGCATACGCCCTTTTTGGCCAAGCAAGCAAGTGGGCAATGCAAGTCTGCACTACAAAGTAGTATCATTTCCCACCGGTCAAAAGGGACATCCACAAAATGTGTAAAAACCAGAAAGGCAAGACAGGCCCTGGAGAAGTGGGAGCCTTGTTATGCTGATGGGCGGGATGTAAATTGCCAACTGCCTCACTGGAGGAGTGCATTGCGTTCCCTAAAACAAGTAAACGACAGAGCTACAGAGCCAAGGGCACTTCCAGTCTAGGGAATATACCTTGGGAAAACTGAAAATCAATAAGATAGAGCCACCCCTAAATTTAGGGCTGCACTGCTTACAAGAACCTCAACTTAGGTACACCTTAAATATCCCAGAAAATATAAATATGGATCAAAAAACTGTGGTATTTATGTACGATGGAATATCCCTCATCTATGAAATCCATGTCATAAGACCAGGAGAACCAAAGTGAGTGGATTCAGGTACGATGCTTCTAAGTGAAAAAGTCACACAGAAAAAGAAACTTATCATAAGATATCACTTATGTAGATCCTGTAAACATGGCTACACATGAACTGAGTTAGGAAAGAGAACAGAGTCTCACATTTAGAAAACACTCTTATGCCTGCTTAAGGGGAGAGGATAGGTGGGGTGATGCATAAAACAAGAGTTTGATATAAGTAGAGGTACCATTTCTAAAACCAACTGTGGAATAGACAAGACCTACACCTTTCTCAGTGAAAGGGACTCAAAACCCCATATTTCCCGCAGAGGAATAGATTTGTCTAGTAAGAATCTTAAAACCTATGTATTGATACTTCTCTGTAAGGGAATCATGTGTGTGTAGACTGGCGTAAACATGGCAGCGAGAATCAGCTCAAACCCACTATAAAAAGGAATTTCAAAAACAAAACCAAAAAACAGGGAAATTCTTTACAATTCCTTCAGGGTCTCTGATGAAGTCCGGAATGACACTATCTACAATGACAGCTGGATGTGGCATAAGGCTGGACACTTGGGACTGAGAGGATTGGTGAGATTGGGTGAGCAAATGCAGACCCTTTAAAACAAAAATGCATGGTCCCCGTTCCATGGGTCCCAACTCTCCATGTTGAAGGGAATATTACTACAGCTATAACATGTACGAGAATCCTAGAGAATGGACACACGGTGAATACAAAAGGTTTCTAAAACTCAACGAATAGTCCCTCTCCTGGTGCTCCGGTTTGACTTTCCAACTGCTTTACTATCAATCTCCCAAATTGTAGAGACAGCCCCTTTAACCTCCTGGTTCTCACAGGTTTCCAAATTTGCAGAGGATGGAATGGAAGAGGGAGAACCAATGAGAGAGTAGCTCTTAGGCTCTTGGACGGGCACATGTCACTCTAATTTCCCGGCAGGAAGAAGAATTAACCAAAGTCTCAGCCACCCACCAGGATCCAGGATAGGTCCTGAACCAAAATTTTGGACTTGCGTACAGCTCACAAAAAAATAGTTGAACAATTGTGCTCAGGGGCACAGCAATTCAAAATTGGCTGAGTAATAAAGGACAACTATCGTCCAAAAATCTGTTGAGGGAAGACAACGAGGCGGACTTGAAAGCGAGGCAGAATAGCAGGAAACAGATTTCAAGAGGTACGTTGGAATCGCCTTTAAAGCACAGGAAGAGGGGTACAATATCGACAATGACGGACTTGGCCAAAAAGGGCGTATGCGTTTTCTCCTGAATATATTCAGGAGAAAACGCATATGGCCTTTTTGGCCAGGCATGCAAGTGGGCAATGCAAATCTGCACTACAAAGAAGTATCACTTCCCACCGGTCAAAAGGGACATCCACAATATGTAAAAACCAGAAAGGCAAGACAGGCCCTGGAGAACAGGGGGCCTTGTTATGCTGATGGGCGGGATGTAAATTGCCTACTGCCTCACTGGAGGAGTGCATTTTGTTCCCTAAAAGAAGTCAACAACAGAGCTACTGAGCCAAGTGCACTTCCAGTCTAGGGAATATACCTTGGGAAAACTGAAAATCAATAAGACAGAGCCACCCCCATATTTAGGGCTGCACTGCTTACAAGAATCTCAACTTGGGTACACCTTAAATATCCCAGGAAATATAAAAATGGTTCAAAATACTGTGGTATTTATGTACGATGGAATATCCCTCAGCCATGAAATCAATGTCATAACACCAGGAGCAGCAAAGTCAGTGGATTCAGGTACGATGATTCTAAGTGAAATAATTCACACAGAAAAACAAACTTATCATAAAATATCACTTATGAAGTTCCTGTAAACATGGCTACACATGAACTGAGTTAGGAAAGAGAAAAGAGTCTCACATTTAGAAAACACTCTTATGCATGCTTAAGTGGGAAGGAGAGGTGGGCTGATGCATAAAACCAGAGTTTGACATAAGCACAACTACCATTTCTATAACCAACTTTGGAATAGACAAGACCTACACCTTCCTCAGTGAAAGACACTCAAAACCCCATATTTCCTGCAGAGGAATAGATCTGACTTGTAAGAAACTTAAAACCTATGTATTGATATGTTTCTGTAAGGGAATCAAGTGTGTCTAGACTGGCATAAACATGGCAGCGAGAATCAGCTCAAACCCACTATAAAAAGGAATTTCAAAAACAAAACCAAAAAACAGGGAAATTCTTTACATTTCCTTCAGGGTCTCTGGTGAAACCTGGAATGACCCTATCTACAATGACAGCTGGATGTGGTATAAGGCTGGACACTTGGGACTGAGAGGATTGGTGAGATTGGGTGAGCAAATGCAGACACTTTAAAGCAAAAATGCATGGCCCCCTTCCATGGGTCCCAACTCTCCAGGTTTTGGGAATATTTCTACAGCTATAACATGTACGGGAAACCTAGAGAATGGACACACTGTGAATACAAAAGGTTTCTAAAACTCAACGAATAGTCTCTCTCCTGGTACTCCGGTTTGACTTTCCAACTGCTTTACTATCAATCTCCCAAATTGGAGAGACAGCACCTTTAACCTCATGGTTTGCACAGGTTGCCAAATTTGCAGAGGATGGAAGGGAATAGGGAGAACCAAAGAGAGAGTAGCTCTTAGGCTTTTGGAGGGGCACATGTCACGCTGAGTTCCCGGCAGGAAGAAGAAATAACCAAAGTCTCAGCCACCCACCGGGAACCAGTATAGGTCCTGAAGCAAAGTTTTGGACTTGGGTACAGCTCACAAAAAACGAGTTGAAAAACGGAGCTCAGGGGCACAGCAATTCACAAACTGGCAGAGTAATAAAGGACAACTATCGTCCGAAAATCTGTTGAGGGAATGCAACGAGGCGGACTTGAAAGCGAGGCAGAATAGCAGGATACAGATTTCAAGAGGTACGTTGGAATCACCTTTAAAGCACAGGAAGAGGGGCACAACTTCAAGAATGACGCACTTGGCCAAAAAGGGCGTATGCGTTTTCTCCTGAATATATTCAGGAGAAAACGCATACGCCCTTTTTGGCCAAGCAAGCAAGCGGGCAATGCAAATCTGCACTATAAAGAAGTATCACTTCCCACCGGTCAAAAGGGACATCCACAAAATGTGTAAAAACCAGAGGCAAGACAGGCCGTGGAGAACAGGGAGCATTGTTATGCTGATGGGCGGGATGTAAATTGCCAACTGCCTCACTGGAGGAGTGCATTGCATTCCCTAAAACAAGTAAACAACAGAGCTACAGAGCCAAGGGCACTACCAGTCTAGGGAATATACCTTGGGAAAACTGAAAATCAATAAGACAGAGCCACCCCCGAATTTAGGGCTGCACTGCTTACAAGAACCTCAACTTGGGTACACCATAAATATCCCAGGAAATATAAAAATGGTTCAAAAAATTGTGGTACTTATGTACGATGGAATATTCCTCAGCCATGAAATCAATGTCATAAGACCAGGAGCAGCAAAGTGAGTGGATTCAGGTACGATGATTCTAAGGGAAATAAGTGACACAGAAAAAGAAACTTATCATAAGATATCACTTATGAAGATCCTGTAAACAAGGCTACACATTAAATGAGTTAGGAAAGAGAACAGAGTCTCACATTTAGAAAACACTCTTATGCCTGTTTAAGGGGGAAGGAGAGGTGGGGTGATGCATAAAACCAGAGTTTGATATAAGCACAGGTACCGTTTCTAAAACCAACTGTGGAATAGGCAAGACCTACACCTTCCTCAGTGAAAGGGACTCAAAACAGCATATTTCCCTCAGAGGAATAGATCTGACTAGTAAGAATCTTAAAACCTATGTATTGTTATGTCTCTGTAAGGGCATCAAGTGTGTCTAGACTGGCATAAACATGGCAGCGAGAATAAGCTCAAACCCACTATAAAAAGGAATTTCAAAAACAAAACCAAAAAACAAGGGATATTCTTTACAATTCCTTCAGGGTCTCTGATGAAACCTGGAATGACCCTATCTACAATGACAGATGGATGTGGTATAAGGCTGGACACTTGGGAATGAAAGGATTGGTGAGATTGGGTGAGCAAATGCAGACCCTTTAAAGCAAAAATGCATGGACACCATTCCAAGGGTCCCAACTCTCCAGGTTGAAGGGAATATTACTACAGCTATAACAAGTATGGGAAACCCAGAGAATGGACACACTGTAAATACAAAAGGTTTCTAAAACTCAACGAATAGTCCCTCTCTTGGTGCTCCGGTTTGACTTTCCAACTGCTTTACTATCAATCTCCCAAATTGGAGAGACAGCCCCTTTAATCTCCTGGTTCGCACAGGTTGCCAATTTTGCAGAGGATGGAAGGGAAGAGGGAGAACCAAAGAGAGATTAGCTGTTAGGCATTTGGACGGGCACATGTCACTTTAATTTCCCGGCAGGAAGAAGTATTAACCAAAGTCTCAGCCACACACCAGGAACCAGTATAGGTCCTGAACCAAAATTTTGGACTTGCGTACAGCTCACAAAAAACGAGTTGAAAAATGGAGCTCAGGGGCACAGCAATTCACAAACTGGCAGAGTAATAAAGGACAACTATCGTCCAAAAATCTGTTGAGGGAAGGCAACGAGGCGGACTTGAAAGCGAGGCAGAATAGCAGGAAACAGATTTCAAGAGGTACGTTGGAATCGCCTTTAAAGCACAGATCGAGGGGCACAACTTCGACAATGACGCCCTTGGCCAAAAAGGGCGTATGCGTTTTCTCCTGAATATATTCAGGAGAAAACGCATACGCCCTTTTTGGCCACGCAAGCAAGCGGGCAATGCAAATCTGCACTACAAAGAAGTATCACTTCCCACCGGTCTAAAGGGACATCCACAAATATGTAAAAACCAGAAAGGCAAGACAGGCCCTGGAGAACTGGGAGCCTTGTTATGCTGAAGGGCGGGATGTAAATTGCCAACTGCCTCACTGGAGGAGTGCATTGCGTTCCCTAAAACAAGTAAACAACAGAGCTACAGAGCCAAGGGCACTTCCAGTCTACGGAATATACCTTGGGAAAACTGAAAATCAATAAGACAGAGCCACCCCCAAATTTAGGGCTGCACTGCTTATAAGAACCTCAACTAGTGTACACCTTAAATATCCCAGGAAATATAAAAATGCTTCAAAAATTTGTAGTACTTAGGTTCTTTTGAATATCCCTCAGCCATGAAATCAATGTCATAAGACCAGGAGGAGCAAATTGAGTGGATTCAGGTACGATGATTTTAAGTGAAATAAGTCACACAGATAAACAAACTTATCATAAGATATCACTTATGAAGATCCTGTAAACACGGCTACACATGAACAGAGTTAGGAAAGAGAACAGAGTCTCACATTTAGAAAACACTCTTATGCCTGTTTAAGGGGGAAGGAGAGGTGGGGTGATGCATAAAACCAGAGTTCGATATTAGCACAGGTACCGTTTCTAAAACCAACTGTGGAATAGACAAGACCTACAACTTCCTCAGTGAAAGGGACTCAAAACCCCATATTTCCCGCACAGGAATAGATCTGACTAGTAAGAATCTTAGAGCCTATGTATTGATATGTCTCCATTAGGGAATCAAGAATGTCTAGACTGGCATAAACATGGCAGCGAGAATCAGCTCAAACCCACTATAAAAAGGAATTTCATAAACAAAACCAATAAACAGGGAATTTCTTTACAATTCCTTCAGGGTCTCTGATGAAACCTGGAATGACCCTATCTACAATGACAGCTAGATGTGGAATAAGGCTGGACACTATGGACTAAGAGGATTGGTGAGATTGGGTGAGCAAATGCAGACCCTTTAAACCAAAAATGCATGGCCCCCATTCCAAGGGTCCCAACTCTCCATGTTGAAGGGAATATTACTACAGCTATAACATGTACGGGAAACCTACAGAATGGACACACTGTGAATACAAAAGGTTTCTAAAACTAAACGAGTAGTCCCTCTCCTGGTGATCCGGTTTGACTTTCCAAATGCTTTACTATCAATCTCCCAACTTGGAGAGACAACCCCTTTAACCTCCTGGTTCGCACAGGTTGCCAATTTGGCAGAGGATGGAAGGAAAGAGGGAGAACCAATGAGAGAGTAGCTGTTAGGCATTTGGACGGGCACATGTCACTCTAATTTCCCGGCAGGAAGAAGAATTAAGCAATGTCTCAGCCACCCACCGGGAACCAGTATACGTCCTGAACGAAAATTTTGGACTTGCGTACAGCTCACAAAAAACGAGTTGAAAAATGGAGCTCAGGGGCACAGCAATTCACAAACTGGCAGAGTAATAAAGGACAACTATCGTCCAAAAATCTGTTGAGGGAAGGCAACGAGGCGGACTTGAAAGCGAGGCAGAATAGCAGGAAACAGATTACAAGAGGTATGTTGGAATCGCCTTTAAAGCACAGGAAGAGGGGTAAAACAACGACAGTGACGCACTTGGCCAAAAAGGGCGTATGCGTTTTCTCCTGAATATATTCAGGAGAAAACGCATACGCCCTTTTTGGCCAAGCAAGCAAGCGGGCAATGCAAATCTGCACTACAAAGAAGTATCACTTCCCACCGGTCAAAAGGGACATCCACAAATATGTAAAAACCAGAAAGGCAAGACAGGCCCTGGAGAACAGGGAGCCTTGTTATGCTGAAGGGCGGGATGTAAATTGCCAACTGCCTCACTGGAGGAGTGCATTGCGTTCCCTAAAACAAGTAAACAACAGAGCTACAGAGCCAAGGGCACTTCCAGTCTAGGGAATATACCTTGGGAAAACTGAAAATCAATAAGACAGAGCCACCCCCAAATTTAGGGCTGCACTGCTTATAAGAACCTCAACTTGTGTACACCTTAAATATCCCAGGAAATATAAAAATGCTTCAAAAATTTGTAGTACTTAGGTTCTTTTGAATATCCCTCAGCCATGAAATCAATGTCATAAGACCAGGAGGAGCAAATTGAGTGGATTCAGGTACGATGATTTTAAGTGAAATTATTCACACAGATAAACAAACTTATCATAAGATATCACTTATGAAGATCCTGTAAACATGGCTACTCATGAACAGAGTTAGGAAAGAGAACAGAGTCTCACATTTAGAAAACACTCTTATGCCTGTTTAAGGGGGAAGGAGAGGTGGGGTGATGCATAAAACCAGAGTTCGATATTAGCACAGGTACCGTTTCTAAAACCAACTGTGGAATAGACAAGACCTACACCTTCCTCAGTGAAAGGGACTCAAAACCCCATGTTTCCCGCACAGGAATAGATCTGACTAGTAAGAATCTTAGAACCTATGTATTGATATGTCTCCATTAGGGAATCAAGAATGTCTAGACTGGCATAAACATGGCAGCGAGAATCAGCTCAAACCCACTATAAAAAGGAATTTCATAAACAAAACCAATAAACAGGGAATTTCTTTACAATTCCTTCAGGGTCTCTGATGAAACCTGGAATGACCCTATCTACAATGACAGCTAGATGTGGAATAAGGCTGGACTCTATGGACTAAGAGGATTGGTGAGATTGGGTGAGCAAATGCAGACCCTTTAAAGCAAAAATGCATGGCCCCCATTCCATGGGTCCCAACTCTCCATGTTGAAGGGAATATTACTACAGCTATAACATGTACGGGAAACCTAGAGAATGGACACACTGTGAATACAAAATGTTTCTAAAACTAAATGAGTAGTCCCTCTCCTGGTGATCCGGTTTGACTTTCCAAATGCTTTACTATCAATCTTCCAACTTGGAGAGACAACCCCTTTAACCTCCTGGTTCACACAGGTTGCCAATTTGGCAGAGGATGGAAGGAAAGAGGGAGAACCAATGAGAGAGTAGCTGTTAGGCATTTGGACGCGCACATGTCACTCTAATTTCCCGGCAGGAAGAAGAATTAAGCAATGTCTCAGCCACCCACCGGGAACCAGTATACATCCTGAACCAAAATTTTGGACTTGCGTACAGCTCACAAAAAACGAGTTGAAAAATGGAGCTCAGGGGCACAGCAATTCACAAACTGGCAGAGTAATAAAGGACAACTATCGTCCAAAAATCTGTTGAGGGAAGGCAACGAGGCGGACTTGAAAGCGAGGCAGAATAGCAGGAAACAGATTACAAGAGGTACGTTGGAATCGCCTTTAAAGCACAGGAAGAGGGGTAAAACAACGACAGTGACGCACTTGGCCAAAAAGGGCGTATGCGTTTTCTCCTGAATATATTCAGGAGAAAACGCATACGCCCTTTTTGGCCAAGTAAGCAAGCGGGCAATGCAAATCTGCACTACAAAGAAATATCACTTCCCACCGGTCAAAAGGGACATCCACAAATATGTAAAAACCAGAAAGGCAAGACAGGCCCTGGAGAACAGGGAGCCTTGTTATGCTGATGTGCAGGATGTAAATTGCCAACTGCCTCACTGGAGGAGTGCATTGTGTTCCCTAAAACAAGTCAACAACAGAGCTACTGAGCCAAGTGCACTTCCAGTCTAGGGAATATACCTTGGGAAAACTGAAAATCAATAAGACAGAGCGACTCCCATATTTAGGGCTGCACTGCTTACAAAAACCTCAACTTCGGTACACCTTAAATATCCCAGGAAATATAAAAATGGTTCAAAATACTGTGGTATTTATGTACGATGGAATATCCCTCAGCCATGAAATCAATGTCATAAGACCAGGAACAGCAAAGTGAGTGGATTCATGTACGATGATTCTAAGTGAAATAAGTCACACAGAAAAAGAAACTTATCATAAGATATCACTGATGAAGTTCCTGTAAACATGGCTACACATGAACTGAGTTAGGAAAGAGAACAGAGCCTCACATTTAGAAAACACTCTTATGCCTGCTTAAGGGGGAAGGAGAGCTGGGGTGATGGATAAAACCAGATTTTGACAAAAGCACAGGTACCATTTCAATAACCAACTTTGGAATAGACAAGACCTACACCTTCCTAAGAGAAAGAGACTCAAAACCCCATATTTCCCGCAGAGGAATAGATCTGACTATTAAGAAACTTAAAACCTATGTATTGATATGTCTCTGTAAGGGAATCATGTTTGACTAGACTGGCATAAACATGACAGCGAGAATCAGCTCAAACCCACTATAAAAAGGAATTTCAAAAACAAAACCAAAAAACAGGGAATTTCTTTACATTTCCTTAAGTGTCTCTGGTGAAACCTGGAATGACCCTATCTACAATGACAGCTGGATGTGGTATAAGGCTGGACACTTCGGACTGAGAGGATTGGTGAGATTGGGTGAGAAAATGCAGACCCTTTAAAGCAAAAATGCATGGCCCCCATTCCATGGGTCCCAACTCTCCAGGTTGAAGGGAATATTTCTACAGCTATAACATGTATGGGAAACCTCGAGAATGGACACACTGTGAATACAAAAGGTTTCTAAAACTCAACGAATAGTCCCTCTCCTGGTGCTCCGGTTTTACTTTCCAACTGCGTTACTATCAATCTCCCAAATTGGAGAGACAGACACTTTAAGCTCCTGGTTCGCACAGGTTGCCAATTTTGCAGAGGATGAAACGGAAGAGGGAGAACCAATGAGAGAGTAGCTGTTAGGCATTTGGACGGGAACATGTTACTCTAATTTCCCGGCAAGAAGAAGTATTAACCAAAGTCTCACCCACCCACCGGGAAACAGTGTAGTTCCTGAACCAAAATTTTGGACTTGCGTACAGCTCACAAAAAACGAGTTGAAAAATGGAGCTCAGGGGCACAGCAATTCACAAACTGGCAGAGTAATAAAGGACAACTATCGTCCAAAAATCTGTTGAGAAAAGGCAACAGGGTGGACTTGAAAGCGAGTCAGAATAGCAGGAAACAGATTTCAAGAGGTACGTTGGAATTGCCTTTAAAGCACAGGAAGAGGAGTACAACTTTGACAATGACGCACTTGGCCAAAAGGGCATATGTGTTTTCTCCTGAATATATTCAGGAGAAAACGCATACCCCCTTTTGGCCAAGCAAGCAAGCGGGCAATGCAAATCTACACTACAAAGAAGTATCACTTCCCACCGGTCAAAAGTGACATCCACAAATGTGTAAAAACCAGAAAGGCAAGACAGGCCCTGGAGAACAGGGAGCCTTGTTATGCTGATGGGCGGGATGTAAATTGCCAACTGCCTCAATGGAAGAGTGCATTGTGTTCCCTAAAAGAAGTCAACAACAGAGCTACTGAGCCAAGTGCACTTCCAGTCTAGGGTATATACCTTGGGAAAACTGAAAATCAATAAGACAGGGACACCCCCATAATTAGGGCTGCACTGCTTACAAGAACCTCAACTTGGGTACACCTTAAATATCCCAGGAAATATAAAAATGGTTCAAAATACTGTGGTATTTATGTACGATGGAATATCCCTCAGCCATGAAATCAATGTCATAAGACCAGGAGCAGCAAAGTGAGTGGATTCAGGTACGAAGATTCTAAGTGAAATAAGTCACACAGAAAAAGAACCTTATCATAAGATATCACTTATGAAGTTCCTGTAAACATGGCTACACATGAACTGAGTTAGGAAAGAGAACAGAGTCTCACATTTAGAAAACACTCTTATGTCTGTTTAAGGGGAAAGGAGAGGTGGGGTGATGCATAAAACCAGAGTTTGATATAAGCACAGGTACCGTTTCTAAAACCAACTGTGGAATAGACAAGACCTACACCTTCCTAAGTGAAAGGGACTCAAAACTCCATATTTTCCGCAGAGGAAGAGACATGACTAGTAAGAATCTTAAAACCTATGTATTGATATGTTTCCATTAGGGAATCAAGAGTGTCTAGACTGGCATAATCATGGCAGAGAGAATCAGCTCAAACCCACTATAAAAAGGAATTTCAAAAACAAAACCAGAAAACAGGGAAATTCTTAACAATTCCTTCAGGGTCTCTGATGAAACCTGGAATGACCCTATCTACAATGACAGCTGGATGTGGCATAAGGCTGGACACTTGGGACTGAGAGGACTGGTGAGATTGGTTGAGCAAATGCAGACCCTTTAAAGCAAAAATGCATGGCCCCCATTCCATGGGTCCCAACTCTCCATGTTGAAGGAAATATTACTACTGCTATAACATGTACGGGAAACCTAGAGAATGGACACACTGTGAATACAAAAGGTTTCTAAAACTCAACGAGTAGTCCCTCTCCTGGTGATCCGGTTTGACTTTCCAACTGCTTTACTATCAATCTTCCAACTTGGAGAGACAACCTCTTTAAGCTCCTGGTTCGCACAGTTTGCCAATTTGGCAGATGATGGAAGGGATGAGGGAGAAACAATGAGAGTTTAGCTGTTTGGCATATGGACGGGCACATGTCACTCCAATTTCCCGGCATCAAGAAGAATTAACCAGAGTCTCAGCCACCCACCGGGAACCAGTATAGGTCCTGAACCAAAATTTTGGACTTGCGTACAGCTCACAAAAAACGAGTTGAAAAATGGAGCTCAGGGGCACAGCAATACACAAACTAGCAGAGTAATAAAGGACAACTATCGTCCAAATATCTGTTGAGGGACGGCAACGAGGCGGACTTGAAAGCGAGGCAGAATAGCAGGAAAGAGAATTCAAGAGGTATGCTGAAATCGCCTTTAAAGCACAGGAAGTGGGGCACAACTTCGACAATGACGCACTTGGCCAAAAAGGGCGTATGCGTTTTCACCTGAATATATTCAGGAGAAAACGCATACGCCCTTTTTGGCCAAGCAAGCAAGCGGGCAATGCAAATCTGCACTACAAAGAAGTATCACTTCCCACCGGTCAAAAGGGACATCCACAAATGTGTAAAAACCAGAAAGGCAAGACAGGCCCTGGAGAACAGGGAGCCTTGTTATGCTGATGGGCGGGATGTAAATTGCCAACTGCCTCACTGAAGGAGTGCATTGCGTTCCCTAAAACAAGTAAACAACAGAGCTAGTGAGCCAAGTGCACTTCCAGTCTAGGGAATATACCTTGGGAAAACTGAAAATCAATAAGACACAGCCACCCCATATTTAGGGCTGCACTGTTTAAAAGAACCTCAACTTGGGTACACCTTAAATATCCCAGGAAATATAAAAATGGTTCAAAATACTGTGATATTTATGTACGATGGAATATCCCTCAGCCATGAAATCAATGTCATAAGACCAGGAGCAGCAAATTGAGTGGATTCAGGTATGATGATTCTAAGTGAAATAAGTCACACAGAAAAAGAAACTTATCATAAGATATCACTTATGAAGATCCTGTAAACATGGCTACACATGAACTGAGTTAGGAAATAGAACAGAGTCTCACATTTAGAAAACACTGTTATGCCTGCTTAAGGGGGAAGGAGAGGTGGGGTGATGCATAAAACCAGAGTTTCACATAAGCTCAGGTACCATTTCTAAAACCAACTTTGGAATAGACAACACCTACACCTTCCTCAGTGAAAGGGACTCAAAACCGCATATTTCCCGAAGAGGAATAGATCTGACTAGTAAGAAACTTAAATCCTATGTATTGATATGTCTCTGTAAGGGAATCAAGTGTGTCTAGACTGGCATAAACATAGCAGCGAGAATCAGCTCAAACCCACTATAAAAAGGAATTTCACAAACAAAACCAAAAAACAGGGAAATTCTTTACAATTCCTTCAGGGTCTCTGATGAAACCTGGAATGACCCTATCTACAATGACAGCTGGATGTGGTATAAGGCAGGACACTTGGGACTGAGAGGATTGGTGAGATTGGTTGAGCAAATGCAGACCCTTTAAAGCAAAAATGCATGGCCCCAATTCCATGGGTCCCAACTCTCCAGGTTGAAGGGAATTTTACTACAGCTATAACATGTATGGGAGACCTTGAGAATCGGCACACAGTGAATACAAAAGGTTTCTAAAACTCAACGAACAGTCCCTCTCCTGGTGCTCCGGTTTGACTTCCCAACTGCTTTACTATCAATCTCGCAAATAGGAGAGACAGCCCCTTTAAGCTCCTGGTTCGCACAGGTTGCCAATTTGGCAGAGGATGGAAGGGAAGAGGGAGAAGCAATGAGAGAGTAGCTGTTAGGAATTTGGACGGGCACATGTCACTCTAATTTCCCGGCAGGAAGCAGAATTAACCACAGTCTCAGCCACCCACCGGGAACCATTAAAGCTCCTAACCAAAATTTTGGACTTGCGTACAGCTCACAAAAAACGAGTTGAAAAATGGAGCTCAGGGGCACAGCATTTCACACACAGGCAGAGTAATAAAGGACAACTATCGTCCAAAAATCTGTTGAGGGATGGCAACGAGGTGGACTTGAATGCGAGGCAGAATTGCAGGAAACAGATTTCAAGAGGTACGTTGGATTCGCCTTTAAAGCACAGGAAGAGGGGCACAACTTCGACAGTGACGCACTTGGCCAAAAAGGGCGTATGCCTTTTCTCCTGAATATATTCAGGAGAAAACGCATACGCCCTTTTTGGCCAAGCAAGCAAGCGGACAATGCAAATCTGCACTACAAAGAAGTGTCACTTCCCACCGGTCAAAAGGGACATCCACAAATCTGTAAAAACCAGAAAGGCAAGACAGGCCCTGGAGAACAGGGAGCCTTGTTATGCTGATGGGCGGGATGTAAATTGCCAAGTGCCTCACTGGAGGAGTGCATTGCGTTCCCTAAAACAAGTAAACAACAGAGCTACTGAGCCAAGTGTACTTCCAGTTTTGGGAATATACCTTGGGAAAACTGAAAATCAATAAGACAGAGCCACCCCCATATTTAGGGCTGCACTGCTTACAAGAACCTCAACTTGTTTACACCTTAAATATCCCAGGAAATATAAAAATGGTTCACTGCTTACAAGAACCTCAACTTGTGTACACCTTAAATATCCCAGGAAATATAAAAATGGTTGAAAACACTGTGGTATTTATGTACGATGGAATATCCCTCAGCCATGAAATCAATGTCATAAGACCAGGAGCAGCAAAGTGAGTGGATTCATGTACGTTGATTCTAAGTGAAATAAGTCACACAGAAAAAGAAACATATCATAAGATATCACGTATGAAGATCCTGTAAACATGGCTGCACATGAACTGAGTTAGGAAAGAGAAGAGAGTCTCACATTTAGAAAACACTCTTATGCCTGCTTAAGTGGGAAGGAGAGGTGGGGTGATGCATAAAACCAGAGTTTGACATAAGCACAGGTACCATTTCTAAAACCAACTTTGGAATAGGCAAGACCTACACCTTCCTCAGTGAAAGGGACTCAAAACCCCATATTTCCCGCAGAGGAATAGATCTGACTAGTAAGAATCTTACATCCTATGTATTGATATGTCTTTGTAAGGGAATCAAGTGTGTCTAGACTGGCATAAACAAGGCAGCGAGAATCAGCTCAAACCCACTATAAAAAGGAATTTCAAATACAAAACCAAAAAACAGGGAAATTCTTTACATTTCCTTCAGGGTCTCTGATGAAACCTGGAATGACCCTATCTACAATGACAGCTGGATGTGGTATAAAGCTGGACACTTGGGACTGAGAGGATTGGTGAGATTGGGTGAGCAAATGCAGACCCTTTAAAGCAAAAATGCTTGGCCCCCATTCCATGGGTCCCAACTCTCCAGGTTGAAGGGAATATTACTACAGCTATAACATGTATGGGAAACCTAGAGAATGGACACACAGTGAATACAAAAGGTTTCTAAAACTCAACGAATAGTCCCTCTCCTGGTGCTCCGGTTTCAGTTTCCCACAGCTTTACTATCAATCTCCCAAATTGGATAGACAGCACCTTTAAGCTCCTGGTTCGCACATGTTGCCAATTGGGCAGAGGATGGAAGGGAAGAGGGAGAACCAATGAGACACTTGCTGTTAGGCATTTGGACGGGCACATGTCACTCTAATTTCCCGGCAGGAAGAAGAATTAACCAGCGTCTCAGCCACCTACCGGGAACCAGTAAACGTCCTGAACCAAAATTTTGGACTTGCGTACAGCTAACAAATAAACGACTTGAAAAATGCAGCTCAGGGGCACAGCAATTCACAAACTGGCAGATTAATAAAGACAACTATCGTCCAAAAATCTGTTGAGGGAAGGCAACGAGGCGGACTTGAAAACGAGGCAGAATAGCAGGAAACAGATTTCAAGAGGTACGTTGGAAACGCCTTTAAAGCACAGGAAGAGCGGCAAACTTCGACAATGACGCACTTGGCCAAAATGGCGTATGTGTTTTCTCCTGAATATATACAGGAGAAAACGCATACGCCCTTCTTGGCCAAGCAAGCAAGTGGGCAATGCAAATCCACACTACAAAGAAGTATCACTTCCCACCGGTCAAAAGGGACATCCACAAATGTGTAAAAACCAGAAAGGCAAGACAGGCCCTGGAGAACAGGTAGCCTTGTTATGCTGATGGGCGGAATGTAAATTGCCAACTGCCTCACTAGAGGAGTGCATTGCGTTCCCTAAAACAAGTAAACAACAGAGCTACAGAGCCAAATGCACTTCCAGTCTAGGGAATATACCTTGGGAAAACTGAAAATCAATAAGACAGAGCCACCCCGAAATTTAGGCTGCACTGCTTACAAGATCCTCAACGTGGGTACACCTTAAATATCCCAGGAAATATAAAAATGGTTCAAAAAACTGTGGTATTTATGTACGATGGAATATCCCTCAGCCATGAAATCAATGTCATAAGACCAGGAGCAGCAAAGTGAGTGGATTCAGGTACGATGATTCTAAGTGAAATAAGTCACACAGAAAAAGAAACTTATCATAAGATATCTCTTATGAAGATCCTGTAAACATGGCAACACATGAACTGAGTTAGTAAAGAGAACAGAGTCTCACATTTAGAAAACACTCTTATGCATGCTTAAGGGGAAAGGAGAGGTGGGGTGATGCATAAAACCAGAGTTTGATATAAGCACAGGTACCATTTCTAAAACCAACTGTGGAATAGACAAGACCTACACCTTCCTCAGTGAAAGGGACTCAAAACCCCATATTTCCCGCAGAGGAATAGATCTGACTAGTAAGGATCTTAAAACCTATGTGTTGATATGTCTCTGTAAGGGAATCAAGTGTGTCTAGACTGGCATAGACATGTCAGCGAGAATCAGCTCAAACCCACTATAAAAAGGAATTTCAAAAACAAAACCAAAAAACAGGGATATTTTTAACATTTCCTTCAGGGTCCCTGATGAAACCTGGAATGACCCTATCTACAATGACAGCTGGATGTGGTATAAGGCTGGACACTTGGGACTGACAGGATTGGTGAGATTGGGTGAGCAAATGCAGACCCTTTAAAGCAAAAATGCATGGCCCCCATTCCATGGGTCCCAACTCTCCAGGTTGAAGGGAATAATACTACTGCTATAACATGTATGGGAAACCTAGAGAATGGACACACTGTGAATACAAAAGGTTTTTAAAACTCAACGAATAATCCCTTTCCTGGTGCTCCTGTTTGACTTTCCAAATGCTTTCCTATCAATCTCCCCAATTGGAGAGACAGCTCCTTTAAACTCCTGGTTCGCAAAGGTTGCCAATTTTGCAGAGGATGGAAGGGAAGAGGGAGAACCAATGAGAGACTAGCTGTTAGGCATTTGGAAGGGCACATGTCACTCTAATTTCCCGGCAGGAAGAAGAATTAAACAAAGTCTCAGCCAACCACCGGGAACCAGTATAGTTCCTGCCCCAAAATTTTGGACTTGCATACAGCTCACATCAAACGAGTTGAAAAATGGAGCTCATGGGCACAGCAATTCAAAAACTGGCAGAGTAATAAAGGACAACTATCGTCCAAAAATCTGTAGAGGGAAGGCAAGGAGGCGGACTTGAAAGCGAGACAGAATAGCAGGAAACAGATTTCAAGAGGTACGTTGGAATCGCCTTTAAAGCACAGGAAGAGGGGCACAACTTCGTCAATGACGCACTGGGCCAAAAAGGGCGTATACATTTTCTCCTGAATATATTCAGGAGAAAACGCATAGGCCCTTTTTGGCCAAGCAAGGAAGCGGGCAATGAAATTCTGCACTACAAAGAAGTATCTCTTCCCACCATTCAAAAGGGTCATCCACACAATGTGTATAAACCAGAAAGGCAAGACAGGCCCTGGAGAACAGGGAGCCTAGTTATGCTGATGGGCGGGATGTAAATTGCCAACTGCCTCACTGGAGGAGTGCATTGTGTTCCCTAAAACAAGTAAACAACAGAGCTACAGAACAAAGGGCACTTCCAGTAGGGAATATACCTTGGGAAAACTGAAAATCAATAAGACGGAGCCACCCCCAAATTTAGGGCTGCACTGCTTACAAGAACCTCATCTTGGGTACACCTTAAATATCCCAGGAAATATAAAAATGGTTCAAAAAATTGTGGTATTTACGTACGATGGAATATCCCTCAGCCATGAAATCAATGTCATAAGACCAGGAGCAGCAAAGTGAGTGGATTCAGGTACGATGATTCTAAGTGAAATAAGTCACACAGAAAAAGAAACTTATCATAAGATATCACTTATGAAGATCCTGTAAACATGGCTACACATGAACTGAGTTAGGAAAGAGAACAGAGTCTCACATTTAGAAAACACTCTTATGCCTGCTTAAGGGAGAAGGAGAGGTGGGGTGATGCATAAAACCAGAGTTTGATATAAGCAAAGGTACCGTTTCTAAAACCAACTGTGGAATAGACAAGACCTACAACTTCCTCAGTGAAAGGGACTCAAAACCCCATATTTCCCGCAGAGGAATAGATCTGACTAGTAAGAATTTTAAAACTTATGTATTGATGTGTCTCTGTAAGGGAATCAAGTGTGTATAGCCTGGCATAAACTTGGCAGAGAGAATCAGCTCAAATCCACTACAAAAAGGAATTTCAAAAAGAAAACAAACAAAAAAAACAACAGGGAAATTCTTTACAATTCATTCAGGGTCTCTGACAAAACTTGGAATGACGCTATCTACAATTACAGCTGGATGTGCCATAAGGCTGGACACTTGGGACTGAGAGGATTGGTGAGATTGGGTGAGCAAATGCAGACCCTTTAAATCAATAATGAATGGCAGCCATTCCAGTGGTCCCAACTCTCCAGGTTGAAGGGAATATTACTACAGCTATAACATGTACGGGAAACCTGGGAATGGACACACTGTGAATACGAATGGTCTCTAAAAGTCAACGAATAGTCCCTCAACTGGTGCTGCGTTTTGACTTTCCAACTGCTTTACTATCAATCTCCAAACTTGGAGAGACAGCTCTTTTAACCTCCTGGTTCGCTCAGGTGGCCAATTTGGCAGAGGATGGAAGGGTATAGGGAGAACCAATGAGAGAGTAGGTGTTAGGCATTTCGACGGGCACATGTCACTCTAATTTCCCGGCAGGAAGAAAAATTAACCAAAGTCTCAGCAACCCACCTGGAAAGAGTATAGGTCCTGAACCAAAATTTTTGACTTGCGTTCAGCTCACAAAACACGAGTTGAATAATGGAGCTCAGGGGCACAGCAATTCACAAACTGGCAGAGTAATAAAGGATAGCTATCGTCCAAAAATCTCTTGAGGGAAGACAACCACGCAGACTTGAAAGCAAGGCAGAATAGCAGGAAACAGATTTCAAGAGGTACGTTGGAATCGCCTGTAAAGCACAGGAAAATGGGCACAACTTCGACAATGATGCACTTTGCCAAAAACGTTGTATGCGTTGTTTTCTGAATATATTGAGAAAAAAACACATACGCCCTTTTTGGCCAAGCAAGCAAGCGGGAAATGAAAATCTGCACTACAAAGTAGTATCACTTCCCACCGGTCAAAAGGGTCATCCACAAAATGGGTAAAAAACAGAAAGGCAAGACAGGCCCTGGCGAACAGGGAGCCTTGTTATGCTGATAAGCGGGATGTAAATTGCCAACTGTCTCACTGGAGGAGTGCATTGTGATCCCTCAAACGAGTAATCAACAGAGCTGCTGAGCCATGGGCACTTCAAGTCTAGGGAATATACCTTGGGAAAACTGAAAATCCATAAGACATAACCACCCCAAAATTAAGGGCTGCACTGCTTACAAGAACCTCAACTTGGGTACACCTTAAATATCACAGGAAATATAAAAATGGTTCAAAAAATTGTGGTACTTTCGAACGATGGAATATCACTCAGCCATGAAATCAATGTCATAAGACCAGTAGCAGCAAAGTGAGTGGATTCAGGTACGAAGATTGTAAGTGAAATAAGTCACAGAGAAAAAGAAACATAAGATATCACTTATGAAGATCCTGTAAACATGGCTACACATGAACTTAGTTAGGAAAAAGAACAGAATCTCACATTTAGAAAACACTCTTATGCCTTTTTAAGGGGAAAGGAGAGGTGGGGTGATGCATAAAACCAGAGTTTGGTATAAACACAGGTACCGTTCCAGAAACCAACTATGAAATAGACTAGACCTTCAGCTTCCTCAGTTAAAGGGACTCAAAACTCTATATTTCCCACAGAGGAATAGTTCTGACTAGTAAGAATCTTAAAACCTATGTATTGATATGTCTCTGTAAGGGAATCAAGTGTGTCTAGACAGGCTTAATCATGGCAGCGAGAATCAGCTCAAACCCACTATAAAAAGGAATTTCAAAAACTATACAAAAAAACAGGGAAATTCTTTACAATTCATTCAGAGTCTCTGATGAAACCTGGAATGACCCTATCTACAATGACAGCTGGATGTGGCATATGGCTGGACACTTGGGACTGAGAGGATTGTTGAGATTGGGTGAGCAAATGCAGACCATTTAAAGCAAAAATGCATGGCCCCCATTCCATGGGACCCAACTCTCCAGGTTGAAGGGAATATCACTACAGCTATAACATGTACGGGAAACCTAGAGAATGGACACACTGTGAATACGAAAGGTTTCTAAAACTCAACGAATTGTCCCTCTCCTGGTGCTCCGGTTTGACTTTCCAACGGATTTACTATCAATCTCCTATCTTGGAGAGACAGCCCCTTTAACCTCCTGGTTCACACAGGTTGCCAATTTGGCAGAGGATGGAAAGGAAGAGGTAGAACGAATGAGAGACTAGCTGTTAGGCATTTGGACGGGCACATGTCACTCTAATTTCCCGGCAGGAAGAAGAATTAACCAAAGTCTCAGCCACCCACCGGGAACCAATATACGTCCTGAACCAAAATTTTGGACTTGCATACAGCTCACAAAATACGAGTTGAAAAATTGAGCTCAGGGGCACAGCAATTCACAAACTGGCAGAGTAATAAAGAACTACTATCGTCCAAAAATCTGTTGAGGGAAGGCAACGAGGCGGACTTGAATGCGAGGCAGAATAGCAGGAAACAGATTTCAAGAGGTACGTTGGAATCGCCTGTAAAGCACAGGAAGAGGGGCACAACTTCTTGAATATTGCACTTGGGCAAAAAGGGCGTATGTGTTTTCTCCTGAATATATTCAGGAGAAAATGCATATGCCCTTTTTGGCCAAGCAAGCAAGTGGGCAATGCAAAGCTGCACTACAAAGAAGTATCACTTCCCACTGGTAAAAAGGGACATCCAGAAAATATGTAAAAACCAGAAAGGCAAGACAGGCCCTGGAGAACAGGGAGTCTTGTTAGGCTAATGCGCAGAATGTAAATTTCTAAATGCCTCTCTGGGGGAGTGCATTGTGTTCCCTAAAACAAATAAAAAACAGAGCTTCAGAGCCAATGGCAGTTCCAGTCTAGGGAATACACATTTGGAAAAATGAAAATCAGTAGGACAGAGCCACCCCAAAATTTAGGGCTGCACTGCTTACACGAACCTCAACTTGGGTACACCTTAAATGTCCCAGGAAATAAAAAAAATGTTTCAATAAATTGTGGTACTTACGTACGACTGAATATCCCTTAGCCATGAAATCAATGTCATAAGGCCAGTAGCAGCAAAATGAGTGGATTCAGGTACAATGATTCTAAGTGAAATAAGTCACATTGAAAAAGAAACTTATCATAAGGTATCACTTACAAGGGTCCTGTAACCATGGCTACACATGAACTGAGTTAGGAAAGATAACAGAGTAACAAATCTTATCATATGTTATCACTCATAGGGTGAATGTACACATGGCTACACATGAACTGGATTAAAAACCAACAGGGTCACACATTTAGAAAACAATCTTATGCCTGCTTAAGAGGAAAGCCGAGGTGGGGTGTTGCATAAAACCACAGTTTTATATTAACACAGATACTGTTACCTAAACCAAGTATGTAATAGGCAACACCTACTCCCCGCACAATGAACTGGAATCAACACCCCCTATTCATTGCAGAGGAATATATCTGACTCTAAGAATTTTAAAACATATATATTCTCATGTCTCCATAAAGAAAGCATATGTGTGTATAATGGCATGAACACAGCACTGAAATTCAGCAAAACCACCTTATAAAAATAAGTTTCAAAAGCAAAATGCAAAAACAGTGAAACAGAGAGAAATCTTAAAAATTACGTTCAGGGCCTGTGATCCAACCTGGATTAACCACCTTTACACCCACAGCTGGATGAGACATAAGACTGGACACTTGGGGCTGACAAGATTGCTGAGGTTGTGTGAGCAAAAGAACGCCACTTAGAGCAATACTGTGTGCTACGCATTCTAGTGGTCTCAACTCTCCAGGTTTAAGGGAATATTCCTACAGTTAAAACATGCAAGGGAATCCCAGTGGATGGTACACTGTGTAATTAGGAAAGTTTCCTAAAAGGTACCTCATTTTTCCTTTCGTCGTGCTCGGCTTCAACATTCCATCTGCATTACTAAAAATCTCCCCACTTGGAGTGTCAGCGCCTTTACCCTCCTTTTATGCACAGTTTGCAAATTGTGCAGAGGATGAACAGGAAGAGGGGAAACAAATGAGAGATGAGCTGTAGGTGTTTGGATGGGCACATATCACTCTACTTTCCCATCAGGAAGAAGCATTAACCAAAGGCTCAGCCTGAAGCCCTGGAACCAGACTAGGGCCTAAAGCCATCCTGCGGTATTGCAGCCAGCTCACAAATAGGCAGTTTGAAAAATGGATATCAGGGGCACAGCAATTCACAAACTTGCAGAGTTATAAAGGACAACTATCATCCAGAAATATATTGAGGTAAGGCCGTGAATAGGATTTGAATGCAAGGCAGAATTGAAGGAAACAGATTTCAAGAGGTACATTGGAGTCATCTTAAAGCACATGAAAAGCGACAGAAGTCCAACAACGTTGCCCTTGGCAGAAAAGGGAGTATGTGTATTTTCTTGAATATATTTGGGAAAAAATGCATACGCCCTTTTTGGCCAAGCAAGCCATCAGGCATTGAAAATCTACACTACATAGAAGTGTCCCTTACCTCCAGTCAAAAGGGCCATCCACAAATAGTGTGAAAACCACAAATGCAGGACAGGCCATGGAGAAAAGGGAGCCTGGTTACACCGATGGACAGGATGTAAATTGCCAACAGCCTCTCTGCAGAACTGTATGTTGTTTTCTAAAACAGAGCTACAGAGCATAGCACACTTCCACTCATGGGCGTGTATTTTGGGAAAACTAAAAATCCGCAACACACAGCCAGCACAAAGTTTAGGGCTGCTCTGTTTACAACAACCTCGACTTCGGTACACTTTAAATATCCCAGGAAAAGAAAAAAATGGATATAGATGTTGTGGTACTTATATACAATGGAATGTCACTCAGACATAAAATCAATGTCATAAGGCCAATAGCAGCATAATGAGTGGCTTTAGGTACGATGATGCTAAGTGAAATGAGCCACAAAGAAACAGAAACTTATTGTAATATATCACTTATAGAGGGAATGTAAACATGGCTACACATGAACTGAATTTCAAAAGAGAACAGAGTTACACATTTAGAAAACACACTTATGCCTCCTTAAGGGGAAAGGTGACGTGGGGTGATGTGTAAAAGCAGAGTTTGAAATTAGCATAGATACCATTCCATATACCAAATATGTAATAGACAAGACCTACTCCTTTCTCAATGAACTGGACACAAAACACCCTATTCACTGAAGAGGAATTTATCTGACTGGTAACAAACTTGAAACCTATGTATTTATATGTCTCCATAATGGAATCAAGTGTATGTAGATTGGCATAAACACAGATCAATGGAACAGGACAGAAAGCCCAGAGTTAAACCTACATACCTATGGCTATCTCATCTATGACAAAGGAGCTAAGGATATACAATGGAGAAAAGACAGTCTCTTCAGTAATTGGTGCTGGGAAAACTGGACCCCTACACATAAAAGAATGAAATTAGAACACTCCATAACACCATACACAAAAATAAACTCTAAATGGATTAGAGATCTAAATATAAGACCAGACACTATAAAACACTTAGAGGAAACCATAGGCAGAACACTCTATGACATAAATCACAGCAAGATCCTTTTTGACTCACCTTCTAGAGAAATGGATATAAAAACAGAAATCAACAAATGGGACCTAATAAAACTTAAAAGCTTTTACACGGTACAGGAAAACATAAACAAGATGCAAAAACAACCCTCAGAATGGGAGAAAATATTTTCAAATGGAGCAATTGACAAAGGATTAATCTCCAAACTTTACAAGCACCTCATGTAGCTCAATATCACAAAAACAAACAACCCAATCCAAAAACGGCCAGAAGACCTAAATAGACATTTCTCCAAAGAAGATATACAGATTACCAAGAAACACATGAAAGGATGCTGAACATCACTAATCATTAGAGAAATGCAAATCATAACTATCGTGAGGTATCACCACACAGCAGTCAGAGTGGCAATGATCAAAAAAATCTACAAAACAATAAATGCCGGAGAGGCCTTTATTGGAGAAAAGGGAACACACGTGCACTTTGGGTGGGAACGTAAATTGATATGGGCACTAGGGAGAACAGTACGGAGGTTCCTCTAAATAACTAACAATAGAGGTACCATACGACACAACAATCCAACTACTGGGCATTTGCCTTGCGAAAACCATAATTCAAAAAGAGTTATGTACAAAAATGTTCATTGCAGCTCTATTTACAATAGCTTGGACATGGAAGCAACCTAAGTGTCCATCGACAGATGAATGGATAAAGAAGATCTGGCACATATATACAATGGAATATTACTCAGCCATAAAAAGAAGCAAAACTGAGTTATTTGTACTGAGGTGGATGGACTTAGAATCTGTCCTACACAGTGAAGTAAGTCAGAAAGTGAAAAACAAATACTGTATGTTAACAGAGATATACGGAATCTAAAGAAAAAAAAAAGATTTTGAAGAACCTAGTGGCAGGACAGGATTAAGGACACAGACATAGAGAAAGGTCTTGAGGACACCGGAAGGGGGATGGGTAAGCTGAGACGAAGTGACAGAGTGGCATGGACATAAATACATTACCAAATGTAACACCGATAGCTACTGAGAATCAGCCACATAGAACAGGGAGATCAGCTCGGTGCTTTGTGACCACATAAAGGGGTGTGATATGGAATGTGGGAGGGAGATGCAAGAGGGAGGGGATCTGGTGATATTTGTATATGTATAGCTGATTCACTTTGTTATACAGCAGAAACTAACACTCCATTGTAAAACAATTATACTCCCATAAACGTGTAAAAGGAAAAAAAATAGAAAAAGAAAGCCCAGGGATAAACCTACACACCTATGGTCAACTAATCTATGACAAAGGAGGCAAGACTATACAATGGAGATAAGACAGTCTCTTCAATCATTGGTGCTGGGAAATATGGACAGCTACATGTAAAAGAATGAAATTAGAACACTCCCCAACACCATACATAAAATATATTCAAAATGGATTAGAGACCTTAATGTAAGACCGGACAGTATAAAACTCTGAGAGGAAAACTTACGAAGGATACTCTGACATAAATCACAGCAAGATCTTTTTTGATCCACCTCCTATAGTAATGAAATAAAAAAGTAAACTAAACAGATGGGACCTAATGAAATGTAAAAGCTTTTGCAAAGCAAAGGAAACTACAAACAAGACGAAAAGACAACCCTCAGAATGGCAGAACATATTTGCCAATGAATCAATGGACAAATAATTAATCTCCAATATATATAAGCAGCTCATGCAGCTCAATATTAATAAAACAAAGAACCCAATACAAAAATGGAAGAAGATCTAAATAGACATTTCTTCCAAGAAGACATAGAGATGGCCAGTACGCACATGAAAATCTGCTCAACATCACTAATTATTAGAGAAATGGAAATCGAAAGTACAATGAGGTATCACGTCACACCTGTTAGAATGGGCATCATCAGAAAATCTACAAACAACAAATGCTGGAGAGGGTGTGGAGAAAAGGAACCTTCTTCCACTATTGCTGGGAATGTAAATCGATATTGTCTCTATGGAGAACAGTATGGAGGTACCTTAAAAAACTAAAAATAGAATTACCATATAATCCAGCAATCCCACTACTGGGCATATACCCAGAGAAAACCATAAATCAAAAAGACACATTCACCACAATGTTCATTGCAGTACTATTTACAATACCCAGGTAATGAATGCAACCTAAGTGCCCACAGACAGATGAATGGATAAAGATGTGGTACATATATACAATGGAATATTACTCAGCCATACATAGGAATGAAATTGGGTCATTTGTAGAGACCTTGATGGATCTAGAGACTGTCATACAGAGTGAAGTAAGTCAGAAAGAGAAAAACAAATATTGTATGTTAATGCATATATGTGGAACCTAGAAAAATGGTAAAGAGGAACCGGTTTGCAGGGCAGAGATAGAGACACAGATGTAGAGAACAAACATATGTACACCAAGGTGGGAACCACATGTGAGGGTGGTGGTGGGATGAATTGGGAGACTGGGATTCACATGTGCACACATATGTATAAAATAGATATCCAGTAAGAACCTGCTGTATAAAAGAAATAAATAAATTTTAAAAAAATTAAAAATAAATAAATAACATTTAATAAAATAAACCAAAAAACGATTTTCCCTTCACATAGATGTCTTTATATTAATGCATTATTTTCATGTTTATATCTCCAAATTAAAAAAAAAAGAGGAATAAAATCTACCTTGAACCAAAAAGAAAAAAAAGAAATAAATAAATAAACAGAACCCCTCAGTTATACAGAGGATAATCGTATTAGGGCACTTGCTCCAGTTGTAAAAAATTCTTAAGTTGGTCAGAGGTGGGAAATCGTCTCCCATGCAGTGAGCAGCGCTCCCCCCCCACAAGGAACATCCTCATTGCAAAGCTGGGGGACTGTGTCGAGGCATCTGTGAGTAAATGTGAGCTGAGCCCCAGTCCTGCTGCAGCTGAACTCTCCCCACCCTTTCCAGGTAAAACAGCTGAATATGTACAAGAACTTGCAAGCCTAGAGGAAGGGCTGTGGAGCCACACCAACGACAGCACGCATGCCGACTTGGTGCCTGCTGGCCAGCCAGGATGGTCCTGGCCCCAGATGCTCTTCTGGAAGATTTCCATTTCCCTACCTGAGATACCCCTCCTGCCACGGCCCCCACTGCTTTTTTACTTCCTCACCTCTGCCTGGGGAGAAATTCCAGCGGCAGGTATGGGTGACACATCCTCTTCTTTAGCAGGTGGCAGCCTGGCAACTCCTGCAGAAAGTCCAGCAGAGCCCCACTCACACTGGGCCACCCACAAAGCCATGGCCCCTCACTCCCTCCCACCACCCCAGCCCCGACACTGCTGACGGGGCAGAGAATATGGCGTCAGGCACAGCTACAGGGGCTCTTGCTGACTGGAGAGGTGTTTATATTGACCTCAACCAAGGCACACCTGGGGAGGGCTGGCAGGCTGTGTCAGGCTGCCCAAATCAGCCAATCCTCACCCCTCAGGGGATCACAGTTGCAGAAAATGAAACTTGCTAAACGGGCCACGGCCAAGGAACAGGTGTGGGCTCTTGAGAGTCAGGATAGACAAGGGGCTGCAGCTGCGGCTTTTTTTCTCATCATTTTATCTGGTCCATGAGTGGAAAACAACTTCAAGAAGACCCTATACTAATGAGAGGAACCCAGGAGTCAGGGAGAGGAGTGATGGTGGGTGGAGACAGAGGCCTGGTGCCCTGGCTGCAGTGGAAGTGTCTGGAAGACCACGCCAAGAGAGGCTGCACAGAGTGATAGCCAGGGTCACAGACCTGTCAGGGCTGCTCTTTGTTAGTTCAAGTCCTGCTCTGAGGCGTTCTGTGTCAGCTGTGAGCGACAGGTGAGCTGGGGGTTCTCTGCAATGTGGGCTATGTGCACAGTTCTTGTGTGTCCAGCCCTGCTTGGGTACCTGCCCAGGGGAGCTACGTATCCTGGGAAGGGCCTGACTATGAGAGCCCAATGGGCTGCTGGGTAACTTCACAGGTGAGCTCCATACCCTGGGAGGGACTTGACCACGAGGGCCCCGTGGGCTGTGGGGTGGGGGGTGCAGCCCAGGTGAGCTCCATATCCTGGGATTGGCCTGACCACGAGAGTCCCATTGGCTGCTGGGGACCTGGTAAAGGATATCAGGACAGTCAGTGAAGCCACCGAGGATATACATCCAGTAGCTCCTATTTCCTACACCCTGCTGGTCATTCTACCATCCACCAGGCCATGGCATTCTGTATTAGACTTCAATGATGCCTTCTTCTGTATTCCATTAATCTCAGAGTCACAAGGATTTTTGGTTTGTTAGTGGCAGGACACAACATGCAACCAAAGCAATAATGCTGGGCCGTCCTTCCCCAAAGGTTCAAAAATACCCACACCATCATTGGGGAAATGTCCTCTAAAGACCTAAAAGTTCTACCTCTGTAAAAGGGAACCCTCCTTCAATATGCAGAGGACATTCTGATCGCCAGGCCTACTAAAGACGCCTCTGAACTACCTAGTCAAGAAAGGATAGAAGGTGTCCAAGAAAAAGGCTCAAATATCCCAGGCTAAGGTGACATGCCTGGGCTTCATTGTCACAGATATTCGGAGAAACACATCCCAGGATAAGGAAGAAGCCATTTGCAGCCTTACCTCTTCTAAAACTAGAAGACAGCTTAGGGGTTCCTGGGGAGGCCAAGGTTTTCTGCATCTGGATCCCTAACTACAGTCTAATAGCTGGGCCTCTACATGAAACACTGACACGAAAAGATGATGATCCTTTTGAATAGAATCCAGAAGCAGCCTTTCAAGAATGGAAAGAGCAGTCAATTCAGACCCTTGCCCAGGAACTCCCTAATTTAGCTAAACCCTTTGACTTTTACATACCCGGTCATAGGTTAATCGCCCTTGGAGCCTTAGTGCAAAAACTGGGACCACTTGAAATGGAGCAACACAAGAATGCCCTTCAGGTATGATAAACTATGGTCACCAAGGGCTTTGCCCAGCGACTCATCAGGCCAGGATACTGGGGTATCTAAAAAGCTGAATCAGAAGGCCGCAAGGCCAGGTCCCTGTTAAGGGAAAAGGACCCCACATGGTGATCCTAACCACCCATCATGCCCTGAAGTTGAAGGGGTCGCTCTGTGGACACACTGACCTCGAGTGAGGAGGCCCTCCAACTCCAACCTCCAGAGAGACAAACGGGGGCAACAGGCCCCCAAAATGACTCGTGTGACCATCACTTGACCTGGAGTTTCTCTCAGAAAACAACAAGACTGTGCCCCGAAAGAGCAGACTACTGCTTGCAGGACTTACTGCACCCAGAGGGGAGCTAATAAGCTTGGCGGGGGAAACGTATATCATGCTTTCACCATAGAAAGCCCTACAGACACCGCGGTGATGGTGGTCAATATGACCGGCTGGACTGCTGGCTACTTCTAAAGGCCGTTGACACAGTGGACGTCATGGTCCTGGATCACCACTGACCCTTGACTGTCTGGGAGTTGTGCGGGCAGGGCTCTGACACATGGTGCTGTGTGTACATTAATTCAGGGACCTAATTAAAGAAAGCACAGACTAGTGGTCAGAGCATCTAGGCTGGCAAAAAACGTCAGCCTAAGGTCGCCGAACAAATGTGGGGTGGGGTGAAACCTGCCACCGCAGCATCTCTGCGCATCTCTTTCCTGGACCCTTAAAGGTCATTAGAATCTATAACACTTCCAATGCTGGTGCTCAGGCGGACGAGAAGTGAGGCAGGAGTCCTTGGGACAATCAACCTCACCTGGAGGCTGGTGGGGAGATGTTTTGCCCCTCCCCCCATGTATCAGGGCTCCCAACACAGCATGAAGCAGTTACAAAAGAGGGGTCTGCACCCTCAACACCCCAAGAATGAGGAACAGAACCAAAAGCCGAGGAGGTGTTCATCTCCGGCAACGTTCATTAAAAACTCCTGGGAGATAAAAAGAGAATCTGGGCAATAAAATAAAGTCTAACCTGTTTTTCCTTTGTGCTTTGTCTAATTTCACGTGCTCCTAGGGTTCCGCATGCAGAGGTCCCACACCCGGCACTTCAGACCCGATTTCCTAGTTCTGAATGGCTGGGTCGACACCTCAGCTAGCGTGCTCCCATGCAGACTCCACGGCATAGAGCCTGAGCTGCAGCCAACCCAGCCCTCGAGAGCTCCATCCCCTCCCTCCCACTGACGCTGCCGGGATCCCTACACAGCAGCCCAGCCCACAGCCCGTGGGGGAGTGCACGCTCTCACCTCTCCTTTCTGTTTTCAAAATAATGTTTCCTTTGCTTCTGAACCAAACTCAGTCTTGATCTGTTGGCTCCAATGACACTGGGCACGGGGACTCCTGTTGGGGTCCACTCTGGAGGATCAGTAACAGAAATTGAGAACATTGTAACTTCAATGAACAGATGTGTGAGCCAAACTGTAGTTAACATAGAGCAGTGTATATCGCTCGGGTAAAATAAGATGTTTCTAAGACTTACATTTGATATTTCCATCACCTTCCTATAAGCAAGTTCAGTGAAGACGTTGGTCTTATTTGGCAGGTCAACATTAGATAAATGAAGTGATTTATTTCCATGGATGTACATCGAATACTCTTGGCTGAAGCTTCAATGGTGTTTTCAATGCTTTTCCATTGAAAATGATACCTCTCTTTCAGCTCCCCCATTTCTGAGAAGTATAAAATCTTATAATTTATTATTACCAAAGGGGAAAGGTAGGAGAAGGGATAAATTAACAGTTTGGGATTAACACATACACACTGCTATGTATAAAATAGATCATCAACAAGGAACTACTGTATAGCACAGGGAACTACACTGAATATTTTGCAATAACCTATAAGGGGAAATAATCTGAAAAAGAATAGATATTTTTATTGACATCATCTATCAATGACAGACAAAATGTAACCTAAGCAAGGCCAATGGTGAGTGCTTCTGACCCTGAAGATTTCAATCATCTAAAGTTTGGGCTCTGCCTATTTCCCAAGGCCCTTAATGGACATGCGTGTAGCCGTAGCCTAAAAATTCCCCAGTTTGGGGTTCGGGGAGGCACTGATTTGGAAAAATCCCTGGTGTTCTCCTTACATGCACGGGACCCTTCCTACAGCTAAAACATGCCTGTCACACCTAGAGGATAGTACACCATTTGATCGGAAAGAGTTTGGAAAAGGCACCTCATCTCCTCATCGCCTGGTGCTTGGGTTCACCCCTCCAGCATCTTTCCTAACAACCTCCTCACTTGGGCATATCAGCACCGTCAACATCCTGTTGCACACAGTTTGGAATTTGTCCAGAGGATGAAGCGGAAGGATGAGAAAAATTTAGAGACAAGTCTTAGGTGTTCGGACAGGCACATGCCACTCTAATTTTCAATCCGGAAGACAAATTCATCAAAGGCTAGAATTGCCCACGGAAACAGAATAGGGCTAGAGGAAATCCCGCTGTTTTGTGTCCAGTTTCCATAAACACAAGTTGAATAATGGAACTCAGGGTCACTAAAATTCGTGAAACTGCAGAGTTGAAAATATCTATCGTCGAAAAATGTCTTGAGGTAAGTCACAGAAAAGGACTTGTAAGCAAGGGAGAGTGGCAGGACACATATTTGAACAGGTAGAAAGGACTCCCCGTTAAAGTACAAGAAAAGGGTCTGAACTTCGCCAATGATGCTGTTGGCCAAAAAGGGCGTATGCATTTTTTCTGAATATATTCAAGTAAAGGCCATACACACTTTTTATCCAACCAAACAGGTGGACACTGGAAATCAATACTACAAAATGTATCACTTCACATCAGTCAGAAGGGCCATCCACGTAAAGTGTAAACACCAGAAATGCAGGACAGGGCAAGGAGAAAAGGGAGCCCTGTGAGGCTGATAGTGGAAATGCAATTTGCCAACAGCCACTCTGGCGAAGTGTATTGTGTTTGCTAAAACATCTAAAAAATGAGCTACAGAGCATAGGGCACTTGCACTCATGGGCGTATACCTTGGGGAAAACAAAAATCGACAGAAAACAGGCACCCCAACGTTTACCAACTCTCTGTTAAAAAGGGCCTCCACTTGGATATAACCTAAATGTCCCTGGAAGGATAAAATGGATAAAAGAGATGGGGTACTTATATAGAGTCGAATATGACTCATCCAGAAATCAATGAAATAAGGCCAGTTGGAACAACTCTGGAGGAGTTACATACGATCATTCTAAGTGACATATGTCAGAAAGAAAAAGACACATATCATAAGATGTCACTTAAAGGTGGAATCAAAAATGGCTACACATGAAATAAATTACAATACAGAAACATAGTCAAATATGTAGAAAATAGACATAAGGCTGCTAAATGGGAAAGGTGGGGAATGATGAGGTATTATCCAGGAGGTTGAAATTAGCAAAGATACCATTCCAAGTACCAAATTGAATAACTGACAAGGCCTACACGGTACCTCAAAGAACTGCACTCAGTCCACTCAAGTCACTGGAAAATAATACATATGACTGGTAAGCATCTGAAAAGGAATTTATTGTTGTCTCACAGAACATGAATCAAGTGGATGTACAGGAGCAAAAAACAGAGCTTTGAAAATCAGCTGTAACCAATATAAAAATAAAGTTAAAAATATTTATTAAAACAGTGAGACAGACAAAAATTCTTACAACTTTTGTTGAAGGTCTACAATATAACATGAATTGAACACATGTAGACCCACAGCAGGATGATATATAAGGCTGGAAGCTATGCACGCTAAGAGATGTTAGAGAGGTTTGGTGAGAAAATGCAGACCTTTTAAAGTAATACTGCCTGGTACCCATTCCATGGGTCCCAAATCTGCAGGTTCAAGGGAATCTTCTGACAGTGAAAACATGCCTGGGAAACTGAGATGAATGTACACCATGTGCTCAGGAAAAGGTGTCTAAAATGCACCTCATTTTTTATCTCCTGGTGCTGAGGTTCGCCATTCCAGCCACATTACTAACAATCTCCCCACTTGGAGAATCAGCACCTTTAACCTCCTGTTTTACACAGTTTTCAATTTGTGCAGAGGATAAATGGGAAGAGGGGGAACCAATGAGAGGTTAGCTGTAGGAGTTTTGACAGGCACATGCCACTCCATTTTCCCATTAGGAAGAAGAATTAACGAAAGGCTCAGCCTGCCTCCCCAGAACCGGAATAGGGCCGGAAGCAATCCAATGGTTTGGCATACAACACACAAAAAAAGCGAGTTGCAAAATGCAGCTCAGGAGCAGACAATTCATAGACCTGCAAAGATATAAATGATAACCAACGTCCAAAAATATATTCAGGAAAGGCAACGAAGAGGATATGAATGAGAGGCAGAATTGCAGGAAACAGATTTCAAAAGGTAGATTCTACTCACATTTAAATCATATGAAAAGCAGCAGAATTTCTAAAATGATGCAGTTGGGCAAAAGGGTGTATCTGTTTTTTTCGTGAATATCTTCAGGAAAAAAACACAGACAGAGTTTTTGGCCAACCAAGCAAGAGGGAAATGCATATCCGCACAACAAAGAAGTCTCAATTTCCACTGCTCAGAAAGGCCATCCAAAAAATGTGTACAAACCAGAAATGCAGGAGAGGCCATGGGAAACAGGGAGCCAAGTCACGCTGATGGGTGGGGTATAAATATCCAAGAGCCACTCTGAAGAAGTGTATGCTGTTTCCTAAAACATCTAAAATACAAAGCCCCCGAGCAAAGGGGACTTCAACTCATGGGCATATAACTTGGGAAGACTAAATATCAATAAGACACAGGCACCCCAAAGTTTAGGGCTGCTCTGCATACAAGAACCTCAACTTTGGTACACCTAAAATATCCCAGGAAAAACAGAAATGCATAAAGAACTTGTGGTAATTTTGTACAACGGAATATCACTCAGACGTGAAATCAATGTATATAAGGCCAGTAGCAGCATAATGAGTGGATTTAAGTATGATGATTCTAAGGGAAATTAGTCACACAGAAAAAAGAATCTTATCATAAGATATCACTTATAGAGGAAATATCAATATCACAACACATGAACTGAATTAGGAAAGAGAACAAAGTCTCACGTTTAGAAAAAAAAATCTTATGCCTGCTTCAGGAGAAAGGAGAGGTGGGGTGATGCATAAAACCAGAGTTTGATATTAACACAGGTACCATTCCATAAACCAAATACAGAATAGACAAGACCTATAACTTCCTCAGTGAACGGGACTCAACACCCTTATTTCCCACATAGGTATATATCTGACTAGTAAGAATCTTAAAACCTATGTATTAATATGTCTTCGTAAGGGAACCAATTGTGTCTAGACTGGCATAAACAAGTCAGTGATAATCAGCTCAACCCTATTATAAACATGAATTTCAAAAACAAAACCAAAAAACAGCGAAATTCTTACACAATTCCTTCAAAGTTCTGATGAAACCTGGAATGACCCTATCGGCAAAGACAGCTGGATGAGATATAAGGCTGGAAACTTGGGACTGAGAGGACTGGTGAGATTGGGAGAGAAAATCAGACCCTTAAAGTAGTAATGCATGTAACCATTCCATGGGTCCCAAATCTCCAGGTAGAAGGGAATATCACTACAGTTATAACATGTATGGGAAACCTAGAGAATGGACAACCTGTCATGGCAAAAGTTTCTAAATCTCTCCTAATTTTTCTTCTCCTTCTGCTCCAGTTTGGTATTCCAACTGCTTTACTATCAATCTCCCAACTTAGGAGAGTCAGCCCCTATAACCTCCTGGTGCACACAGTTTGCTAATTGTGCAGAGGATGAAAGGGAAGAGGGAGAACCTATCAGAGAGTAGATGTAGGCATTTGGACGGGCACATGTCACTCTAATTTCCCGTCAGCAAGAAGAATTAACCAAAGCCTCAGCCACCCACAGGGAACCAATATAGCCACCCCTGGAACCAGTATAGGTCCTGAAGCAAAATTGTGGATTTGCGGCCAGCTCACAAAAATGGGATTTGAAAATTGGGGCTCAGGGGCACAGCAATTCACAAACCTGCAGAGTTATAAAGGACTACTCTCTTCCAAAATCTCTTGAGGGAAGGTAAAGAAGGGGACTTGAAAATGAGGCAGAATTGCACAAAACATATTTCAAGAGGTAAATTGGAATCACCTTTAAAGTACAGGAAAAGCATCACAACTTGGACAGTGATGCCGTTGGCCAAAAAGGGCGTATGCCTTTTCTCCTGAATATATTCAGGAGAAAACGCATACGCCCTTTCTGGCCAATTAAGCAAGCACACAATGCAAATGCACACTACAAAGAATTGTCACTTCCCACCGGTCAAAAGGGACATCCGAATATCTGTAAAAACCAGAAAGGCAAGAGAGAGTTGACAAGGGCATGAAGCAATGTGATCCCAATGGTTATGGAGGAATGTAATGACAAGCACATGGAGCATTGTGATGACAAGATTATGTAGCATTTTGCTGACAAAGGCAAGGAGCATTGTGATGACAAGCTTTATGGAGCACTGTGATGACAAGTGTCACGGAGCATTGTGATTACAGGGATCATGGAGCATTGGGATGACAAGGGCATGGATCACTGTGATGACAAGGGTCATGGAGCATTTTGATGACAAGAGTCCCAGAACGTTGTGTTGTCAGGGTTCATGGAGCGTTGTGATGACAGTGGTCATGGAGCATTGTGATGACAGGGGTCATGGAGCATTGTGATGAGAAGGTGAAGGAGCATTGGGCTGAAAATGCTCATGGAGTATTGTGATGAAATGGGTCATGGAGCATTGTGATGACAAGGTACTGGAGCATTGTGATGAGAAGACCATGGAGCCTTGTGATGACAAGTCTCAAGGAGCATTCTGATGAAAAGGGGCATTGGGCATTGTGATTACAGGAGTCTTGGAGCATTGTGATGACAAGGGCATGAAGCATTAGGATGAGATGGCCATGGTGCGTTCTGATGTCATGCATCATGGAGCTTTGTGATGACAAGGGCATGGAGCATTGTGATTACAGGGTTCTTGGAGCACTGTGATGAAAAGGGTATGGATCATTGTCATGAAAAAGGCATGGAGCCTTGTCATGACAGGGTTCAAGGAGCATACTGAAGACAAGTGTCAGGGAGCATTGTGATGACAAGGGTATTGAGAATTGTGATGACAAAGGTCATGGAGCATTGTGATGAGAAGAAATGGATAATTGTTATGACAAGTGTCATGGGGCGTTGTGATGATAAGTGTTATGGAACATTGGGATCACAAGGATTTGGAGCATTGTGATGACAGAGGTCATGGAGCATTTTGATTTCATTGTGATGACAATAGCCTGAACCATTATGATGTTGCACATGGTGCATTGTGATGACAGGGTTCATGGAGCATTGAGATGAAAAGGGGCATGGATTATTGTTATTACAAGAGTCTTGGAGCATTGTGATGACATGGGCATGTAGCATCATGAATGAGAAGGCCATGGAGCATTCTGATGACATGCGTCATGGAGCTTTGTGATGACAAGGGCATGGAGCATTGTGATTACAGGGTTCTTGGAGCATTGTGATGACAAGGGTCATTGAGCCTTGTGATGACAAGGCTGTGGAACATTGTGATGGCAGTGGTCATGAAGCATTGTTATGACAGGGGTAATGGAGCATTGTGATGAGAAGGGCATGGAGCATTGGTCTGAAATGTTTCATGGATTATTGTGATGAGAGTGGGCATGGAGCATTGTGATGACAAGGACACTGAACACTGTGATACATGGGTCATGGTGGATTGTAATGACAAGGGCATGGAGCATTGTGATGAGAAGGGCATCGGGCATTGTGATGACAAGCATCATGGGGCTTTGTGATGACAAGGGCATGGAACAATGTGATGAGAGGGTTCATGGAGCATTGTGATGAAAATGACTTGGAGCATTTTGATGACAGGGGCATGGAGCATTGGTCTGATAAGTTTCATGGATAATTGTGTTGAGAGTGTGCATGGCACATTGGGATGATAAGGGCATGGAGCATTGGGAAGACAAGGTCATGGAATATTGTGAAGACAGGTGTCTGGGAGCATTGTGATGACATATTTCATGGCCCATTGTGATGACATTGGCATGGAGCATTGTGATGCCAAGTGTTATGGAGGATTGTGATGACAAAGGTAATGGAGCATTGTGATGACAAGGGCTTGGAGCATTGTGATGACAAGAGCATGTAACACTGTTATGAGAACTGTCATGGAGCATTGTGATGACAAGGACGTGGAGAATTTTGATAACAAGGTACATGGAGTATTGTGATGATCAGGGCATGGATCATTGTGATTGCAAGACCGTGGAGCACTGTGATGAGAAGACCATGGATAATTGTGATGACGAGCATCATGGAGCACTCTAATGACAAGGGGCATGGAGCATTGTGATGACACGGGTCATGGATCATTGTGATGACAAGTGTCACGGAGCATTCTGATGACAAGCTTGTGGAGTATTGTGATGACAATGGCATGGAGCATTGTGATGAAAAGGGCATGGATCATTGTGATGAAAAATTCATGGAGACATGTCATGACAGGGTTCAAGGAGCATACTGACGACAAGTGTCAGGGAACATTGTGATGACAATGGCATGGATCATTGTGATGAAAAAGGCATGGAGACTTGTCATGACAGGGTACAAGGAGCATACTGACGACAAGTGTCAGGGAGCATTGTGATGACAAGTGTACTGAGAATTGTGATGACAAAGGTCATGGAGCATTGTGATGAGAAGTCCATGGATAATTGTGATGACCAGCGTCATGGGGCATTGTGATGGCAAGTGTTATGGAACATTGTGATCACAAGGGTTTGGAGCATTGTGATGACAGAGGTCATGGAGAATTTTGATTTCATTGTGATGACAATAGCATGAAGCATTATCATAATGGGCATGGTTCATTGTGATGACAGGGTTCATGGAGCAATGAGATGAAAAGGGGCATGGAGCATGGTGATTACAAGGGTATTGGAGCATTGTGATGACAAGTGTCATGGAGCCATGTGATGACAAGGCCGTGGAACATGGTGATGGATGGGGTCATGGAGCATTGTTATGCCAGGGGTAATGGAGCATTGTGATGACAAGGCCATGGAGCATTGGGCTGAAAATATTCATGGAGTATTGTGATGACAGGGGTCATGGAGCATTGTGATGACAACGAAATTGAGCACTGTGATGACAAGTTCCTGGAGCATTGTGATGAGAAGACCATGGAGCCTTGTAATGAAAAGTCTCATGGAGCATTCTGATGAAAAGGGGCATGGAACATTGTGATTACAGTGGTCTTGGAGCATTGTGATGACAAGGGCATGGAGCATTGTGATGAGAAGGCAATGGAGCATTCTGAAATGCGTCATGGAGATTTGTGATGACAAGGGCATGGAACATTTTGATTAGAGTGGTCTTGAAGCATTGTGATGAAAAGGGCATGGCTCATTGTTATGAAAAAGACATGGAGCCTTTTCATGACAGGGTTCAAGGAGCATTCTGATGACAAGTGTCAGGGAGCATTGTGATAACAAGTGTATTGAGCATTGTGATGACAAAGGTCATGGAGCACTGTGATGAGAAGACCATGGATAATTGTGATGATGAGCGTCATGGGGTGTTTTGATGATAAGTGTTATTGAACATTGTGATCACAAGGGTTTGGAGCATTGTGATGACGAAGTCATGGAGAATTTTGATTTCATTGTGATGGCAATAGCATGAAGCATTATGATTATCGGCATGGTGCATTGTGATGACAGGGTTCATGGAGCATTGAGATTAAGAGGGGCATGGAGCTTTGTGATTACAGGTGTCTTGGAACACTGTGATGACAAGGGTCATGGAGCCTTGTGATGACAAGGCCGTGGAACATGGTGATGGCACGGGTCATGGATCATTTTTATGACAGGAGTAATGGAGCATTGTGATGACAAGGACATGGAACATTGGTCTGAAAAGTTTCATGGATTATTGTGATGAGAGTGGGCATCGAGCATTGTGATGACAAGGGCACGGAACACAGTGATACATGTGTCATGGAGGATTGCAATGACAAGGGCATGGAGCATTGTGATAACAAGCGTCATGCAGCTTTGTGAATGACAATGTCAAGGATCAATGTGATGAGAAGTTTCATTGAGCTTTGTGATGACAGTGGCATGCAGCATTGTGATGCCAAGGGTCATGGAGATTTGTGATGACATAGGCCATGGAGCATTTTGATGACAAGGGCGTGGTGCATTGTGATGAGAAGGGCAGGGATCATTGTGATGACAGTGTCATGGAGCAATTGGATGAAAAGGGTCATGGAACATTTTGATGACAGGGGTTATGGAACATTGTGATGTCAGGGGCATGGAGCATTGTGATGAAAAGTGCATGTAGCATTGTAGTGACAAGGGTTATGGAACATTGTGATGACAGGCGTGAGGGAGTATTGAGATGATTAGTGATGGAACATTGTGATATCATTGGTGAGAGAGCATTTTGATGAGAAGTGCATGGAGCATTGTGATAAAAATGTTGTGGAGCACTGTGATGACAAACGCATGGCACATTGTGATGATATGGGTCATGGAGCATTGTGCTGACAACGATGTGGAGCATTGTGATGACAAGCGCATGGCGCATTGTGATGCCATGGGTCAAGGAGTATTGTGCTGACAAAGGCATGGAGCATTGTGATGACTAGGGTCACGGAGCATTGTGATGAAATGTTCATGGAGCATTGTGGTGACAATGGTCATGAAGCATTGTGATGAATGGAGTCACGGAGCATTGTGATGACAGGGGTCATAGAGCATTGTGATGAAAGTGCATGGAGCATTGTGATGACAGGGGCATGTTGCATTGGTCTGACAAATTTCATGGACTATTGTGATGAGAGTGGGCATGGCGCATTGTGATGACAAGGGCATAGAGCATTGTGATGAGAAGGTCATGGAGTATTGTGAAGACAGGTGTCAGGGAGCATTGTGATGAGATATGTCATGGTCATTGCGATGACAATGGAATGGAGCAATGTGAGGCCAAGTGTCATGGAGGATGGTGATGACAAAGGTAATGGAGCATTTTGATGACAAGGGCATGGAGCATTGTGATGACAAGGGCCATTGAGAATTTTGATGACCAGTTCATGAAGCATTGTGATGAGAAGCACATAGAGCTTGCTATGACAGGGATCATGGAGCATTGCGATGACAAGTGCAAAGAGAATTGTGATGACAAAGCATGTAACACTCTGATGAGAAGTGTCATGGAGCATAGTGATGCCAAGAACGTGGAGAAATGTGATGACACAGGGAATGGAGCATTGTGATGACCAGGGCATGGAGCACTGTGATGACCAGGGCATGGAGCATTGTGATGGCAAGACCGTGGAGCATTGTGATGAGAAGGCCACGGGTAACTGTGATGACGAGCGTCATGGAGCACTGTAATGACAAGGGGTATGGAGCATTGTGATAACAGGGGTCAAGAAGCATTGTGATGCCAAGGGTCAGGGAGCACTCTGATGACAAACTTGTGGAGTATTTTGATGACAATGGCATGGAGCATTGTGAAGAAAACGGCATGGGGCATTGTGATGAAAAAGGCATGGAGCCTTTTCATGACAGGTTTCAAGGAGCACTCTGACAACAAGTGTCAGGGAGACTTGTGATGACAAAGGTCATGGAGCATTGTGACGACAAGCACATGGAGTATTGTGATGACAAGCACATGGAGCTTGCTATGACAGGGGTCATGGAGCATTGTGATGACAAGTGCATAGAGAATTGTGATGACAGAGCATGTAACACTTTGATGAGAAGTGTCATGGAGCATAGTGATTCCAAGAACGTGGAGAATTGTGATGACAGGGACATGGAGCAGTGTGATGACCAGGGCATGGAGCATTGTGATGGCAAGACCGTGGAGCATTGTGATGAGAAGACCATGGATAATTGTGATGACAAGCGTCATGGAGCACTGTAATGACAAGGGGTCTGGAGCATTGTGATGACAGGGGTCATGGAGCATTGTGATGACAGAGGTCATGGAGCATTGTGATGACAAGTGTCATGGAGCATTTTGATGACAGGGGCGTGGAGCATTGTGATTTGAAGAGCAGGGATAATTGTGATTACGAGCGTCATGGAGCACTGTAATGAAAAGGGGTATGGAGTATTGTGATGACAGGGGTCATGGAGCATTGTGATGACTGGGGACATGGAGCATTGTGATAACCATGTCATGGAGCATTGTGATGGCAAGACAGTGGAGCACTGTGATGAGAAGACCATGGATAATTGTGATGACGAGCATCATGGAGCACTGTAATGACAAGGGGCATGGAGCATTGTGATGACAGGTGTCATGGAACATTTTGATGACAGGGTTCATGGATCAATGTGATGACAAGTGTCACGGAGCATTCTGATGACAAGCTTGTGGAGTATTGTGATGACAATGGCATGGAGCATTGTGATGAAAAGGGCATGGGTCATTGTGATGAAAAGGGCATGGAGACTTGTCATGACAGTTTTCAATGAGCATACTGATGACAAGTTCCAGGGAGCATTGTGATGACAAGTGTATTGAGAATTGTGTTGACAAAGTTCATGGAGCATTGTGATGAGAAATCCATGGATTACTGCGGTAACCAGCATCATGGGGCGTTGTGATGACAAGTTTTATGGAACATTGTGATCACAGGGGTTTGGAGCATTGTGATGACAGAGGTCATGGAGAATTTTGATTTCATTGTGATGACAATAGCATGAAGCATTAGGATGATGGGCATGGTGCATTGTGATGACAGGGTTCATGGAGCATTGAGATGAAAAGTGGCATGGAGTATTGTTATTACAGGGGTCTGGGAGCATTGTGATGAAAAGGGCATGGAGCATTGTGATGAGAAGTCCATGGAGCATTCTGATGACATGTGTCAGGGAGCTTTGTGATGACATGGGCATGGATCATTGTGATTACAAGGGTCTTGGAGCATTGTGATGACAAGTGTCATGGAGTCTTGCGATGACATAGCCATAGAACATTGTGATGGCAGGGGTCATGGAGCATTGTTATGATAGGGGTAATGGAGCATTGTGATGAGAAGGGCATGGAGCATTGGTCTGACAAGTTTTATGGATTATTGTGATGAGAGTGGGCATGGAGCATTGTGATGACAAGGGCACGGAACACAGTGATACATGTTTCTTGGAGGATTGTAATGACAAAGGCATGGTGCATTGTGATGAGAAGGGCAAGGATCATTGTGATGAGAAGGCCATGGAGCATTCTGATGACATGTGTCAGGGAGCTTTGTGATGACATGGGCATGGAGCATTGTGATAACAGGGGTCTTGGAGCATTGTGATGACAAGGGTCATGGAGTCTTGAGATAACAAAGCCGTGGAACATTGTGATGGCAGGGGTCATGGAGCATTGTTATGACAGTGGTATTGGAGCATTTTGATGACAAGGGCATGGAGCATTGGTATGAAAATTTTCATGGATTATTGTGATGAGAGTGGGCATGGAGCATTGTGATGACAAGTGCACGGAACACAGTGATACATGTGTCTTGGAGGATTGCAATGACAAAGGCATGGTGCATTGTGATGAGAAAGGCATTGAGCATTGTGATGACAAGCGTCATGAAGCTTTGTGATGAAAATGTCATGGAGCAATGTGATGAGAGGTTTCATGGAGCTTTGTGATGACAATGGCATGGAGCATTGTGATGCCAAGGGTCATGGAGCTTTGTGATGACATAGGCCATGGAGCATTTTGATGACAAGTGTGTGGTGCATTGAGATGAGAAGGGCAGGGAGCATTGTGATGACAGGGTCATGGAGCAATTGGATGAAATGGTCATGGAACATTTTGATGACAGTGTTTATGGAACATTGTGATGTCAGGGGTCATGGAGCATTGTGATGAAAAGGGTCATGGAGCATTGTGATGACAGGGGTTATGGAACATTGTGATGTCAGGGGCATGGAGCATTGTGATGATAAGTGCATGTAGCATTGTTGTGACAAGGGTTATGGAACATTGTGATGACAGCCGTGAGGGAGTATTGAGATGATTAGTGATGGAACATTGTGATATCATTGGTGAGAGGGCATTTTGATGAGAAGTGCATGGAGCATTGTGATAACAAGGTTGTGGAGCACTGTGATGACAAACGCATGGCACCTTGTGATGATATGGGTCATGGAGCATTGTGCTGACAAACACATGGACATTGTGATGACAAGGTTTATGGAGCATTGTGATGACAACGATGTGGAGCATTGTGATGACAAATGCATGGCGCATTGTGATGCCATGGGTCATGGAGTATTGCGCTGACAAAGGCATGGAGCATTGTGATGACTAGGGTCACGGAGAATTGTGATGAAATGTTCATGGAGCATTGTGGTGACAATGGTCATGAAGCATTGTGATGACTGGAGTCACGGAGCATTGTGATGACAGGGTTCATAGAGCATTGTGATGAAAGTGCATGGAGCATTGTGATGACAGGGGCATGTTGCATTGGTCTGACAAATTTCATGGACTATTGTGATGAGAGTGGGCATGGCGCATTGTGATGACAAGTGCATGGAGCATTGTGATGAGAAGGTCATGGAGTGTTGTGAAGACAGGTGTCAGGGAGCGTTGTGATGACATATGTCATGGTCATTGCGATGACAATGGAATGGAGCATTGTGATGCCAAGTGACATGGAGGATTGTGATGACAAAGGTAATGGAGCATTTTGATGACAAGTGCTTGGAGCATTGTGATGACAAGGGTCATGGAGCTTTGTGATGACAAGGGCATGGAGCATTGTGATGACAAGGGCCATTGAGAATTTTGATGACCAGTTCATGGAGCATTGTGATGACAAGCACATGGAGCTTGCTATGACAGGCATCATGGAATATTGCGATGACAAGTGCATAGAGAATTGTGATGACAAAGCATGTAACACTCTGATGAGAAGTGTCATGGAGCATAGTGATGCCAAGAACGTGAAGAATTGTGATGACACGGGACATGGAGCATTGTGATGACCAGAGCATGGAGCATTGTGATGGCAAGACCGTGGAGCACTGTGATGAGAAGACCACGGGTAACTGTGATGACGAGCGTCATGGAGCACTGTAATGACAAAGGGTATGGAGCATTGTGATAACAGGGGTCATGGAGTGATGACAAGGGTCAGGGAGCACTCTGTTGACAAGCTTGTGGAGTATTTTGATGACAAAGGCATGGAGCATTGTGAAGAAAACGGCATGGGCATTGTGATGAAAAAGGCATGGAGCCTTTTCATGAGAGGTTTCAAGAAGCATTCTGAGAACAAGTGTCAGGGAGCCTTGTGATGACAAAGGTCATGGAGCATTGTGACGACAAGCACATGGAGTATTGTGATGACAAGCACATGGAGCTTGCTATGACAGGGGTCATGGAGCATTGCGATGACAAGTGCATTGAGAATTGTGATGACAAAGCATGTAACACTTTGATGAGAAGTGTCATGGAGCATTCTGATGCCAAGAACGTGGAGAATTGTGATGTCAGGGACATGGAGCAGTGTGATGACCAGGGCATGGAGCATTGTGATGGCAAGACCGTGGAGCATTGTGATGAGAAGATCATTGAAAATTGTGATGACAAGCGTCATGGAGCACTGTAATGACAAGGGGTTTGGAGCATTGTGATGACAGGGGTCATGGAGCATTGTGATGACAGTGGTCATGGAGCATTGTGATGACAAGTGTCATGGAGCATTTTGATGACAAGGGCGTGGAGCATTGTGATGAGAAGAGCATGGATAATTGTGATTACGAGCGTCATGGATCACTGTAATGAAAAGGGGTATGGATTATTGTGATGACAGGGGTCATGGAGCATTGTGATGACTGGGGACATGGAGCATTGTGATAACCAGGTCATGGAGCATTGTGATGGCAAGACAGTGGAGCACTGTGATGAGAAGACCATGGATAATTGTGATGACGAGCATCATGGAGCACTGTAATGACAAGGGGCATGGAGCATTGTGATGACAGGTGTCATGGAACATTTTGATGACAGGGTTCATGGATCATTGTGATGACAAGTGTCACGGAGCATTCTGATGACAAGCTTGTGGAGTATTGTGATGACAATGGCATGGAGCATTGTGATGAAAAGGGCATGGATCATTGTGATGAAAAGGGCATGGAGACTTGTCATGACAGTTTTCAATGAGCATACTGATGACAAGTTCCAGGGAGCATTGTGATGAGAAGTCCATGGATAATTGTGGTAACCATCATCATGGGGCATTGTGATGACAAGTTTTATGGAACATTGTGATCACAGGGGTTTGGAGCATTGTGATGACAGAGGTCATGGAGAATTTTGATTTCATTGTGATGACAATAGCATGAAGCATTATGATGATGGGCATGGTGCATTGTGATGACAGGGTTCATGGAGCACTGAGATGAAAAGTGGCTTGAGTATGGTTATTACAGGGGTCTTGGAGCATTGTGATGAAAAAGGCATGGAGCATTGTGATGAGAAGGCCATGGAGCATTCTGATGACATGCGTCAGGGAGCTTTGTGATGACATGGGCATAGAGCATTGTGATTACAGGGGTCTTGGAGCATTGTGATGACAAGGGCATGGAGCATTGGTCTGAAAAGTTTCATGGATTATTGTGATGAGAGTGGGCATGGAGCATTGTGATGACAAGGGCATGAAACACAGTGATACATGTGTCTTGGAGGATTGCAATGAGAAAGGCATGTTGCATTCTGATGAGAAGGGCATGGAGCATTGTGATGAGAAGGCCATGGAGCATTCTGATGACATGCGTCAGGGAGCTTTGTGATGACATGGGCATGGAGCATTGTGATGACAGGGGCATGTTTCATTGGTCTGACAAATTTCATGGACTATTGTGATGAGAGTGGGCATGGCGCATTGTGATGACAAGGGCATGGAGCATTGTGATGAGAAGGTCATGGAGTATTGTGAAGACAGGTGTCAGGGAGCATTGTGATGAGATATGTCATGGTCATTGCGATGACAATGGAATGGAGCATTGTGAGGCCAAGTGTCATGGAGGATGGTGATGACAAAGGTAATGGAGCATTTTGATGACAAGGGCATGGAGCATTGTGATGACAAGGGCCATTGAGAATTTTGATGACCAGTTCATGAAGCATTGTGATGACAAGCACATGGAGCTTGCTATGACAGGGATCATGGAGTATTGCGATGACAAGTGCATAGAGAATTGTGATGACAAAGCATGTAACACTGTGATGAGTAATGTCATGGAGCATAGTGATGCCAAGAACGTGGAGAATTGTGCTGACACGGGACATGGAGCATTGTGATGACCAGGGCTTGGAGCACTGTGATGGCAAGACCGTGGACCATTGTGATGAGAAGACCACGGGTAACTGTGATGACGAGCATCATGGAGCACTGTAATGACAGGGAGTATGGAGCATTGTGATAACAGGGGTCTTGGAGCATTGTGATGACAATGGTCAGGGAATATTCTGATGACAAGCTTGTGGAGTATTTTGATGACAAAGGCATGGAGCCTTGTGAAGAAAACGGCATCTGGCATTGTGATGAAAAAGGCATGGAGCCTTTTCATGACACGTTTCAAGGAGCATTCTGACAACAAGTGACAGGGTGCATTGTGATGACAAAGGTCATGGAGCATTGTGACGACAAGCACATGGAGTATTGTGATGAAAAGCACATGGAGCTTGCTATGACAGGGGTCATGGAGCATTGCGATGACAAGGGCATAGAGAATTGTGATGACAAAGCATTTAACACTTTGATGAGAAGTGTCATGGAGCATAGTGATGCCAAGAACGTGGAGAATTGTGATGACAGGGACATGGAGCAGTGTGATGACCTTGGCATGGAGCATTTTCATGGCAAGACCGTGGAGCATTGTGATGAGAAGACCATGGATAATTGTGATGACAAGCGTCATGGAGCACTGTAATGACAAGGGGTGTGGAGAATTGTGATGACAGGGGTCATGGAGCATTGTGATGACAGTGGGCATGGAGCATTGTGATGACAAGTGTCATGGAGTGTGTTGATGACAAGGGCGTGGAGCATTGTGATGAGAAGACCATGGCTAACTGTGATTATGTGCGTCATGGATCACTGTAATGAAAAGGGGTATGGAGCATTGTGATGACAGTGGTCATGGAGCATTGTGATGACTGGGGACACGGAGCATTGTGATAACCATGTCATGGAGCATTGTGATGGCAAGACAGTGGAGCACTGTGATGAGAAGACCATGGATAATTGTGATGACGAGCATCATGGATCATTGTAATGACAAGGGGCATGGAGCATTGTGATGACAGGTGTCATGGAACATTGTGATGACAGGGTTCATGGATCATTGTAATGACAAGTGTCACGGAGCATTCTGATGACAAACTTGTGGAGTATTGTGATGACAATGGCATGGAGCATTTTGATGAAAAGTGCATGGAGACTTGTCATGACAGTTTTCAATGAGCATACTGATGACAAGTTCCAGGGAGCATTGTGATGACAAGTGTATTGAGAATTGTGATGACAAAGGTCATGGAGCATTGTGATGAGAAGTCCATGGATAATTGTGGTAACCAGCATCATGGGGCGTTGTGATGAAAAGTTTTATGGAACATTGTGATCATAGGGGTTTGGAGCATTGTGATGACAGAGGTCATGGAGAATATTGATTTCATTATGATGACAATAGCATGAAGCATTATGATGATGGGCATGTTGAATTGTGATGACAGGGTTCATGGAGCACTGAGATGAAAAGTGGCATGGAGTATTGTTATTACAGGGGTCTTGGAGCATTGTTATGAAAAGGACATGGAGCATTGTGATGAGAAGGCCATGGAGCATTCTGATGACATGTGTCAGGGAGCTTTGTGATGACATGGGCATGGAGCATTGTGATTACAGGGGTCTTGGAGCACTGTGATGACAAGGGTCATGGAGTCTTGCGAAGACAAAGCCGTAGAACATTGTGATGGCAGGGGTCATGGAGCATTGTTATGACATGGTTAATGGAGCATTGTGATGACAAGGGCATGGAGCATTGGTCTGAAAAGTTTCATGGATTATTGTGATGAGAGTGGGCATGGAGCATTGTGATGACAAGTGCACGGAACACAGTGATACATGTGTCTTGGAGGATTGCAATGACAAAGGCATGGTGCATTCTGATGAGAAAGGCATGGAGCATTGTGATGAGAAAGCCATGGAGCATTCTGACGACATGCGTCAGGGAGCTTTGTGATGACATGGGTTGGAGCATTGTGATTACAGGGGTCTTGGAGCATTGTGATGACAAGGGTCATGGAGTCTTGCGATGACAAAGCCGTGGAACATTGTGATGGCAGGGGTCATGGAGCATTGTTATGACAGTGGTAATGGAGCATTGTGATGACAAGGGCATGGAGCATTGGTCTGAAAAGTTTCATGGATTATTGAGATGAGAGTGGGCATGGAGCATTGTGATGACAAGTGCACGGAACACAGTGATACATGTGTCTTGGAGGATTGCAATGACAAAGGCATGGTGCATTGTGATGAGAAGGGCATCGAGCATTGTGATGACAAGCGTCATGGAGCTTTGTGATGACAACATCATGGAGCAATGTGATGAGAGGTTTCATGGAGCTTTGTGATGACAATGACATGCAGCATTGTGATGCCAAGGGTCATGGAGCTTTGTGATGACATAGGCCATGGAGCATTTTGATGACAAGTGTGTGGTGCATTGTGATGAGAAGCGCAGGGAGCATTGTGATGACAGGGTCATGGAGCAATTGGAATAAATGGTCATGGAACATTTTTATGACAGTGTTTATGGAACATTGTGATGTCAGGGGTCATGGAGCATTGTGATGAAATGGGTCAAGGAGCATTGTGATGACAGGGGTTATGGAACATTGTGATGTCAGGGGCATGGAGCATTGTGATGGTAAGTGCATGTAGCATTGTTGTGACAAGTGTTATGGAACATTGTGATGACAGGTGTGAGGGAGTATTGAGATGATTAGTTAAGGAACATTGTGATATCATTGGGGAGAGAGCATTTTGATGAGAAGTGCATGGAGCATTGTGATAACAAGGTTGTGGAGCAATGTGATGAGAAAGGCATGGCACATTGTTATGATATGGGTCATGGAGCATTGTGCTGACAAACGCATGGATCATTGTGATGACAAGGTTTATGGAGCATTGTGATGACAAAGATGTGGAGCATTGGGATGACAAGCGCATGGCACATTGTGATGCCATGGGTCATGGAGTATTGTGCTGACAAAGGCATGGAGCATTGTGATGACTAGGGTCACGGAGCATTGTGATGATATGTTCATGGAGCATTGTGGTGACAATGGTCATGAAGCATTGTGATGACTGGAGTCACGGAGCATTGTGATGACAGGGGTCATAGAGCATTGTGATGAAAGTGCATGGAGCATTGTGATGACAGGGGCATGTTGCATTGGTCTGACAAATTTCATGGACTATTGTGATGAGAGTGGGCATGGCGCATTGTGATGACAAGGGCATGGAGCATTGTGATGAGAAGGTCATGGAGTATTGTGAAGACAGGTGTCAGGGAGCATTGTGATGAGATATGTCATGGTCATTGCGATGACAATGGAATGGAGCATTGTGATGCCAAGTGTCATGGAGGATTGTGATGACAAAGGTAAAGGAGCATTTTGATGACAAGGGCTTGGAGCATTGTGATGACAAGGGTCATGGAGCTTTGTGATGACAAGGGCATGGAACATTGTGATAAGGGCCATTGAGAATTTTGATGACCAGTTCATGAAGCAATGTGATGACAAGCACATGGAGCTTGCTATGACAGGGATCATGGAGCATTGCGATGACAAGTGCATAGAGAATGGTGATTACAAAGCATGTAACACTGTGATGAGAAGTGTCATGGAGCATAGTGATGCCAAGAACGTGGAGAATTGGGATGACACGGGACATGGAGCATTGTGATGACCAAGGCATGGAGCATTGTGATGGCAAGACCGTGGAGCATTGTGATGAGAAAACCACGGGTAACTGTGATGACGAGCGTCATGCAGCACTGTAATGACAAGGGGTATGGAGTATTGTGATAACAGGGGTCATGGAGCATTGTGATGACAAGGGTCATGGAGCATTCTGATGACAAACTTGTGGAGTATTTTGATGACAATGGCATTGAGCATTGTGAAGAAAACGACAAGGGGCATTGTGATGAAAAAGGCATGGAGCCTTTTCATGACAGGTTTCAAGGAGCATTCTGAGAACAAGTGTCAGAGAGCCTTGTGATGACAAAGGTCATGGAGCATTGTGACGACAAGCACATGGAGTATTGTGATGACAAGCACATGGAGCTTGCTCTGACAGGGGTCATGGAGCATTGCGATGACAAGTGCATTGAGAATTGTGATGACAAAGCATGTAACACTTTGATGAGAAGTGTCATGGAGCATTCTGATGCCAAGAACGTGGAGAATTGTGATGACAGGGACATGGAGCAGTGTGATGACCAGGGCATGGAGCATTGTGATGGCAGGACCGTGGAGCATTGTGATGAGAAGACCATGGATAATTGTGATGACAAGCGTCATGGAGCACTGTAATGACAAGGGGTTTGGAGCATTGTGATGACAGGGGTCATGGAGCATTGTGATGACAGTGGTCATGGAGCATTGTGATGACAAGTGTCATGGAGCATTTTGATGACAAGGGCGTGGAGCATTGTGATGAGAAGAGCATGGATAATTGTGATTACGAGCGTCATGGAGCACTGTAATGAAAAGGGGTATGGAGTATTGTGATGACAGGGGTCATGGAGCATTGTGATGACTGGGGACATGGAGCACTGTGATAACCAGGTCATGGAGCATTGTGATGGCAAGACAGTGGAGCACTGTGGTGAGAAGACCATGGATAATTGTGATGACGAGCATCATGGAGCACTGTAATGACAAGGGGCATGGAGCATTGTGATGAGAGGTGTCATGGAACATTTTGATGACAGGGTTCATGGATCATTGTGATGACAAGTGTCACGGAGCATTCTGATGACAAGCTTGTGGAGTATTGTGATGACAATGGCATGGAGCATTGTGATGAAAAGGGCATGGATCATTGTGATTAAAAGGGCATGGAGTTTTGTCATGACAGTTTTCAATGAGCATACTGATGACAAGTTCCAGGGAGCATTGTGATGAAAAGTGTATTGAGAATTGTGATGACAAAGGTCATGGAGCATTGTGATGAGAAGGTCATGGAGTATTGTGAAGACAGGTGTCAGGGAGCATTGTGATGAGATATGTCATGGTCATTGCGATGAAAATGCAATGGAGCATTGTGATGCCAAGTGTCTTGGAGGATTGTGATGACAAAGGTAATGGAGCATTTTGATGACAAGGGCTTGGAGCATTGTGATGACAAGGGTCATGGAGCTTTGTGATGACAAGGGCATGGAGCATTGTGATGACAAGGGCCATTGAGAATTTTGATGACCAGTTCATGAAGCATTGTGATGACAAGCACATGGAGCTTGCTATGACAGGGATCATGGAGCATTGCGATAACAAGTGCATAGAGAATTGTGATGACAAAGCATGTAACACTGTGATGAGAAGTGTCATGGAGCATAGTGATGCCAAGAACGTGGAGAATTGTGATGACACGGGACATGGAGCATTGTGATGACCAAGGCATGGAGCATTTTGATGGCAAGACCATGGAGCATTGTGATGAGAAGACCATGGGTAACTGTGATGACGAGCGTCATGGAGCACTGTAATGACAAGGGGTATGGAGCATTGTGATAACAGGGGTCATGAGCATTGTGATGACAAGCGTCAGGGAGCATTCTGATGACAAGCTTGTGGAGTATTTTGATGACAATGGCATGGAGCATTGTGAAGAAAACGACATGGGGCATTGTGATGAAAATGGCATGGAGCCTTTTCATGACAGGTTTCAAGGAACATTCTGAGAACAAGTGTCAGGGAGCCTTGTGATGACAAAGGTCATGGAGCATTGTGACGACAAGCACATGGAGTATTGTGATGACAAGCACATGGAGCTTGCTATGACAGGGGTCATGGAGCATTGCAATGACAAGTGCATTGAGAATTGTGATGACAAAGCATGTAACACTTTGATGAGAAGTGTCATGGAGCATTCTGATGCCAAGAACGTGGAGAATTGTGATGACAGGGACATGGAGCAGTGTGATGACCAGGGCATGGAGCATTGTGATGGCAAGACCGTGGAGCATTGTGATGAGAAGACCATGGATAATTGTGATCACAAGCGTCATGGAGCACTGTAATGACATGGGGTTTGGAGCTTTGTGATGACAGGGGTCATGGAGCATTGTGATGACAGTGGTCATGGAGCATTGTGATGACAAGTGTCATGGAGCATTTTGATGACAAGGGCGTGGAGCATTGTGATGAGAAGAGCATGGATAATTGTGATTACGAGCGTCATGGATCACTGTAATGAAAAGGGGTATGGAGTATTGTGATGACAGGGGTCATGGAGCATTGTGATGACTGGGGACATGGAGCATTGTGATAACCAGGTCATGGAGCATTGTGATGGCAAGACAGTGGAGCACTGTGATGAGAAGACCATGGATAATTGTGATGACGAGCATCATGGAGCACTGTAATGACAAGGGGCATGGAGCATTGTGATGACAGGTGTCATGGAACATTTTGATGACAGGGTTCATGGATCATTGTGATGACAAGTGTCACGGAGCATTCTGATGACAAGCTTGTGGAGTATTGTGATGACAATGGCATGGAGCATTGTGATGAAAAGGGCATGGATCATTGTGATGAAAAGGGCATGGAGACTTGTCATGACAGTTTTCAATGAGCATACTGATGACAAGTTCCAGGGAGCATTGTGATGACAAGTGTATTGAGAATTGTGATGACAAAGGTCATGGAGCATTGTGATGAGAAGTCCATGGATAATTGTGGTAACCAGCATCATGGGGCGTTGTGATGACAAGTTTTATGGAACATTGTGATCACAGGGATTTGGAGCATTTTGATGACAGAGGTCATGGAGAATTTTGATTTCATTGTGATGACAATAGCATGAAGCATTATGATGATGGGCAGGGAGCATTGTGATGACAGGGTCATGGAGGAATTGGATGAAATGGTCATGAAATATTTTGATGACAGTGTTTATGGAACATTGTGATGTCAGGGGTCATGGAGCATTGTGATGAGAAGTCCATGGATAACTGTTATAACCAGCATCATGGGGCATTGTGATGTACAGTTTTATGGAACATTGTGATCAGAGGGGTTTGGAGCATTGTGATGACAGAGGTCGTGGAGAATTTTGATTTCATTGTGATGACAATAGCATGTAGCATTATGATGATGGGCATGGTGCATTGTGATGACAGGGTTCATGGAGCATTGAGATGAAAAGTGGCATGGGGTATTGTTATTACAGGGGTCTTGGAGCATTGTGATGAAATGGGCATGGAGCATTGTGATGAGAAGGCCATGGAGCATTCTGATGACATGCATCAGGGAGCTTTGTGATGACATGGGCATGGAGCATTGTGATTACAGGGGTCTTGGAGCATTGTGATGACAAGGGTCATGGAGTCTTGTGATGACAAAGGCAGGGGTCATGGAGCATTGTTATGACAGGTGTAATGGAGCATTTTGATGACAAGGGCATGGAGCATTGGTCTGAAATGTTTCATGGATTATTGTGATGAGAGTGGGCATGGAGCATTTTGATGACAAGTGCACGGAACTCAGTGATACATGTGTCTTGGAGGATTGCAATGACAAAGGCATGGTGCATTGTGATGAGAAGGGCATCGAGCAATGTGATGACAAGCGTCATGGAGCTTTGTGATGACAACACCATGGAGCAATGTGATGAGAGGTTTCATGGAACTTTGTGATGACAATGGCATGGAGCATTGTGATGCCAAAGGTCATGGAGCTTTGTGATTACATTGGCCATGGAGCATTTTGATGACAAGTGTGTGGTGCATTGTGATGAGAAGGGCAGGGAGCATTGTGATGACAGGGTCATGGAGCAATTGGATGAAATGGTCATGAAACATTTTGATGAGAGTGTTTATGGAACATTGTGATGTTAGGGGTCGTGGAGCATTGTGATGAAAAGGGTCAAGGAGCATTGTGATGACAGGGGTTATGGAACATTGTGATGTCAAGTGTCATGGAGCATTGTGATGAGAAGGGCATGTAGCACTGTTGTGACAAGGGACATGGAACATTGTAATGACAGGGGTGTGGGAGTATTGTGATGATTAGCGATGGAACATTGTGATATCAGTGGTGAGAGAGCATTTTGATGAGATGAGCATGGAGCATTGTGATGACAAACTTGTGGAGCATTGTGATGACAAACGCATGGCACTTTGTGATGACATGGGTCAGGAGCACTGTGCTGACAAATGCATGTAACACTGTGATGACAAGGTTTATGGAGCATTGTGATGACAACGATGTGGAGCATTGTGATGACAAGGGCATGGCACATTGTGATGCCATGGGTCATGGAGTATTGTGCTGACAAAGGCATGGAGCATTGTGATGACAAGGGTCACCGAGAATTGTGATTAAATATTCATGGAGCATTGTGGTGACAATTGTCACAGAGCCTTGTGATGACGAGGGCATGGATCATTGTGATGACAAAGGTCATGAAGCACTGTGATGACTGGAGTCACGGAGCATTGTGATGACCTGAGTCATAGAGCATTGTGATAAAAGAGCATGGAGCATTGTGATGAAAGGGGCATGGAGCATTTGTCTGACAATTTTCATGGATTATTGAGATGACAGTGGGCATGGTGAATTGTGATGACAAGGGCATCGAGCATTGTGATGAGAAGGTCATGGAGTACTGTGAAGACAGGTGTTGGAGCATTGTCATGACATATGTCATGGTCCATTGTGATGACAATGGATAGGAGCACTGTGATGCCAAGTGTCATGGAGGATTGTGATGACAAAGGTAACGGAGCATTTTGATGAAAAGGGCTTGAGCATTGTGATGACAAGAGTCATGGAGCATTGTGATGACAAGGGCCATTGAGAATTTTGATGACAAGTTCATGAAGCATTATGAGGACAATCACATGGAGCTTGCTATGACAGGGGTCATGGAGAATTGCGATGACAAGTGCATTGAGAATTGTGATGACAAAGCATGTAACACTGTGAAGAGAAGTATCATGGAGCATAGTGATGCCGAGAATGTGGAGAATTGTGATGACAGGGGACATGGAGCATTGTGATGACCATGGCATGGAGCATTGTGATGGCAAGAACGTGGAGAAGTTTTATGAGAAGACAATGGATAATTGTGATGACGAGCATCACAGAGCACTGTAATGACAAGGGGTATGGAGCATTGTGATGACAGGTGTCATGGAGCATTGTGATGACAGTGGTCATGGAGCATAGTGATGACAAGGGTCATTGAGCATTTTGATGACAAAGACGTGGAGCATTGTGATGAGAAGACCATGGGAAATTGTGATGACGAGTGTCATGGAGCCATTTAATGACAAGGGGTATGGAGCATTGTGATGACAGTGGTCATTTAGCATTGTGATGACTGGGGACATGGAGCATTGTGATGACAAAGGCATGGAGCATTGTGATGGCACGACCGTGGAGCACTGTGATGAGAAGACCATGGATAATTGTGATGACGAGCATCATGGAGCACTGTAATGACAAGGGACATGGAGCATTGTGATGACAGGTGTCACGGAACATTTTGATGACAGGGTTCATGGATCATTGTGATGACAAGTGTCTCGCAGATTTCTGATGACAATCTTGTGGAGTATTGTGATGACAATGGCATGGAGCATTGTGATGAAAAGGGCATGGATCATTGTGATGAAAAAGGCATGGAGACTTGTCATGACAGGGTTCAATGATCATATTGACGACAAGTGTCCGGGAGCATTGTGAGGACAAGTGTATTGAGAATTGTGATGACAAAGGTCATGCAACATTGTGATGAGAATTCCATGGATAATTGTGATGACCAGTGTCATGGGGCCTTGTGATGACAAGTGTTATGGAACATTGTGATCACAATGGTTTGGAGCATTGTGATGACAGAGTTCATGGAAAAGTTTGATTTCATTGTGATGGCAATAGCATGAAGCATTATGATGATCGGCATGGTGCATTGTGATGACAGGGTTCATGGAGCATTGAGATGAAAAGGGGCATGGAGCATTGTGATTACAGGCGTCTTGGAGCATTGTGATGACAAGGGTCATGGAGCCTTGTGATGAGAAGGCCGGGGAACATGGTGATGGCACGGGTCATGGATCATTTTTATGACAGGGTAATGGAGCATTGTGATGACCGGGTCATGGAGCAATTGGATGAAAAGGGTCATGGAACATTTTGATGACAGGAGTTAGGGAACATTTTGATGTCAGTGGTCATGGAGCATTTTGATGAAAAGTGCGTGGAGGATTGTGATGAGAAGACCATGGGAAATTGTGATGACGAGTGTCATGGAGCACTTTAATGACAAGGGGTATGGAGCATTGTGATGACAGGGGTCATGGAGCATTGTGATGACTGGGGACATGGAGCTTTGGGATGACCAAGGCATGGAGCATTGTGATGGCAAGACCGTGGAGCATTTTGATGGGAAGACCATGGATAATTCTGATGACGAGCATCATGGAGCACTGTAATGTCTAAGGGTATGGAGCTTTGTGATGTCAGGGGCCATGGAGCATTCTGATGACAAGCTTGTGGAGTATTGTGATGACAATGACATGGAGAGTTGTGATGAAAAGGGCATGGAGTATTCTGATGAAAAAGGCATGGAGCCTTTTCATGACAGTGTTCAAGGAGCATTCTGACGACAAGTGTCAGGGAGCATTGTGAAGACAAGTGTATTGAGCATTGTGATGACAAAGGTCATGGAGCATTGTGACAATAAGGACTTGGAGTATTGTCATGACAGGCATCATGGAGCATTGTGATGACAAGTTTTATAGAACATTGAGATCACAAGGGTTTGGAACATTGTGATGACAAGGGCATGAAGCAATATGATCCCAAGTTTCAGGGAGGATTGTGATGACAATGGTAATTGAGTATTGTGATGACAAGTGCATGGAGCATTGTGATGACAAGGTGATGTAGCATTTTGCTGACACAGGCATGGAGAATTGTGATGACTAGGGAATGGAGCATTGTGAGGACAAGAGTCCCGGATCATTGTGTTGTCAGGTGTCATGGACGTTGTGATGACAGTGGTCATGGAGCATTGTGATGATATGTGGCATGGAGCATTATGGTGAGAAGGTCATGGAGTATTGGGCTGAAAAGGTACATGGAGTATTGTGATGACAGGGGTCATGGAGCATTGTGATGATAAGGGAATGGAGCATTTTGATGACAATGTCCTGGAGTATTTTGATGAGAAGACCATGGATCCTCGTGATGACAAGTCTCATGGAGCATTCTGATGAAAAGAGGAATGGAGCATTGTGATTACAGGTGTCTTGGAGCATTGTGATGACAATGGCATGGAGCATTGTGATGAGAAGTCCATGGAGCCTTGTCATGACATTTGTCATGGAGCTTTGTGATGACAAGGGCAAGGAGCATTGTTATTGCAGGGGCCTTGGAGCCTCGTGATGAAAAGGGCATGGATCATTGTGATGAAAAAGGCATGGAGCCTTGTCATGAAAGGGTTCAAGGAGCATTCTGACGACAAGTGTCAGGGAGCATTGTGATGACAAGGGTATTGAGCATTGTGATGACAAATGTCATTGAGCATTGTGATGAGAAGGCCATGGATAATTGTGATGACGAGCGTCATGGGGCATTGTGATCACAAGTGTTATGGAACATTGTGATCACAAGGGTTTGGAGCATTGTGATGACAGAGGTCATGGAGCATTTTGATTTCATTGTGATGACAATAGCATGAAGCATTATGATGATGGGCATGGTGCATTGTGATGACAGGGTTCATGGAGCATTGTGATGAAAAGGGGCATGGAGCATTGGTCTGAGATGTTTCATGGATTATTGTGATGACATTGGGCATGGCACATTGTGATGACAAGGGCATGGAGCATTGTGATGACAAGTTCATGGAGTATTGTGAAGACAGGTGTCAGGGAGCATTGTGATGACATATTTCATGTTCCATTGTGATGACAATAGCACGGAGCATTGTGATGCCAAGTGTCATGGAGGATTGTTGTGACAAAGGTAAAGGAGCATTGTGATGACAAGGGCATGGAGCATTGTGATGACAAGGGCCACTGATAATTTTTATTTCCAGGTCGTGAAACATTTTGATGACAAGCACATGGGGCTTCCTATGATACGGGTCATGGAGCACTGCGATGACAAGTGCATGGAGTATTGTGATGCCAAGGGCATATAACATTGTGATGAGAAGCGCCATGGAGCATTGTGATGACAAGGACGAGGAGAATTGTGAGGACAAGGGACATTGAGCTGTGAGAAGACCAGGGCATGGAGCATTGTGATGGCAAAACCGTGGAGCATTGTGATGAGAAGACCTTGGGTAATTGTGATGACGAGCATCATGGAGCACTGTAATGACAAGGGGCATGAAGCATTGTGATGACAGGTGTCAGGGAGCATTGTGATGACAGGGGTCATGGAGCATTGTAATGACAAGAGCATGTAATGTTGTGATGAGAAGTGTCATGTAGCATCGTGATGACAAGGACGAGGAGAATTGTGATGACAAGGGAAATGGAGCATTGTGATAACTAGGCATGGTGCAATGTTATGACAGGGGTCATGGAGCATTATTATGACAAGGGCCATGGTGCATTCTGACATAAGATATCACTTACGAAGGGAATGTAAACATGGCTACATATGAACTGTATTAGGAAATAGAACAGTGTCTCAGATTTAGAAAACACTCTTATGCATGCTTAAGGGGAAAGGAGAGGTGGGGAGATGCACAAAACCAGAGTTTGATATTAGCACAGGTACCGTTCCATAATCCGAATATAGAATAGACAAGAACTACTTCTTCCGTAGTGAACGGGACTAAAAATCCCTATTTCCAGGAGAGGAATATATCTGACTAGTAAGAATCTTAAAACTAATGTATTTATATGTCTCTGTAAGGGAATCAAGTTTGTCTAGACCGGCAAAAACAAGTAAGGGAAAATCAGCTCAACCCCATTATAAAACTGAATTTCAAAAAAAAATAAAAATAAAAAAACAGCGATATTCTTACACAATTCCTTCAAGGGCTCTGATGCAACCTGGAATGACACAATCTACAACGACAGCAGGAAGAGACATAAGGCTGGACACATGGGACTGAGGGGATTGGTGAGATAGGCGGAGAAAATGCAGGCCCTTTAAAGGCATAATGCATGCCACCAATTCGATGGGTCCCAACTCTCCTGGTTGAAGGTAATATTACTACAGCTATAACATGGACGGGAAAACAAGAGAGTGGACACCCTGTGAATACAAAAGGTTTCTAAAACTCAACGAACAGTCCCTCTCCTGGTGCTCCGTTTGGACATTCCAACTGCTTTACTATAAATCTCCCAACGTGAAGAGACAGCCCCTTTAACCTCCTGGTTCCCACAAGTTGCCAATTTGGCAAAGGATGAAAGGGAAAAGGGAGAACCAAAGAGAGAGTAGCTGTTAGGCATTTGGACAGGCAAATGACACTCTAATTTGCCAGCAAGAAGAAGAATTAGCCAAACTCTCAACCACCCACAAGGAACCAGTATAGGTCGTGAAGCAAAATTTTGGACTTGCGTTCATCTCACAAAAACGAGTTGAAAAATGGAGAACAGGGGCAAAGCAGTTCACAAACTGGCAGAGTAATAAAGGACAACAATCGTCCAAAAATCTGTTGAATAAAGGAAACGAGGCGGACATGAATGCGAGGCAGAATAGCAGGAAGCAGATTTCAAGAGGTACGTTGGAATCACCTGCAAAGCACAGGAAGAGGGACACAACTTCGACAATGATGCACTTGGCCAAAATGGATGTATGCGATTTCTCCTGAATATATTCTGGAGAAAATGCATACGCCCTTTTTGGCCAAGCAACCAAGAGTGCAACACAAATCTGCACTACAAAGAAGTGTCACTTCCCACTTGTCAAAACGGACATCCACAAAATGTGTAAAAACCAGAAAGGCAAGACAAGCACTGGAGAAGAGGGAGCCTTGTTATGCTGATGTGCGGGATGTAAATTGCCCACTGCCTCACCGGAGGAGTGCATTGAGTTACCTAAAAAAAGTAAACAACAGAGCTACAGAGCCAAGGGCACTTCCAGTCTAGGGAATATACCTTGGGAAAACTGAAAATCAATACGACAGAGCCACCCCCTAATTTAGGGCTGCACTGCTTACAAGAACCTCAACGTGGGTACACCTTAAATATCCCAGGAAATATAAAAATGGTTTAAAAGATTGTGGTACTTACGTACAATAGAATATCCCTCAGCCATGAAATCAATGTCATAAGACCAGTCGCAGCAAAGTGAGTGGATTCAGGTACTATGATTCTAAGTGAAATAAGTCACACAGAAAAAGAAAATTATCATAAGATATCACTTATGAAGATCCTGTAAACATGGCTACACATGAACTGAGTTAGGAAAGAGAACAGAGTCTCACATTTAGAAAACACTCTTATGACCGCTGAAGGGGCAAGGAGAGGTGGGGTGATGCATAAACCAGAGTTTGATATAAGCACAGGTACCATTCCAAAAACCAACATGGAATTGACAAGACCTACACCTTCCTCATTGAAAGGGACTCAAAATTCCATATTTTGCGAAGAGGAATATATCTGACTAGTAAGAATCTTAAAACCTATGTATTGATATGTCTCTGTAAGGGATTCAAGTGTGGCTAGACTGGCATAAACATGGCAGTGAAAATCAGCTCAAACCCACTATAAAAAGGAATTTCAAAAAGAAAACAAAAAAACAGGGAAATTCTTTACAATTCCTTCAGGGTCTCCGATGAAACCAGGAATGACCCTGTCTACAATGACAGCTGGATGTGGCATAAGGCTGGACACTTGGGACTGAAAGGATTGGTGAGATTGGGTGAGCAAATGCAGACCCTTTAAAGCAAAAATGGATGGCCCCCATTCCATGGGTCCCAAATCTGCAGGTTGGAGGGAATATTACTACAGCTATAACATGTAAGGGAAACCTAGAGAATGGACACAATGTGAATACGAAAGGTTTCTAAAACTCAACGAATAGTCCCTCTCCTGATGCTCCGGTTTGAATTTCCAACTGCTTTACTATCAATCTCCCAACTTGGAGAGAAAGCCCCTTTAACCTACTGGTTCGCACAGGTTGCCAATTTGGCATTGGATCAAAGGGAAGAGGGAGAACCAAAGAAAGAGTAGCTGTTAGGCATTTGGACGGGCACATGTCATTCTAAATTCCCGGCAGGAAGAAGAATTAACCAAAGTCTCAGCGACCCACTGGGAACCAGTATAGGTCCTGAACCAAAATTTTGGACTTTCCTTCAGCTAACAAAAAACGAGTTAAAAATGGAGCTCAGGGGCACAGCAATTCACAAACTGGCAGAGTAATAAAGGACAACTATCGTCCAAATGTCTGTTGAGGGACGGCAACGAGGCCGAATTGTAAGTGAGGCAGAAGAGTAGGAAACACATTTCAAGTGGTACCTAGGAATCGATTGTAATGCACAGGAAGAGGGGCTCAACTTCGACAATGATGCATTTGGCCAAATAGGGCATATGCATTTTCTCCTGAATATATTCAAGAGATAACACATACACCCTTTTTGGCCAGGCAAGCAAGCGGAAAATGCAAATCTGCACTACAAAGAAGTATCTCTTCCCACCGGTCAAAAGGGACATCCACAAAATGTGTAAACACCAGGAAGGCAAGACAGTCCCTGGAGAACAGGGCACCTTGTTCTGCTGATGGGCTGGATGTAAATTGCCAACTGCCTCACTGAAGGAGTGCATTGAGTTACCTAAAAAAAGTAAACAACAGAGCTACAGAGCCAAGGGCACATCCAGTCTAGGGAATATACCTTGGAAAAATTGTAAATCAATAAGACAGAGCCACACCCAAATTAAGGGCTGCACTGCTTACAAGAACCTCAACTTTGGTACACCTCAAATATCCCAGGAAATATAAAAATGGTTTAAAAAATTGTGGTACTTACGTATGATGGAATATTCCTCAGCCGTGATATCAATGTCATAAGACCAGTAGCAGCAAAGTGAGTGGATTCAGGTACGATGATTCTAAGTGAAATAAGTCACACAGAAAAAGAAACTTATCATAAGATATCACTTATGAAGTTCTTGTAAACAAGGCTACACAAGAACTAAGTTAGGAAAGAGAACAGAGTTTCACATTTACAAAATATTCTTATGCCAGCTTAAGGGGGAAGGAGAGGTGGCGTGATGCATAAAACCAGAGTTTGATATAAGCACAGGTACCGTTCCAAAAAACAACTTTGGAATAGACAAGACTTTCACCTTCCTCAGTGAAAGGGAATCAAAACCCCATATTTCCCGCAGAGGAATATATCTGACTAGTAAGAATCTTAAAGCCTATGTATTGATATGTCTCCGTTAGGAAATCAAGTGTGTCTAGACCTGCATAAACATGGCAGCGAGAATCAGCTAAAACCCAATATAAAAAGGAATTTCAAAAACAAAACCAAAAAACCGGGAAATTCTTTACAATTCCTTCAGGGTCTCTGATGAAACATGGAATGACCCTATCTACAATGACAGCTGGATGTGGCATAAGGCTGGACAATTGGGCCAGAGAAGATTGGTGAGATTGGGTGATCAAATGCAGACCCTTTAAAGCATTAATGCATGGTCCCCATTCCATGGGTCCCAACTCTCCAGGTAGAAGGGAATATTACTACAGCTATAACATGTACGGGAAACCTAGAGAATGGACACACTGTGAATACAAAAGGTTTCTAAAATTCAACGAATAGTTCCTCTCCTGGTGCTCCGGTTTGACTTTCCAACTGCTTTACTATCAATCTCCCAACATGGAGACACAGCCCCTTTAAGCTCCTGGTTCGCACAGGTTGCCAATTAGGCAGAGGATGGAAGGGAAGAGGGAGAACCAATGAGAGACTAGATGTTAGGCATTTGGACGGGCACATGTCACTCTAATTTCCCGGCAGGAAGAAGAATTAACCAAACTCTCAGCCACCCACCGGGAACCAGTATAGGTCCTGAACCAAAATTTTGGACTTGCATTCAGCTCACAAAAAACGAGTTGAAAAATGGAGCTCAGGGGCACTGCGATTCACACAATGGCAGAGTAATAAATGACAACTATCGTTTGAAAATCTGTTGAGGGAAGGCAACGAGGCGGACTTAAAAGCGAGGCAGAATAGCAGGAAACAGTTTTCCAGAGGTACGTTGGAATCGCCTTTAAAGCACAGGAAGAGGGGCAAAACTTCGACAAAGACGCACTTTGCCAAAAAGGGCGTATGCGTTTTCTCCTGAATATATTCAGGAGAAAACGCATAGGCCCATTTTGGCCAAGCAGGGAAGTTGAAAATGCAAATCTGCACTAAAAAGAAGTATCACTTCCCACCGGTCAAAAGGGACATCCACAAATGTGTGAAAACCAGAAAGGGAAGACATGCCCTGGAGAACAGGGAGCCTTGTTATGCTGATGGGCGGGATGTTAATTGCCAACTGCCTCACTGGAGGAGTGCATTGCGTTCCCTAAAACAAGTAACCAACAGAGCTACAGAGCCAAGGGCACTTCCAGTCTAGGGAATATACCTTGGGAAAACTGATAATCAATAAGAGAGAGCCACCCCCAAATTTAGGGCTGCACTGCTTACAAGAACCTCAACATGGGTACACCTTAAATATCCCAGGAAATATAAAAATGGTTCAAAAAACTGTGGTATTTATGTACGATGGAATATCCCTCAGCCATGAAATCAATGTCATAAGACCAGGAGCAGCAAAGTGAGTGGATTCAGGTTCGATGATTCTAAGTGAAATAAGTCACACAGAAAAAGAAACTTATCATCAGATATCACTTATGAAGATCCTGTAAACATGGCTACACATGAACTGAGTTAGGAAAGAGAACAGAGTCACACATTTAGAAAACACTCTTATGCCTGCTTAAGGGGGAAGGAGAGGTGGGGTGATGCATCAAACCAGAGTTTGATATAAGCACAGGGACCGTTTCTAAAACCAACTTTGGAATAGACAATACCTACACCTTCCTCCGTGAAAGGGACTCAAAACCCCATATTTCCCACAGAGGAATAGATCTGACTAGTAAGAATCTTAAAACCTATGTATTCATTTGTCTTCGTAAGGGAATCAAGTGTGTCTAGACTGGCATAAACATGGCAGCGAGAATCAGCTGAAACCCACTATAAAAAGGAATTTCAGAAACAAAACCAAAAAACAGGGAAATTCTTTACAATTCCTTCAGGGTCTCTGATGAAACCTGGAATGACCCTATCTACAATGACAGCTGGATGTGGCATAAGTCTGGACACTTGGGACTGAGAGGATTAGTGAGATTGAGTGAGCAAATGCAGACCCTATAAAGCAAAAATGCATGGCCCCCATTCCATGGGTCCCAACTCTCCAGGTTGAAGGGAATATTCCTACAGCTATAACATGTACGGGAAACCTAGAGAATGGACACACTGTGAATACAAAAGGTTTCTAAAACTCAACGAATAGTCCCTCTCCTGGTGCTCCGGTTTGACTTTCCAACTGCTTTACTATCAATCTCCCAAGTTGGACAGAAAGCCCCTTTAACCTCCTGGTTCGCACAGGTTGCCAATTTGGCAGAGGATGGAAGGGAAGAGGGAGATCCAATTAGAGAGCAGTTGTTAGACATTTGGACGGGCACATGTCACTCTTATTTCCCGGCAGGAAGAAGACTTAATCAAAGTCTCAGCCACACACCGGGAACCATCATAGGTCCTGAACCAAAATTTTGGACTTGCGTAGAGCTCACAAAAAAACGAGTTGAAAAATGGAGCTCAGGGGCACAGCAATTCACAAACTGGCAGAGTAATAAAGGAAAACTTTCGTCCAAAAATCTGTTGAGGGAAGGCAACGTGGCGGACTTGAAAGCGAGGCAGGATAGCAGGAAACAGATTTCAAGAGGTATGTTGGAATCGCCTTTAAAGCAGAGGAAGAGGGTCGTAACTTCGACAAAGACGCACTTGGCAAAAATGGGCGTATACAGTTTCTCCTGAATATATTCAGGAGAAAATGCATACGCCCTTTTTGGCCAAGCAAGCAAGCGGGCAATGCAAATCTGCACTACAAAGAAATATCCCTTCCCACCGGTCAAAAGGGTCATCAAAAATGTGTAAAAACCATAAAGGCAAGACAGGCCCTGGAGAACAGGTTTCCTTGTTATGCTGATGGGCGGGATGTAATTTGCCAACTACCTCACTGGAGGAGTGCATTGTGTTCCCTAAAACAAGTAAACAACAGAGCTACAGGGCCAAGGGCACTTCCAGTCTAGGGAATATACCTTGGGAAAACTGAAAATCAATAAGACAGAGCCACCACAAATTTAAGGCTGCACTGCTTACAAAACCTCAACATGGGTACACCTTAAATATCCCAGGAAATTTAAATATGGTTCAAAAATTTGTGGTACTTATGTACGATGGAATATCCCTCAGCCATGTAATCAATGTCATAAGACCAGGAGCAGCAAAGTGAGTGGATTCAGGTACGATGATTCTAAGTGAAGTCACACAGAAAAAGAGACTTATCATAAGATATCACTTATGAAGATCCTGTAAACATGGCTAAACATGAACTGAGTTAGGAAAGAGAACAGAGTCTCACATTTAGAAAACACTGTTATGCCTGTTTAAGGGGAAAGGTGAGGTGGGGTGATGCATAAAACCAGAGTTTGATATAAGTACAGGTACCGTTTCTAAAACCAACTGTGGAATAGGCAAGACCTACACCTTCCTCAGTGAAAGGGACTCAAAACCCCATATTTCACGCAGAGGAATATATCTGACTAGTAAGAATCTTAAAACCTATGTATTGATATGTCTCCGTAAGGGAATCATGTGTGTCTAGACTGGCATAAACATGGCAGCGAGAATCAGCCCAAACCCAATAGAAAAAAATTTCAAAAACAAAACCAAAATCAGGCAAATTCTTTACAATTCCTTCAGGGTCTCTGATGAATCCTGGAATGACCCTATCTACAATGACAGCTGGATGTGGTATAAGGCTGGACACTTGGGACCTAGAGGATTGGTGAGATTGGGTGAGCAAATGCAGACCATTTAAAGCAAAAATGCATGGCCCCCATTCCATGGGTCCCAACTCTTCAGGTTGAAGGGAATATTTCTACAGCTTTAACATGTATGGGAAACCTAGAGAATGGAAACACTGTGAATACAAAAGGTTTCTAAAACTCAACGAATAGTCCCTCTCCTGGTGCTCCGGTTTGACTTTCCAACTGCTTTACTATCAATATCCCAAAATGGAGAGACAGCCCCTTTAAGCTCCTGGTTCGCACATGTTGCCAATTTTGCAAAGGATGGAAGGGAATATTGAGAACCATTGAGATATTAGCTGATAGGCATTTGGACGGGAACATGCCACTCTAATTTCCCGGCAGGAAGAAGAATTAACCAAAGTCTCAGCCACCCACCAGGAACCAGTATAGTTCCTGAACCAAAATTTTGGACTTGCGTACAGCTCACAAAAAACGAGTTGAAAAATGGAGCTCAGGGGCGCAGCAATTCACAAACTGGCAGAGTAATAAAGGACAACTATCGTCCAAAAATTTGTTGAGGGAAGGCAATGAGGCGGACTTGAAAGTGAGGCAGAATAGCAGGAAACAGATTTCAAGAGGTACGTTGGAATTGCCTTTAAAGCACAGGAAGAGGGGTACAACTTCGACAATGACGCACTTGGCCAAAAGGGCGTATGTGTTTTCCCCTGAATATATTCAGGGGAAAACACATACCCCCTTTTTGGTCAAGCAAGCAAGCGGGCAATGCAAATCTGCACTACAAAGAAGTATCACTTCCCACCGGTCAAAAGGGACATCCACAAATGTGTAAAAACCAGAAAGGCAAGACAGGCCCTGGAGAAGAGGGAGCCTTGTTATGCTGATGGGCGGGATGTAAGTTGCCAACTGCCTCACTGGAGGAGTGCATTGCGTTCCCTAAAACAAGTAAACAACAGAACTACAGAGCCAAGGGGACTTCCAGTCTAGCGAATATACCTTGGGGAAACTGAAAATCAAAAAGACAGAGCCACCCCCAAATTTAGGGCTGCACTGCCTACAAGAACCTCAACTTGGGTACACCTTAAATATCCCAGGAAATACAAAAATGGTTCAAAGAACTGTGGTACTTACGTACGATGGAATATCCCTCAGCCATGAAATCAATGTCATAAGACCAGGAGCAGCAAAGTGAGTGGATTCAGGTACGATGATTCTAAGTGAAATAAGTCACACAGAAAAAGAAACTTATCATAAGATATCACATATGAAGATCCTGTAATCACGGCTACACATGAACGGAGTTAGGAAAGAGAACAGAGTCTCACAGTTAGAAAACACTGTTATGCCTGCTTAAGGGGGAAGGAGAGGTGGGGTGATGCATAAAACCAGAGTTTTACATAAGCACAGGTACCATTTCTAAAACCAACATTGGAATAGACAAGACCTACACCTTCCTCAGTGAAAGGGGCTCAAAACCCCATATTTCCCGCAGAGGAATAGATCTGACTAGTAAGAATCTTAAAACCTATGTATTCATTTGTCTTCGTAAGGGAATCAAGTGTGTCTAGACTGGCATAAACATGGCAGCGAGAATCAGCTGAAACCCACTATAAAAAGGAATTTCAGAAACAAAACCAAAAAACAGGGAAATTCTTTACATTTCCTTCAGGCTCTCTAATGAAACCTGGAATGACCCTATCTACAATGACAGCTGGATGTGGCATAAGGCTGGACACTTGGGACTGAGAGGATTTGTGAGATTGGGTGAGCAAATGCAGACCCTTTAAAGCAAAAATGCATGGCGCCCATTCCATGGGTCCCAACTCTCCATGTTGAAGGGAATATTACTACAGCTATAACGTGTACGCGAAATCTAGAGAATGGACACACTGTGAATACAAAAGGTTTCTAAAACTCAACGAGTAGTCCCTCTCCTGGTGATCCGGTTTCACTTTCCAACTGCTTTACTATCAATCTCCCAACTTGGAGAGACAACCCCTTTAACATCCTGGTTCGCACAGGTTGCCAATTTGGCAGAGGATGGAAGGGAAGAGGAAGAACCAATGAGAGAGTAGCTGTTAGGCATTTGGTCGGGCACATGTCACTCTAATTTCCCGGCTGGAAGAAGAATTAACCAGAGTCTCAGCCACCCCACAGGAACCAGTATAGGTCCTGAAACAAAATTTTCGACTTGCGTACAGCTCACAAATAACGAGTTGAAAAATGGAGCTCAGGGTCACAGCAATTCACAAACTGGCAGAGTAATAAAGGACAACTATCGTCCAAAAATCTGTTGAGGGAAGGCAACGAGGCGGACTTGAAAGCGAGGCAGAATAGCAGGAAACAGATTCCAAGAGGTACGTTGGAATCGCCTTTAAAGCACAGGAAGAGGGGTACAACATCGACAATGACGCAGTTGGGCAAAAAGGGCATATGCGTTTTCTCCTGAATATATACAGGAGAAAACGCATACGCCCTTTTTGGCCAAGCAAGCAAGCGGGCAATGCAAATCTTCACTACAAAGAAGTATCTCTTCCCACCGATCAAAAGGGACATCCACAAATGTGTAAAAACCAGAAAGGCAAGACAGTCCCTGGAGAACAGGGAGCCTTGTTATGCTGATGGGCGGGATGTAAATTGCCAACTGCCTCACTGGAGGAGTGCATTGTGTTCCCTAAAACAAGTAAACAACAGAGCTACAGAGCCAAGGGCACTTCCAGTCTATGGAATATACCTTGGGAAAACTGAAAATCAATAAGACAGAGCCAACCCCTAATTTAGGGCTGCACTGCTTACAAGAACCTCAACTAGGGTACACCTTAAATATCCCAGGAAATATAAAAATGGTTCAAAAAACTGTGGTATTTATGTACGATGGAATATCCCTCAGCCATGAAATCAATGTCATAAGACCAGGAGCATCAAAGTGAGTGGATTCAGGTACGATGATTCTAAGTGAAATAAGTCACACAGAAAAAGAAACATATCATAAGATATCACTTATGAAGATCCTGTAAACATGGCTACACATGAACTGAGTTAGGAAAGAGAACAGAGTCTCACATTTAGGAAACACTCTTATGCCTGCTTAAGGGGAAAGGAGAGGTCGGGTGATGCATAAAACCAGAGTTTGATATAAGTACAGGTATCATTTCCAAAACCAACTGTGGAATAGACTAGACCTAAACCTTCCTTAGTGAAAGGGACTCAAAACCCCATATTTCCCGCAGAGGAATAGATCTGACTAGTAAGAATCTTAAAACCTATGTATTGATATGTCTCTGTAAGGGAATCAAGTATGTCTAGACTGGCATAAACATGACAGCGAGAATCAGCTCAAACCCACTATAAAAAGGAATTTCAATAACAAAACCAAAAAAACAGGGAAATTCTTTCCATTTCTTTCAGGGTCTCTGATGAAACCTGGAATGACCCTATCTGCAATGACAGCTGGATGTGGTATAATGCTGGACACTTGGGACTGAGAGGGTTGGTGAGATTGGGTGAGCAAATGCAGACCATTTAAAGCAAAAATGCATGGCCCCCATTCCATGGGTCCCAACTCTCCAGGTTGAAGGGAATATTACTACAGCTATAACATGTATGGGAAACCTAGAGAATGGACACACTGTGAATACAAAAGGTTTCTAAAACTCAACGAATAGTCCCTCTCCTGGTGCTCCGGTTTGACTTTCCAACTGCTTTACTATCAATCTCCCAACTTGGACAGACAGCCCCTTTAAGCTCCTGGTTCGCACAGGTTGCCAGTTTTGCAGAGGATGGAAGGGAAGAGGGAGAACCAATGAGAGAGTAGCTGTTAGGCATTTGGACGGGCATATGTCACTCTAATTTCCTGGCAGGAAGAAGAATTAACCAGAGTCTCAGCCACCCATCTGGAACCAGTATAGATCCTGAACCAAAATTTTGGACATGCGTACAGCTCACAATAAACAGGTTGAAAAATGGAGCTCAGGGGCACAGCAATTCACACACGGGCAGAGTAATAAAGGACAACTATAGTCCAAAAATCTGTTGAGGGAAGGCAGCGAGGCGGAATTGAAAGCGAGGCAGAATAGCAGGAAACAGATTCCAAGAGGTATGTTGGAATCACCTTTAAAGCACAGGAAGAGGGGTACAACATCGAAAATGACGCACTTGGCCAAAAAGCGCGTATGCGTTTTCTCCTGAATATATTCAGGAGAAAATGCATACGCCCTTTTTGGCCAAGCAGGCAAGTGGACAATGCAAATCTGCACTAAAAAGAAGTATCACTTCCCACCGGTCAAAAGGGACATCCACAAATGTGTGAAAACCAGAAAGGGAAGACAAGCCCTGGAGAACAGGGAGCCTTGTTATGCTGATGGGCGGGATGTAAATTGCCAACTGCCTCACTGGAGGAGTGCATTGCGTTCCCTAAAACAAGTAACCAACAGAGCTACAGAGCCAAGGGCACTTACAGTCTAGAGAATATACCTTGGGAAAACTGATAATCAATAAGAGAGAGCCACCCCCAAATTTAGGGCTGCACTGCTTACAAGAACCTCAACTTGGGTACACCTTAAATATCCCAGGAAATATAAAAATGGTTCAAAAAACTGTGGTATTTATGTACGATGGAATATCCCTCAGCCATGAAATCAATGTGATAAGACCAGGAGCAGCAAAGTGAGTGGATTCAGGTTCGATGATTCTAAGTGAAATAAGTCACACAGAAAAAGAAACTTATCATAAGATATCACTTATGAAGATCCTGTAAACATGGCTACACATGAACTGAGTTAGGAAAGAGAACAGAGTCACACATTTAGAAAACACTCTTATGCCTGCTTAAGGGGGAAGGAGAGGTGGGGTGATGCATAAATCCAGAGTTTGATATAAGCACAGGTACCGTTTCTAAAACCAACTTTGGAATAGACAAGACCTACACCTTCCTCCGTAAAAGGGACTCAAAACCCCATATTTCCCGCAGAGGAATAGATCTGACTAGTAATAATCTTAAAACCTATGTATTGATATGTCTTCGTAAGGGAATCAAGTGTGTCTAGACTGGCATAAACATGGCAGCGAGAATCAGCTGAAACCCACTATAAAAAGGAATTTCAGAAACAAAACCAAAAAACAGGGAAATTCTTTACAATTCCTTCAGGGTCTCTGATGAAACCTGGAATGACCCTATCTACAATGACAGCTGGATGTGGCATAAGTCTGGACACTTGGGACTGAGAGGATTAGTGAGATTGAGTGAGCAAATGCAGACCCTATAAAGCAAAAATGCATGGCCCCCATTCCATGGGTCCCAACTCTCCAGGTTGAAGGGAATATTCCTACAGCTATAACATGTACGGGAAACCTAGAGAATGGACACACTGTGAATACAAAAGGTTTCTAAAACTCAACGAATAATCCCTCTCCTGGTGCTCCGGTTTGACTTTCCAACTGCTTTACTATCAATCCCCCAAGTTGGAGAGAAAGCCCCTTTAACCTCCTGGTTCGCACAGGTTGCCAATTTGGCAGAGGATGGAAGGGAAGAGGGAGATCCAATTAGAGAGCAGCTGTTAGACATTTGGACGGGCACATGTCACTCTTATTTCCCGGCAGGAAGAAGACTTAATCAAAGTCTCAGCCACCCACCGGGAACCATCATAGGTCCTGAACCAAAATTTTGGACCTGCGTAGAGCTCACAAAAAAACGAGTTGAGGGCCTCCCTGGTGGCGCAGTGGTTGAGAGTCCGCCTGCCGATGCAGGGGATACGGGTTCGTGCCCCGGTCCGGGAGGATCCCATATGCCGCGGAGCGGCTGGGCCCGTGAGCCATGGCCGCTGAGCCTGCGCATCCGGAGCCTGTGCTCCGCAACGGGAGAGGCCAAAACAGTGAGAGGCCCGCATACCGAAAAAAAAAAAAAAAAAAAAAAAAAAACGAGTTGAAAAATGGAGCTCAGGGGCACAGCAATTCACAAACTGGCAGAGTAATAAAGGACAACTATCGTCCAAAAATCTGTTGAGGGAAGGCAACTTGGCGGACTTGAAAGCGAGGCAGGATAGCAGGAAACACATATCAAGAGGTATGTTGGAATCGCCTTTAAAGCACAGGAAGTGGGTCATAACTTCGACAATGACGCACTTGGCCAAAATGGGCGTATACAGTTTCTCCTGAATATATTCAGGAGAAAATGCATACGCACTTTTTGGCCAGGCAAGCAAGCGGGCAATGCAAATCTGCACTACAAAGAAGTATCCCTTCCCACCGGTCAAAAGGGTCATCAAAAATGTGTAAAAACCATAAAGGCAAGACAGGCCCTGGAGAACAGGGTGCCTTGTTATGCTGATGGGCGGGATGTAATTTGCCATCTACCTCACTGGAGGAGTGCATTGTGATCCCTAAAACAAGTAAACAACAGAGCTACAGAGCCAAGGGCACTTCCAGTCTAGGGAATATACCTTGGGAAAACTGAAAATCAATAAGACAGAGCCACCCCAAATTTAGGGCTGCACTGCTTACAAGAACCTCAACATGGGTACACCTTAAATATCCCAGGAAATATAAAAATGGTTCAAAAAATTGTGGTACCTATGTACGATGGAATATCCCTCAGCCATGAAATCAATGTCATAAGACCAGGAGCAGCAAAGTGAGTGGATTCAGGTACGATGATTCTAAGTGAAGTCACACAGAAAAAGAGACTTATCATAAGATATCACTTATGAAGATCCTGTAAACATGGCTAAACATGAACTGAGTTAGGAAAGAGAACAGAGTCTCACATTTAGAAATCCCTGTTATGCCTGCTTAAGGGGAAAGGTGAGGTGGGGTGATGCATAAAACCAGAGTTTGATATAAGTACAGGTACCGTTTCTAAAACCAACTGTGGAATAGGCAAGACCTACACCTTCCTCAGTGAAAGGGACTCAAAACCCCATATTTCACGCAGAGGAATATATCTGACTAGTAAGAATCTTAAAACCTATGTATTGATATGTCTCCGTAAGGGAATCATGTGTGTCTAGACTGGCATAAACATGGCAGCGAGAATCAGCCCAAACCCAATAGAAAAAAATTTCAAAAACAAAACCAAAATCAGGCAAATTCTTTACAATTCCTTCAGGGTCTCTGATGAATCCTGGAATGACCCTATCTACAATGACAGCTGGATGTGGTATAAGGCTGGACACTTGGGACCTAGAGGATTGGTGAGATTGGGTGAGCAAATGCAGACCATTTAAAGCAAAAATGCATGGCCCCCATTCCATGGGTCTCAACTCTTCAGGTTGAAGGGAATATTTCTACAGCTTTAACATGTATGGGAAACCTAGAGAATGGACACACTGTGAATACAAAAGGTTTCTAAAACTCAACGAATAGTCCCTCTCCTGGTGCTCCGGTTTGACTTTCCAACTGCTTTACTATCAATCTCCCAAAATGGAGAGACAGCCCCTTTAAGCTCCTGGTTCGCACATGTTGCCAATTTTGCAGAGGATGGAAGGGAATATTGAGAACCATTGAGATAGTAGCTGTTAGGCATTTGGACGGGAACATGTCACTCTAATTTCCCGGCAGGAAGAAGAATTAACCAAAGTCTCAGCCACCCACCAGGAACCAGTATAGTTCCTGAACCAAAATTTTGGACTTGCGTACAGCTCACAAAAAACGAGTTGAAAAATGGAGCTCAGGGGCACAGCAATTCACAAACTGGCAGAGTAATAAAGGACAACTATCGTCCAAAAATTTGTTGAGGGAAGGCAATGAGGCGGACTTGAAAGTGAGGCAGAATAGCAGGAAACAGATTTCAAGAGGTACGTTGGAATTGCCTTTAAAGCACAGGAAGAGGGTTACAACTTCGACAATGACGCACTTGGCCAAAAGGGCGTATGTGTTTTCCCCTGAATATATTCAGGGGAAAACACATACCCCATTTTTGGCCAAGCAAGCAAGCGGGCAATGCAAATCTGCACTACAAAGAAGTATCACTTCCCACCGGTCAAAAGGGTTATCCACAAATGTGTAAAAACCAGAAAGGCAAGACAGGCCCTGGAGAACAGGGAGCCTTGTTATGCTGATAGGCGGGATGTAAATTGCCAACTGCCTCACTGGAGGAGTGCATTGCGTTCCCTAAAACAAGTAAACAACAGAGCTACAGAGCCAAGGGGACTTCCAGTCTAGCGAGTATACCTTGGGGAAACTGAAAATCAAAAAGACAGAGCCACCCCCAAATTTAGGGCTGCACTGCCTACAAGAACCTCAACTTGGGTACACCTTAAATATCCCAGGAAATACAAAAATGGTTCAAAGAAGTGTGGTACTTACGTACGATGGAATATCCCTCAGCCATGAAATCAATGTCATAAGACCAGGAGCAGCAAAGTGAGTGGATTCAGGTACGATGATTCTAAGTGAAATAAGTCACACAGAAAAAGAAACTTATCATAAGATATCACTTATGAAGATCCTGTAAACATGGCCACACATGAACTGAGTTAGGAAAGAGAACAGAGTCTCACAGTTAGAAAACACTGTTATGCCTGCTTAAGGGGTAAGGAGAGGTGGGGTGATGCATAAAACCAGAGTTTTACATAAGCACAGGTACCATTTCTAAAACCAACTTTGGAATAGGAAAGACCTACACATTCCTCAGTGAAAGGGACTCAAAACCCCATATTTCCCACAGAGGAATAGATCTGACAAGTAAGAAACTTAAAACCTATGTATTGATATGTCTCTGTAAGGGAATCAAGTGTGTCTAGACTGGCATAAACATGGCAGCGAGAATCAGCTCAAACCCACTATAAAAAGGAATTTCAAAAACAAAACCAAAAAACAGGGAAATTCTTTACATTTCCTTCAGGGTCTCTGATGAAACCTGGAATGACCCTATCTACAATGACAGGTCGATGTGTTATAAGGGTGGACACTTGGGACTGAGAGGATTGGTGAGATTGGGTGAGCAAATGCAGACCCTTTAAAACAAAAATGCATGGACCCCATTCCATGGGTACCAACTCTCCATGTTGAAGGGAATATTCCTACAGCTATAACATGTACGAGAAACCTAGAGAATGGACACATTGTGAATACAAAAGGTTTCTAAAACTCAACGAGTAGTCCCTCTCCTGGTGCTCCGCTTTGACTTTCCAACTGCTTTACTATCAATCTCCCAAATTGGAGAGACAGCCACTTTAACCTCATGGTTCGCACAGGTTTCCAAATTTGCAGAGGATGGAAAGGAAGAGGGATAACCAATGAGAGAGTAGCTCTAAGGCTTTTGGACGGACACATGTCACTCTGATTTCCCGGCAGGAAGAAGAATTTACCAAAGTCACAGCCACCCACCAGGAAACAGTATAAGTCCTGAACCAAAATTTTGGACTTGCATACAGCTCACAAAAAACGAGTTGAATAATGGTGCACAGGGGCACAGCAATTTACAAACTGTCAGAGTAATAAAGGACAACTATCGTCCAAAAATCTGTTGAGGGAAGGCAACGAGGCGGACTTGAAAGCGAGGCAGAATAGCAGGAAACAGATTTCAAGTGGTACGTTGGAATCGCCTTTAAAGCACAGGAAGAGGGGCAAAACTTCAACAATGACGCACTTGGCTAAAAAGGGCGTATGGGTTTTCTCCTGAATATATTCAGGAGAAAACGCATACGCCCTTTTTGGCCAAGCAAGCAAGCGGGCAATGCAAATCTGCACTACAAATAAGTATCACTTCCCAACGATCAAAGGGAATATCCACAAAATGTGTAAAATCCACAAAGGCAAGACAGGCCCTGGAGAACAGGGAGCCTTGTTACGCTGATGGGCGGGATGTATATTGCCAACTGCCTCACTGGAGGAGTGCATTGCGCTCCCTAAAACAAGAAAACAACAGAGCTACAGAGCCAAGGGCACTTCCAGTCTAGGGAATATACCTTGGGAAAACTGAAAATCAATAAGACAGAGCCACCCCTAAATTTAGGGCTGCACTGCTTACAAGAACCTCAACTTGGGTACAATTTAAATATCCCAGGAAATATAAAAATGGTTCAAAAAACTGTGGTAATTATGTACGATGGAATATCCCTCAGCCATGAAATCAATGTCATAAGACCAGGAGCACCAAAGTGAGTGGATTCAGGTACGAAGATTCTAAGTGAAATAAGTCACAGAGAAAAACAAACTTATCATAAGATATCGCTTATGAAGATCCTCTAAACATGGCTACACATGAACTGATTTAGGAAAGAGAACAGAGTCTCACATTTAGAAAACACTCTTATGCCTGCTTAAGGGGAAAGGAGAGGTGGGGTGATGCATAAAACCAGAGTTTGATATAAGCACAGGTACGATTTCTAAAACCAACTGTGGAATAGACAAGACCTAAACCTTCCTCAGTGAAAGGGACTCAATACCCCATATTTCCCGCAGAGGAATAGATCTGACTAGTAAGAATCTTAAAACATATGTAATGATATGTCTCTGTAAGGGAATCAATTGTGTCTAGACTGGCATAAACATGGCAGCGAGAATCAGCTCAAACACACTATAAAAATGAATTTCAAAAACAAAACCAAAAAACAGGGAAATTCTTTACATTTCCTTCAGTGTCTCTGATGAAACCTGGAATGACCCTATCTACAATGACAGCTGGATGTGGCATAAGGCTGGACACCAGGGAGTGAGTGGATTGGTGAGATTGGGTGAGCAAATGCAGACCCCTTAAAGCAAAAATGCATGGCCCACATTCCATGGGTCCCAACTCTCCATGTTGAAGGGAATATTACTACAGCTATAACATGTACGGGAAACCTAGAGAATGGACACACGGTGAATACAAAAGGTTTCTAAAACTCAACGAGTAGTCCCTCTCCTGGTTCTCCGGTTTGACTTTCCAACTGCTTTACTATCAATCTCCCAACTTGGAGAGACAAACCTTTTAAACTCCTGGTTCGCACAGGTTGCCAATTTGGCAGAGGATGGAAGGGAAGAGGGAGAACCAATGAGAGAGTAGCTGTTAGGCATTTGGACGGGCACATGTCACTCTAATTTCCCGGCAGGAAGAAGAATTAACCACAGTCTCAGACACCCACCGGGAACCAGTATAGGTCCTGAACCAAAATTTTGGACTTGCGTACAGCTCACAAAAAACGAGTTGAAAAATGGAGCTCAGGGGCACAGCAATTCACAAACTGGCAGAGTAATAAAGGACAACTATCGTCCAAAAATCTGTTGAGGGAAGGCAACGAGGGGGACTTGAAAGCGAGGCAGAATAGCAGGAAACAGATTTCAAGAGGTACGTTGGATTCGTCTTTAAAGCACAGGAAGAGGGGCACAACTTCGACAATGACGCACTTGGCCAAAAAGGGCGTATGCGTTTTCGCCTGAATATATTCAGGAGAAAACACATACGCCCTTTTTGGCCAAGCAAGAAAGCGGGCAATGCAAATCTGCACTACAAAGAAGTATCACTTCCCACCGGTCAAAAGGGACATCCACAAATGTGTAAAAACCAGAAAGGCAAGACAGGCCCTGGAGAAGAGGGAGCCTTGTTATGCTGATGGGCGGGATGTAAGTTGCCAACTGCCTCACTGGAGGAGTGCATTGCATTCCCTAAATCAAGTAAACAACAGAGCTACAGAGCCAAGGGCACTTCCAGTCTAGGGAATACACCTATGGAAAACGGAAAATCAATAAGACAGAGCCACCCCCAAATTTAGGGCTGCACTGCTTACAAGTACCTCAACTTGGGTACACCTTAAATATCCCAGGAAATATAAAAATGGTTCAAAAAACTGAGGGATTCATGTACGATGGAATATCCCTCAGCCATGAAATCAATGTCATAAGACCAGGAGCAGCAAAGTGAGTGGATTCAGGTACGATGATTCTAAGTGAAATAAGTCACACAGGAAAAGAAACTTATCATAAGATATCACTAATGAAGATCCTGTAAACATGGCTACACATGAACTGAGTTAGGAAGGAGAACAGGGTCTCACATTTAGAAAACACTCTTATGCCTGCTTAAGGGGAAAGGAGCGGTGGGGTGATGCATAAAACCAGAGTTTGATATAAGCACAGGTACCTCTTCTATAAGCAACTGTGGAATAGACAAGACTTACACCTTCCTCAGTGAAAGGGACTCAAAACCCCATATTTTCCGCAGAGGAATAGATCTGACTAGTAAGAATCTTAAAACCTATGTATTGATATGTCTCTGTAAGGGAATCAAGTGTGTCTAGACTGGCATAAACATGGCAGCGAGAATCAGCTCAAACCCACTATAAAAAGGAATTGCAAAAACAAAACCAAAAAACAGGGAAATTCTTTACATTTCCTTCAGGGTCTCTGATTAAACCTGGAATGACCCTATCTACAATGACACCTGGATGTGGCATAAGCGTGGACACTTGGGAGTGAGAGGATTGGTGAGATTGGGTGAGCAAATGCAGACCCTTTAAAGCAAAAATGCATGGCCCCCATTCCATGGGTCCCAACTCTCCATGTTGAAGGGAATATTACTACAGCTATAACATGTACGGGAAACCTAGAGAATGGACACACTGTGAATACAAAAGGTTTCTAAAACTCAACGAGAAGTCCCTCTCCTGGTGCTCCGCTTTGACTTTCCAACTGCTTTCCTATCAATCTCCCAACTTGGAGACACAACCCCTTTAACCTCCTGGTTCGCACAGGTTGCCAATTTGGCAGAGGATGGAAGGGAAGACGGAGAACCAATGAGAGAGTAGCTGTTAGGCATTTGGACGGGTACATGTCACTCTAATTTCCCGGCAGGAAGAAGAATTAACCACAGTCTCAGCCACCCACCGGGAACCAGTATAGGTTCTGAACCTAAATTTTGGACTTGGGTACAGCTCACAAAAAACCAGTTGAAAAATGGAGCTCAGGGGCATAGCAATTCACAAACTGGCAGAGTAATAAAGGACAACTATCGTCCAAAAATCTGTTGAGGGAAGGCAACGAGGCGGACTTGAAAGCGAGGCAGAATAGCAGGAAACAGATTTCAAGAGGTACGTTGGAATCGCCTTTAAAGCACAGGAAGAGGGGCACAACTTCGACAATGACACACTTGGCCAAAAAGGGCGTATGAGTTTTCGCCTGAATATATTCAGGAGAAAACGCATACGCCCTTTTTGGCCAAGCAAGCAAGCGGGCAATGCAAATCTGCACTACAAATAAGTATCACTTCCCACCGGTCAAAAGGGACATCCACAAATGTGTAAAAACCAGAAAGGCAAGACAGGCCATGGAGAAGAGGGAGCCTTGTTATGCTGATGGGTGGGATGTAAGTTGCCAACTGCCTCACTGGAGGAGTGCCTTGCGTTCCCTAAAACAAGTAAACAACAGAGCTACAGAGCAAAGGGCACTTCCAGTCTAGGGAATATACCTTGGGAAAACTGAAAATCAATAAGACAGAGCCACCCCCAAATTTAGGGCTGCACTGCTTACAAGAACCTCAACTTGGGTACACCTTAAATATCTCAGGAAATATAAAAATGGTTCAAAAAACTGTGGTATTCATGTACGATGGAATATCCCTCAGCCATGAAATCAATGTCATAAGACCAGGAGCAGCAAAGTGAGTGGATTCAGGTACGATGATTCTAAGTGAAATAAGTCACACAGAAAAAGAATCTGATCATAAGATATCACTTAGGAAGATCCTGTAAACATGGCTACACATGAACTGAGTTAGGAAAGAGAACAGAGTCTCACATTTAGAAAACACTCTTATGCCTGCTTAAGGGGAAAGGAGAGGTGGGGTGATGCATAAAACCAGAGTTTGATATAAGCACAGGTACCATTTCTAAAACCAACTGTGGAATAGACAAGACCTAAACCTTCCTCAGTGAAAGGGACTCAATACCCCATATTTCCCGCAGAGGAATAGATCTGACTAGTAAGAATCTTAAAACATATGTATTGATATGTCTCTGTTAGGGAATCAAGTGTGCCTAGACTGGCATAAACATGGCAGCGAGAATCAGCTCAAACACACTATAAAAATGAATTTTAAAAACAAAACCAAAAAACAGGGAAATTCTTTACATTTCCCTCAGGGTCTCTGATGAAACCTGGAATGACCCTATCTACAATGACAGCTGGATGTGGCATAAGGCTGGACACCAGGGAGTGAGTGGATTGGTGAGATTTGGTGAGCAAATGCAGACCCCTTAAAGCAAAAATGCATGGCCCACATTCCATGGGTCCCAACTCTCCATGTTGAAGGGAATATTACTACAGCTATAACATGTACGGGAAACCTAGAGAATGGACACACGGTGAATACAAAAGGTTTCTAAAACTCAACGAGTAGTCCCTCTCCTGGTTCTCCGGTTTGACTTTCCAACTGCTTTACTATCAATCTCCCAACTTGGAGAGACAACCCTTTTAACCTCCTGGTTCGCACAGGTTGCCAATTTGGCAGAGGATGGAAGGGAAGAGGGAGAACCAATGAGAGAGTAGCTGTTAGGCATTTGGACGGGCACATGTCACTCTAATTTCCCGGCAGGAAGAAGAATTAACCACAGTCTCAGCCACCCACCGGGAACCAGTATAGTTCCTGAACCAAAATTTTGGACTTGCGTACAGCTCACAAAAAACGAGTTGAAAAATGGAGCTCAGGGGCACAGCAATTCACAAACTGGCAGAGTAATAAAGGACAACTATCGTCCAAAAATCTGTTGAGGGAAGGCAACGAGGCGGACTTGAAAGCGAGGCAGAATAGCAGGAAACAGATTTCAAGAGGTACGTTGGAATCACCTTTAAATCACAGGAAGAGGGGCACAACTTTGTCAATGACGCACTTGGCCAAAAAGGGCGTATGCGTTTTCTCCTGAATATATTCAGGAGAAAACGCATACGCCCTTTTAGGCCAAGCAAGCAAGCGGGCAATGCAAATCTGCACTACAAATAAGTATCACTTCCCACCGGTCAAAAGGGACATCCACAAATGTGTAAAAACCAGAAAGGCAAGACAGGCCCTGGAGAAGAGGGAGCCTTGTTATGCTGATGGGCAGGATGTAAATTGCCAACTGCCTCACTGGAGGAGTGCATTGCGTTCCCTAAAACAAGTAAACAACAGAGCTACAGAGCCAAGGGCACTTCCAGTCTAGGGAATATACCTTGGGAAAACTGAAAATCAATAAGACAGATCCACCCCCAAATTTATGGCTGCACTGCTTACAAGAACCTCAACTTGGTTACACCTTAAATATCCCAGGAAATATAAAAATGGTTCAAAAAACTGTGGTATTTATGTACGATGGAATATCCCTCAGCCATGAAATCAATGTCATAAGACCAGGAGCAGAAAAGTGAGTGCATTCAGGTACGATGATTCTAAGAGAAATAGGTCACACAGAAAAAGAAACTTATCATAAGATATCACTTATGAAGATCCTGTAAACATGGCTACACATGAACTGAGTTAGGAAAGAGAACAGAGTCTCACATTTAGAAAACACTCTTATGCCTGCTTAAGGGGAAAGGAGCGGTGGGGTGATGCAGAAAACCAGAGTTTGATATAAGCACAGGTACCATTTCCATAACCAACTGTGGAATAGACAAGACCTACACCTTCCTCAGAGAAAGGGACTCAAAACCCCATATTTCCCACAGAGGAATAGATCTGACTAGTAAGAATCTTAAAACCTATGTATTGATATGTCTCTGTAAGGGAATCAAGTGTGTCTAGACTGGCATAAACATGGTAGCGAGAATCAGATCAAACCCACTATAAAAAGGAATTTCAAAAACAAAACCAAAAAACAGGGAAATTCTTTACATTTCCTTCAGGGTCTCTGATGAAACCTGGAATGACCCTATCTACAATGACAGCTGGATGTGGCATAAGGCTGGACACCTGGGAGTGAGAGGATCGGTGAGATTGGGTGAGCAAATGCAGACCCTTTAAAGCAAAAATGCATGGCCCCCATTCCATGGGTCCCAACTCTCCATGTTGAAGGGAATATTACTACAGCTATAACATGTACGGGAAACCTAGAGAATGGACACACTGTGAATACAAAAGGTTTCTAAAACTCAACGAGTAGTCCCTCTCCTGGTGCTCCGGTTTGACTTTCCAACTGCTTTACTATTAATCTCCCAACTTGGAGAGACAACCCCTTTAACCACCTGGTTCGCACAGGTTGCCAATTTCGGAGAGGATTGAAGGGAAGAGGGAGAACCAATGAGAGAGTAGCTGTTAGGCATTTGGACGGGCACATGTCACTCTAATTTCCCGGCAGGAAGAAGAATTAACCAGAGTCTCAGCCACCCACCGGGAACCAGTATAGGTCCTGAACCAAAATTTTGGACTTGCGTACAGCTCACCAAAAACGAGTTGAAAAATGGAGCTCAGGGGCACAGCAATTCACAAACTGGCAGAGTAATAAAGGACAACTATCGTCCAAAAATCTGTTGAGGGAATGCAACGAGGCGGACTTGAAAGCGAGGCAGAATAGCAGGAAACAGATTTCAAGAGGTACGTTGGAATCGTCTTTAAAGCACAGGAAGAGGGGCACAACTTCGACAATGACGCACTTGGCCAAATAGGGCGTGTGCGTTTTCGCCTGAATATATTCAGGAGAAAACGCGTACGCCCTTTTTGGCCAAGCAAGCAAGCGGGCAATGCAAATCTGCACTACAAAGAAGTATCACTTCCCACCGGTCAAAAGGGACATCCACAAATGTGTAAAAACCAGAAAGTCATGACAGGCCCTGGAGAAGAGGGAGCCTTGTTATGCTGATGGGCGGGATGTAAGTTGCCAACTGCCTCACTGGAGGAGTGCATTGCGTTCCCTAAAACAAGTAAACAACAGAGCTACAGAGCCAAGGGCACTTCCAGTCTAGGGAATATACCTATGGAAAACTGAAAATCAATAAGACAGAGCCACCCCCAAATTTAGGGCTGCACTGCTTACAAGAACCTCAACTTGGGTACACCTTAAATTTCCCAGGAAATATAAAAATGGTTCAAAAAACTGTGGTATTCATGTACGATGGAATATCCCTCAGCCATGAAATCAATGTCATAAGACCAGGAGCAGCAAAGTGAGTGGATTCAGGTACGATGATTCTAAGTGAAATAAGTCACACAGAAAAAGAAACTTATCATAAGATATCACTTATGAAGATCCTCTAAACATGGCTACACATGAACTGAGTTAGGAAAGAGAACAGAGTCTCACATTTAGAAAACACTCTTATGCCTGCTTAAGGGGAACGGAGCGGTGGGGTGATGCATAAAACCAGAGTTTGATATAAGCACAGGTACCATTTCTAAAACCAACTGTGGAATAGACAAGACCTAAACCTTCCTCAGTGAAAGGGACTCAAAACCCCATATTTCCCGCAGAGGAGTAGATCTGACTAGTAATAATCTTAAAACCTATGTATTGATATGTCTCTGTAAGGGAATCAAGTGTGTCTACACTGGCATAAACATGGCAGCGAGAATCAGCTCAAACCCACTATAAAAAGGAATTTCAAAAACAAAACCAAAAAACAGGGAAATTTTTTACATTTCCTTCAGGGTCTCCGATGAACCCTGGAATGACCCTATCTACAATGACAGCTGGATGTGGCATAAGGCTGGACACCAGGGAGTGAGTGGATTGGTGAGATTGGGTGAGCAAATGCAGACCCCTTAAAGCAAAAATGCATGGCCCACATTCCATGGGTCCCAACTCTCCATGTTGAAGGGAATATTACTACAGCTATAACATGTACGGGAAAACTAGAGAATGGACACACTTTGAATACAAAAGGTTTCTATAACTCAACGAGTAGTCCCTCTCCTGGTGCTCCGGTTTGACTTTCCAACTGCTTTACTATCAATCTCCCAACTTGGAGAGACAAACCCTTTAACCTCCTGGTTCGCACAGGTTGCCAATTTCGCAGAGGATTGAAGGGAAGAGGGAGAACCAATGATAGAGTAGCTGTTAGGCATTTGGACGGGCACATGTCACTCTAATTTCCCGGCAGGAAGAAGAATTAACCACAGTCTCAGCCACCCACCGGGAAACAGTATAGATCCTGAACCAAAATTTTGGACTTGCGTACAGCTCACAAAAAACGAGTTGAAAAATGGAGCTCAGGGGCACAGCAATTCACAAACTGGCAGAGTAATAAAGGACAACTATCGTCCAAAAATCTGTTGAGGGAAGGCAACGAGGCGGACTTGAAAGCGAGGCAGAATAGCAGGAAACAGATTTCAAGAGGTACGTTGGAATCGTCTTTAAAGCACAGGAAGAGGGGCACAACTTCGACAATGACACACTTGGCCAAAAAGGGCGTATGCGTTTTCGCCTGAATATATTCAGGAGAAAACGCATAAGCCCTTTTTGGCCAAGCAAGCAAGCGGGCAATGCAAATCTGCACTACAAAGAAGTATCACTTCCCACCGGTCAAAAGGGACATCCACAAATGTGTAAAAACCAGAAAGGCAAGAGAGGCCCTGGAGAAGAGGGAGCCTTGTTATGCTGATGGGCGGGATGTTAGTTGCCAACTGCCTCACTGGAGGAGTGCATTGCGTTCCCTAAAACAAGTAAACAACAGAGCTACAGAGCCAAGGGCACTTCCAGTCTAGGGAATATACCTATGGAAAACTGAAAATCAATAAGACAGAGCCACCCCCAAATTTAGGGCTGCACTGCATACAAGTACCTCAAATTGGGGACACCTTAAATATCCCAGGAAATATAAAAATGGTTCAAAAAACTGTGGTATTCATGTACGATGGAATATCCCTCAGCCATGAAATCAATGTCATAAGACCAGGAGCAGCAAAGTGAGTGGATTCAGGTACGATGATTCTAAGTGAAATAAGTCACACAGAAAAAGAAACTTATCATAAGATATCACTTATGAAGATCCTGTAAACATGGCTACACATGAACTGAGTTAGGAAAGAGAACAGAGTCTCACATTTAGAAAACACTCTTATGCCTGCTTAAGGGGAAAGGAGCGGTGGGGTGATGCATAAAACCAGAGTTTGATAAAAGCACAGGTACCATTTCTAAAACCAACTGTGGAATAGACAAGACCTAAACCTTCCTCAGTGAAAGGGACTCAAAACCCCATATTTCCCGCAGAGGAATAGATCTGACTAGTAAGAATCTTAAAACCTATGTATTGATATGTCTCTGTAAGGGAATCAAATGTGTCTAGACTGGCATAAACATGGCAGCGAGAATCAGCTCAAACCCACTATAAAAAGGAATTTCAAAAACAAAACCAAAAAACAGGGAAATTCTTTACATTTCCTTCAGGGTCTCTGATGAAACCTGGAATGACCCTATCTACAATGACAGCTGGATGTGGCATAAGGCTGGACACCTGGGACTGAGAGGATTGGTGAGATTGGGTGAGCAAATGCAGACCCTTTAAAGCATAAATGCATGGCCCCCATTCCATGGTTCCCAACTCTCCATGTTGAAGGGAATATTACTACAGCTATAACATGTACGGGAAACCTAGAGAATGGACACACTGTGAATACAAAAGGTTTCTAAAACTCAACGAGTAGTCCCTCTCCTGGTGCTCCGCTTTGACTTTCCAACTGCTTTACTATCAATCTCCCAACTTGGAGAGACAACCCCTTTAACCACCTGCTTCGCACAGGTTGCCAATTTCGCAGAGGATCGAAGGGAAGAGGGAGAACCAATGAGAGAGTAGCTGTTAGGCATTTGGACGGGCACATGTCACTCTAATTTCCCGGCAGGAAGAAGAATTAACCACAGTCTCAGCCACCCACCGGGAACCAGTATAGGTCCTGAACCAAAATTTTGGACTTGCGTACAGCTCACAAAAAAGGAGTTGAAAAATGGAGCTCAGGGGCACAGCAATTCACAAACTGGCAGAGTAATAAAGGACAACTATCGTCCAAAAAATCTGTGGAGGGAAGGCAGCGAGGCGGACTTGAAAGAGAGACAGAATAGCAGGAAACAGATTTCAAGAGGTACGTTGGAATCGCCTTTAAAGCACAGGAAGAGGGGCACAACTTCAACAATGACGCACTTGGCCAAAAAGGGCGTATGCGTTTTCGCCTGAATATATTCAGGAGAAAAGGCATACGCCCTTTTTGGCCAAGCAAGCAAGAGGGCAATGCAAATCTGCACTGCAAATAAGTATCACTTCCCACCATTCAAAAGGGACGTCCACAAAATGTGTAAAAACCTGAAAGGCAAGACAGGCCCTGGAGAACAGGGAGCCTTGTTATGCTGATGGTCGGGATGTAAATTGCCAACTGCCTCACTGGAGGAGTGCATTGCGTTCCCTAAAACAAGTAAACAACAGAGCTACAGACCCAAGGGCATTTCCAGTCTAGGGAATATACCTTGGGAAAAATGAAAATCAATAAGACAGAGCCACCACCAAATTTAGGGCTGCACTGCTTACAAGAACCTCAACTTGGGTACACCTTAAATATCCCAGGAAATATAAAAATGGTTCAAAAAACTGTGGCATTTATGTATGATGGTATATCCCTCAGCCATGAAATCAATGTCATAAGACCAGGAGCAGCAAAGTGAGTGGATGCAGGTACGATGATTCTAAGTGAAATAAGTCACACAGAAAAAGAAACTTATCATAAGATATCACTTATGAAGATCCTGTAAACATGGCTACACATGAACTGAGTTAGGAAAGAGAACAGAGTCTCACATTTAGAAAACACTCTTATGCCTGCTTAAGGGGAAAGGAGCGGTGGGGTGATGCATAAAACCAGAGTTTGATATAAGCACAGGTATCATTTCTATAACCAACTGTGGAATAGAAAAGACCTACACCTTCCTCAGTGAAAGGGACTCAAAACCCCATATTTCCCTCAGAGGAATAGATCTGACTAGTAAGAATCTTAAAACCTATGTATTGATATGTCTCTGTAAGGGAATCAAGTGTGTCTAGACTGGCATAAACATGGCAGCGAGAATCACTTCAAACCCACTATAAAAAGGAATTTCAAAAACAAAACCAAAAAACAGGGAAATTCTTTACATTTCCTTCAGGGTCTCTGATGAAACCTGGAATGACCCTATCTACAATGACAGCTGGATGTGGCATAAGGGTTGACACCTGGGACTGAGAGGATTGGTGAGATTGGGTGAGCAAATGCAGACCCTTTAAAGCAAAAATGCATGGCCCCCATTCCATGGGTCCAAACTCTCCATGTTGAAGGGAATATTACTACAGTTATAACATGTACGGGAAACCTAGAGAATGGACACACTGTGAATACAAAAGGTTTCTAAAACTCAATGAGTAGTCCCTCTCCTGGTGCTCCGCTTTCACTTTCCAACTGCTTTACTATCAATCTCCCAACTTGGAGAGACAAACCCTTTAACCTCCTGGTTCGCACAGGTTGACAATTTGGCAGAGGATGGAAGGGAAGAGGGAGAACCAATGAGAGAGTAGCTGTTAGGCATTTGGACGGGCACATGTCACTCTAATTTCCCGGCAGGAAGAAGAATTAACCAGAGTCTCAGCCACCCACCGGGAACCAGTATAGGTCCTGAACCAAAATTTTGGACTTGCGTACAGCTCACAAAAAATGAGTTGAAAAATGGAGCTCAGGGGCACAGCAATTCACAAACTGGCAGAGTAATAAAGGACATCTATCGTCGAAAAATCTGTTGAGGGAAGGCAACGAGGCGGACTTGAAAGCGAGGCAGAATAACAGGAAACAGATTTCAAGAGGTATGTTGGAATCATCTTTAAAGCACAGGAAGAGGGGCACAACTTCGACAATGAAGCACTTGGCCAAAAAGGGCGTATGCGTTTTCTCCTGAATATATTCAGGAGAAAACGCATACTCCCTTTTTGGCCAAGCAAGCAAGCGGGCAATGCAAATCTGCTCTACAAAGAAGTATCTCTTCCCACCGGTCAAAAGGGACATCCACAAATGAGTAAAAATCAGAAAGGCAAGACAGGCCCTGGAGAACAGGGAGCCTTGTTATGCTGATGGGCGGGATGTAAATTGCCAACTGCCTCACTGGAGGAGTGCATTGCGTTCCCTAAAACAAGTAAATAACAGAGCTACAGAGCCAAGGGCACTTCCAGTCTAGGGAATATACCTTGGGAAAAATGACAATCAATAAGACAGTGCCACCACCAAATTTAGGGCTGCACTGCTTACAAGAACCTCAACTTGGGTACACCTTAAATATCCCAGGAAATATAAATATGGTTCAAAAAACTGTGGTATTTATGTACGATGGAATATCCCTCAGCCATGAAATCAATGTCATAAGACCAGGAGCAGCAAAGTGAGTGGATTCAGGTATGATGATTCTAAGTGAAATAAGTCACACAGAAAAAGAAACTTATCATAAGATATCACTTATGAATATCCTGTAAACATGGCTACACATGAACTGAGTTAGGAAAGAGAACAGAGTCTCACATTTAGAAAACACTCTTATGCCTGCTTAAGGGGAAAGGAGAGGTGGGGTGATGCATAAAACCAGAGTTTGATATAAGCACAGGTACCATTTGTATAACCAACTGTGGAATAGACAAGACCTACACCTTCCTCAGTGAAAGGGACTCAAAACCCCATATTTCCCGCAGAGGAATAGATCTGACTAGTAAGTATCTTAAAACCTATGTATTGATATGTCTCTGTAAGGGAATCAAGTGTGTCTAGACGGGCATAAACATGGCAGCGAGAATCAGCTCAAACCCACTATAAAAAGGAATTTCAAAAACAAAACCAAAAAACAGGGAAATTCTTTACATTTCCTTCAGGGTCTCTGATGAAACCTGGAATGACCCTATCTACAATGACAGCTGGATGTGGCATAAGGCTGGACACTTGGGACTGAGAGGATTGTTGAGATTGGGTGAGCAAATGCAGACCCTTTAAAGCAAAAATGCATGGCCCCCATTCCATGGGTCCCAACTCTCCATGTTGAAGGGAATATTACTACAGCTATAACATGTACGGGAAACCTAGAGAATGGACACACTGTGAATACAAAATGTTTCTAAAACTCAACGAGTAGTCCCTCTCCTGGTGCTCCGGTTTGAATTTCCACATGCTTTACTATCAATCTCTCAACTTGGAGAGACAGCCCCTTTAAACTCCTGGTTCGCACAGGTTGCCAATTTGGCAGAGGATGGAAGGGAAGAGGGAGAACCAATGAGAGAGTAGCTGTTAGGCATTTGGACGGGCACATGTCACTCTAATTTCACAGCAGGAAGAAGAATTAACCAAAGTCTCAGAAACCCATTCGGAACCAGTATAGATCCTGAACCAAAATTTTGGACTTGCATACAGCTCACAAAAAAAGAGTTGAAAAATGGAGCTCAGGGGCACAGCAATTCACAAACTGGCAGAGTAATAAAGGACAACTATCATCCAAAAATATGTTGAGGGAAGGCAACGAGGCGGACTTGAAAGTGAGGCAGAATAGAAGGAAACAGATATCAAGAGGTACGTTGGAATAGCCTTTAAAGCATAGTTAGAGGGGCACAACTTCGACAATGAGGCACTTGGCCAAAAACTGCTTATGCATTTTCTCCTGAATACGCATACGCCCTTTTTGGCCAAGCAAGCAAGCCGGCAATGCAAATCTGCACTACAAGGAAGGATCACTTCCCACCGGTCAAAAGGGTCAGCCACAAAATGTGTAAAAACCAGAAAGTCAAGACAGGCCCTGGAGAACAGGGAGCCTTGTTATGCTGATGGGCGGGATGTAAATTGCCAACTGCCTCACTGGAGGAGTGCATTGTGTTCCCTAAAACAAGTAAACAACAGAGCTACAGAGCCAAGGGCACTTCCAGTCTAGGGAATATACCTTGGGAAAACTGAAAATCAATAAGACAGAGCCACCCCCAAATTTAGGGCTGCAATGCTTACAAGGACCTCAACTTGGGTACACCTTAAATATCCCAGGAAATGTAAATATGGTTGAAAAAATTGTGGTACTTATGTACGATGGAATATCCCTCAGCCATGAAATCAATGTCATAAGACCAGGAGCAGCAAATTGAGTGGATTCAGGTACGATGATTCTAAGTGAAGTCACACAGAAAAATAAACTTATCATAAGATATCACTTATGAAGATCCTGTAAACATGGGTACACATGAACTGAGTTAGGAAAGAGAACAGAGTCTCACATTTAGAAAACACTCTTATACCTGCTTAAGGAGAAAGGAGAGGTGGGGTGATGCATAAAACCCGAGTTTGATATAAGTACAGGTACCATTTCTAAAACCAACTGTGGAATAGACAAGACCTACACCTTCCTCAGTGAAGGGGACTCAAAACCCCATATTTCACGCAGAGGAATAGATCTGACTAGTAAGAATCTTAAAACCTCTGTATTGATATGTATCTGTAAGGGAATCAAGTGTGTCTAGACTGGCATAAACATGGCAGCGAGAATCAGATCAAACCCACTGTAAAAAGGAATTTCAAAAACAAAACCAAATAACAAGGAAATTCTTTACTTTTCCTTCAGGGTCTCCGATGAAACCTGGAATGACCTTATTTACAATGACAGCTGGATGTGGCATAAGGCTGGACACTTGGGACTGAGAGTTTTGGTGAGATTGGGTCAGCAAATGCAGACCCTTTAAAGCAAAAATGCATGGCCCCCATTCCATGGGTCCCAACTCTCCATGTTGAAGGGAATATTACTACAGCTATAACATGTATGGGAAACCTAGAGAATGGACACACTGTGAATACAAAAGGTTTCTAAAACTCAACGAGTTGTCCCTCTCCTGGTGCTCCGGTTTGACTTTCCAACTGCTATACTATCAATCTCCCAACTTGGAGAGACAACCCCTTTAACCTCCTGGTTCGCACAGGTTGCCAATTTGGCAGAGGATGGAAGGGAAGAGGGAGAACCAATGAGAGAGTAGCTGTTAGGCATTTGGACAGGAACATGTCACTCTAATTTCCCGGCAGGAAGAAAAATTAACCAGAGTCTCAGCCAACCACCGGGAATCAGTATAGGTCCTGAACCAAAATTTTGGACTTGCGTAGAGCTCACAAAAAACGAGTTGAAAAATGGAGCTCAGGGGCACAGCAATTCACAAACTGTCAGAGTAATAAAGGACAACTATCGTCCAAAAATCTGTTGAGGGAAGGCAACGAGGCGGACTTGAAAGCGAGGAAGAATAGCAGGGAACAAATTTCAAGAGGTATGTTGGAATCGCCTTTAAACCACAGGAAGAATGGCACAACTTCAACAATGACGCACTGGGCCAACAAGGGTGTATGCGTTTTCTCCTGAATATATTCAGGAGAAAACGCATACGCCCTTTTTGGCCAAGCAAGCAAGCGGGCAATGCAAATCTGCACTACAAAGAAGTATCACTTCCCACCGGTCAAAAGGGACATCCACATATGTGTAAAAAATAGAAAGGCAAGACAGGCCCTGGAGAACAGGGAGCCATATTATGCTGATGGGCTGGATGTAAATTGCCAACTACCTCACTGGAGGAGTGCATTGCGTTCCCTAAAACAAGTAAACAACAGAGCTACAGAGCCAAGGGCACTTCCAGTCTAGGGGATATACCTTGGGAAAAATGAAAATCAATAAGACAGAGCCACCCCCAAATTTAGGGCTGCACTGCTTACAAGAACCTCAACTTGGGTACACCTTAAATATCCCAGGAAATATAAAAATGGTTCAAAAAACTGTGGTATATATGTACGATGGAATATCCCTCAGCCATGAAATCAATGTCATAAGACCAGGAGCAGCAAAGTGAGTGGATTCAGGTACGATGATTCTAACTGAAATAAGTCACACAGAAAAAGAAACTTATCTTAAGATATCACTTATGAAGATCCTGTAAACATGGCTACACATGAACTGAGTTAGGAAAGAGAACAAAGTCTCACATTTAGAAAACACTCTTATGCCTGCTTAACGGGAAAGGAGAGGTTGGGTGATGCATAAAACCAGAGTTTGATATAAGCACAGGTTCCATTTCTATAACCAACTGTGGAATAGACAAGGCCTACACCTTCCTCAGTGAAAGGGACTCAAAACACCACATTTCCCGCAGAGGAATAGATCTGACTAGTAAGAATCTTAAAACCTATGTACTGATATGTCTCTGTAAGGGAATCAAGTGTGTCTAGACTGGCATAAACATGGCAGCGAGAATCAGCTCAAACCCACTATAAAAAGGAATTTCAAAAACAAAACCAAAAAACAGGGAAATTCTTTACATTTCCTTCAGGGTCTCTGATGAAACCTGGAATGACCCTATCTACAATAACAGCTGGATGTGGCATAAGGCTGGACACATGGGACTGAGAGGATTGGTGAGATTGGGTGAGCAAATGCAGACCCTTTAAAGCAAAAATGCATGGCCCCCATTCCATGGGTCCCAACTCTCCATGTTGAAGGGAATATTACTACAGCTATAACATGTACGGGAAACCTAGAGAATGGACACACTGTGAATACAAAAGGTTTCTAAAACTCAACGAGTAGTCCCTCTACTGGTGCTCCGGTTTGACTTTCCAACTGCTTTACTATCAATCTCCCAACTTGGCGAAACAACCCCTTTAATCTCCTGGTTCGCACAGGTTGCCAATTTCGCAGAGGATGGAAGGGAAGAGGGAGAACCAATGAGAGAGTAGCTGCTGGCATTTGGACGGGCACATGTCACTCTAATTTCCCGGCAGGAAGAAGAATTAACCACAGTCTCAGCCACCCACCGGGAACCAGTAAAGGTCCTGAACCAAAATTTTGGACTTGCGTACAGCTCACAAAAAACCAGTTGAAAAATGGAGCTCAGGGGCACAGCAATTCACAAACTGGCAGAGTAATAAAGGACAACTATCGTCCAAAAATCTGTTGAGGGAAGGCAACGAGGCGGACTTGAAAGCGAGGCAGAATAGCAGGAAACAGATTTCAAGAGGTACGTTGGAATCGCCTTTAAAGCACAGGAAGAGGGGCACAAATTTGAAAATGACACACTTGGCCAAAAAGGGCGTATGCGTTTTCTCCTGAATATATTCAGGAAAAAACGCATACGCCCTTTTTGGCCAAGCAAGCAAGCGGGCAATGCAAATCTGCACTACAAAGAAGTATCCCTTCCCACCAGTCAAAAGGGACATCCACAAAATGTGTAAAAACCAGAAAGGCAAGACAGGCCCTGGAGAACCGGGAGCCTTGTTATGCTGATGGGCGGGATGTAAATTGCCAACTGCCTCACTGGAGGAGTGCATTGCGTTCCCTAAAACAAGTAACCAACAGAGCTACAGAGCCAAGGGCACATCCAGTCTAGGGAATATACCTTGTGAAAACTGAAAATCAATAAGACAGAAACACCCCCAAATTTAGGGCTGCACTGCTTACAAGAACCTCAACTTGGGTACACCTTAAATATCCCAGGAAATATAAAAATGGTTCAAATAACTGTGGTATTTATGTACGATGGAATATCCCTCAGCCATGAAATCAATGTCATAAGACCAGGAGCAGCAAAGTGAGTGGATTCAGGTATGATGATTCTAAGTGAAATAAGTCACACAGAAAAAGAAACATATAATAAGATATCAGTTATGAAGATCCTGTAAACATGGCTACACATGAACAGAGTTAGGAAAGAGAACAGAGTCTCACATTTAGAAAACACTCTTATGCCTGCTTAAGGGGAATGGAGAGGTGGGGTGATGCATAAAACCAGAGTTTGATATAAGAACAGGTACCATTTCTAAAACCAACTGTGGAATAGAGAAGACCTACACCTTCCTCAGTGAAAGGGACTCAAAACCCCCTATTTCCCGCAGAGGAATAGATCTGACTAGTAAGAATCTTAAAACCTATGTATTGATATGTCTCTGTAAGGGAATCAACTGTGTCTAGACTGGTATAAACATGGCAGTGAGAAATCAGCAAAAACCCACTATAAAAAGGAATTTCAAAAACAAAACCAAAAAACAGGGAAATTCTTTACTTTTCCTTCAGGGTCTCCGATGAAACCTGGAATGACCTTATTTACAATGACAGCTTGATGTGGCATAAGGCTGGACACTTGGGACTGAGAGATTTGGTGAGATTGGGTCAGCAAATGCAGACCCTTTAAAGCAAAAATGCATGGCCCCCATTCCATGGGTCCCAACTCTCCATGTTGAAGGGAATATTACTACAGCTATAACATGTATGGGAAACCTAGAGAATGGACACACTGTGAATACAAAAGGTTTCTAAAACTCAACGAGTTGTCCCTCTCCTGGTGCTCCGGTTTGACATTCCAACTGCTATACTATCAATCTCCCAACTTAGAGAGACAACCCCTTTAACCTCCTGGTTCGCACAGGTTGCCAATTTGGCAGAGGATGGAAGGGAAGAGGGAGAACCAATGAGAGAGTAGCTGTTAGGCATTTGGACAGGAACATGTCACTCTAATTTCCCGGCAGGAAGAAAAATTAACCAGAGTCTCAGCCAACCACCGGGAATCAGTATAGGTCCTGAACCAAAATTTTGGACTTGCGTAGAGCTCACAAAAAACGAGTTGAAAAATGGAGCTCAGGGGCACAGCAATTCACAAAGTGTCAGAGTAATAAAGGACAACTATCGTCCAAAAATCTGTTGAGGGAAGGCAACGAGGCGGACTTGAAAGCGAGGAAGAATAGCAGGGAACAAATTTCAAGAGGTATGTTGGAATCGCCTTTAAACCACAGGAAGAATGGCACAACTTCGACAATGACGCACTGGGCCAACAAGTGTGTATGCGTTTTCTCCTGAATATATTCAGGAGAAAACGCATGCGCCCTTTTTGGCTAAGCAAGCAAGCGGGCAATGCAAATCTGCACTACAAAGAAGTATCACTTCCCACCGGTCAAAAGGGACATCCACATATGTGTAAAAAATAGAAAGGCAAGACAGGCCCTGGAGAACAGGGAGCCATATTATGCTGATGGGCGGGATGTAACTTGCCAACTGCCTCACTGGAGGATTGCATTGCGTTCCCTAAAACAAGTAAACAACAGAGCTACAGAGCCAAGGGCACTTCCAGTCTAGGGAATATACCTTGGGAAAACTGAAAATCAATAAGACAGAGCCACCACCAAATTTAGGGCTGCACTGCTTACAACAACCTCAACTTGGGTACATCTTAAATATCCCAGGAAATAGAAAAATGGTTCAAAAAACTGTGGTATTTATGTACGATGGAATATCCCTCAGCCATGAAATCAATGTCATAAGACCAGGAGCAGAAAAGTGAGTGCATTCAGATACGATGATTCTAAGTGAAATAAGTCACACAGAAAAAGAAACTTATCATAAGATATCACTTATGAAGATCCTGTAAACATGGCTACACATGAACTGAGTTAGGAAAGAGAACAGAGTCTCACATTTAGAAAACACTCTTATGCCTGCTTAAGGGGAAAGGAGAGGTGGGGTGATGCATAAAACCGGAGTTTGATATAAGTACAAGTACCATTTCTAAAACCAACTGTGGAATAGAGAAGAGCTACACCTTCCTCAGTGAAAGGGACTCAAAACCCCATATTTCCCGCAGAGGAATAGATCTGAGTAATAAGAATCTTAAAACCTATGTATTGATATGTCTCTGTAAGGGAATCAAGTGTGTCTAGACTGGCATAAACATGGCAGCGAGAAATCAGCACAAACCCACTATAAAAAGGAATTGCAATAACAAAACAAAAAATCATGGAAATTCTATACATTTCCTTCAGGGTCTCCGATGAAACCTGGAATGACCTTATTTACAATGACAGCTGGATGTGGCATAAGGCTGGACACTTGGGACTGAGAGTTTTGGTGAGATTGGGTCAGCAAATGCAGACCCTTTAAAGCAAAAATGCATGGCCCCCATTCCATGGGTCCCAACTCTCCATGTTGAAGGGAATATTACTACAGCTATAACATGTATGGGAAACCTAGAGAATGGACACACTCTGAATACAAAAGGTTTCTAAAACTCAACGAGTTGTCCCTCTCCTGGTGCTCAGGTTTGACTTTCCAACTGCTTTACTATCAATCTCCCAACTTGGAGAGACAACCCCTTTAACCTCCTGGTTCAAACAGGTTGCCAATTTGGCAGAGGATGGAAGGGAAGAGGGAGAACCAATGAGAAAGTAGCTGTTAAGCATTTGGACGGGAACATGTCACTCTAATTTCCCGGCTGGAAGAAGAATTAACCAGAGTCTCAGCCACCCACCGGGAACCAGTATAGGTCCTGAACTAAAATTTTGGACTTGCGTACAGCTCACAAAAAACGAGTTGAAAAATGGAGCTCAGGGGCACAGCAATTCACAAACTGGTAGAGTAATAAAGGACAACTATCGTCCAAAAATCTGTTGAGGGAAGGCAACGAGGCGGACTTGAAAGCGAGGCCGAATAGCAGGAAACAGATTTCAAGAGGTATGTTGGAATCGCCTTTAAACCACAGGAAGAATGGCACAACTTCGACAATGAACCACTGGGCCAAAAAGGGTGTATGCGTTTTCTCCTGAATATAATCCGGAGAAAACGCATACACCCTTTTTGGCCAAGCAAGCAAGCGGGCAATGCAAATCTGCACTACAAAGAAGTATCACTTCCCACCAGTCAAAAGGGACATGCACAAAATGTGTAAAAACCAGAAAGGCAAGACAGGCCCTGGAGAACAGGGACCCTGTTATGCTGATGGGCGGGATGTAAATTGCCAACTGCCTCACTGGAGGAGTGCATTGCGTTCCCTAAAACAAGTAAACAACAGAGCTACAGAGCCAAGGGCACTTCCAGTCTAGAGAATATACCTTGGGAAAACTGAAAATCAATAAGACAGAGCCACCCCCAAATTTAGGGCTGCACTGCTTACAAGAACCTCAACTTGGGTACACCTTAAATATCCCAGGAAATATAAAAATGGTTCCAAAAATTGTGGTACTTATGTACGATGGAATATCCCTCAGCCATGAAATCAATGTCATAAGACCAGGAGCAGCAAAGTGAGTGGATTCAGGTACGATGATTCTAAGTGAAATAAGTCACACAGAAAAAGAATCTGATCATAAGATATCAGTTATGAAGATCCTGTAAACATGGCTACACATGAAGTGTGTTAGGAAAGAGAACAGAGTCTCACATTTAGAAAACACTCTTATGCCTGCTTAAGGGGGAAGGAGAGGTGGGGTGATTCATAAAACCAGAGTTTGATATAAGCACAGGTAGCTTTTCTAAAACCAACTTTGGAATAGACAGGACCTACACCTTCCTCAGTGAAAGAGACACAAAACCCCATATTTCCCGCAGAGGAATAGATCTGACTAGTAAGAAACTTAAAACCTATGTATTGATATGTCTATGTAAGGGAATCAAGTGTGTCTAGACTGGCATAAACATGGCAGGGAGAATCAGCGCAAACCCAGGATAAAAAGGAATTTCAAAAACAAAACCAAATAACAGGGAAATTCTTTACAATTCCTTCAGGGTCTCTGATGAAACCTGGAATGACCCTATCTACAATGACAGCTGGATGTGGCATAAGGCTGGACACTTGGGACTGAGAGGACTTGTGAGATTGTGTGAGCAAATGCAGACCATTTAAAGCAAAAATGCATGGCCCCCATTCCATGTGTCCCGACTCTCCATGTTGAAGGGAATATTACTACAGCTATAACATGTATGGGAAACCAAGAGAATGGACACACTGTGAATACAAAAGGTTTCTAAAACAAAACGAATAGTCCCTCTCCTGGTGCTCCGGTTTGACTTTCCACTTGCTTTACTATGAATCTCGCAACTTTGAGAGACAACCCCTTTAACCTCCTGGTTCGCACAGGTTGCGAATTTTGCAGAGGATGGAAGGGAAGAGGGACAACCAGTGAGAGAGTAGCTGTTAGGCATTTGGACGGGCACATGTCACTCTAATTTCCTGGCAGGAAGAAGAATTAACCAAAGTCTCAGCCACACACCAGGAACCAGTATAGGTCCTGAAACAAAATTTTGGACTTGCGTACAGCTCACAAAAAACGAGTTGAAAACTTGAGCTGAGGGGCACAGCAATTCACAAACTGGCAGAGTAATAAAGGACAACTATCGTCCGAAAATCTGTTGAGGGAATGCAACGAGGCGGACTTGAAAGCGAGGCAGAATAGCAGGATACAGATTTCAAGAGGTACGTTGGAATCGCCTTTAAAGCACAGGAAGAGGGGCACAACTTCAACAATGACGCACTTGGCCAAAAAGGGCGTATGCGTTTTCCCCTGAATATATTCAGGAGAAAACGCATACGCCCTTTTAGGCCAAGCAAGCAAGCGGGCTATGCAAATCTGCACTACAAAGAAGTATCACTTCCCACCAGTCAAACGGGACATCCACAAAATGTGTAAAAACCAGAAAGGCAAGACAGGCCATGGAGAACAGGGAGCATTGTTATGCTGATGGGCGGGATGTAAATTGCCAACTGCCTCACTGGAAGAGTGCATTGCATTCCCTAAAACAAGTAAACAACAGAGCTACAGAGCCAAGGGCACTTCCAGTCTAGGGAATATACCTTGGGTAAACTGAAAATCAATAAGACAGAGCCTACCCCAAATTAAGGGCTGCACTGCTTACAAGAACCTCAACTTGGGTACACCATAAATATCCCAGGAAATATAAAAATGGTTCAAAAATTTGTGGTACTTATGTACGATGGAATATCCCTCAGCCATGAAATCAATGTCAAAAGACCAGGAGCAGCAAAGTGAGTGGATTCAGGTACGATGATTCTAAGTGAAATAAGTCACACAGAAAAACAAATTTATCAGAGATATCACTTATGAAGATCCTGTAAACATGGCTACACATGAACTGAGTTAGGAAAGAAAACAGAGTCTCACATTTACAAAACACTCTTATGCCTCCTTAAGGGGGAAGGAGAGGCGGGGTGATGCATAAAACCAAAGTTTGACATAAGCACAGGTACCATTTCTAAAACCAACTGTGGAATAGACAAGACCTACACCTTCCTCAGTGAAAGGGACTCAAAACCCCATATTTCCTGCAGAGGAATATATCTGACTAGTAAGAAACTTAAAACCTCTGTATTGATATGTATCTGTAAGGGAATCAAGTGTGTTTGGACTGGCATAAACATGGCAGCGAGAATCAGATCAAACCCACTATAAAAAGGAATTTCAAAAACAAAACCAAAAAACAGGGAAATTCTTTACAATTCCTTCAGGGTCTCTGATGAAACATGGAATGACCCTATCTACAATGACAGCTGGATGTGGTATAAGTCTGGACACTTGGAACTGAGAGAATAGGTGAGATAGTGTGAGCAAATGCAGACCCTTTAAAGCAAAAATGCATGGCCCCCATTCCATGGGTCCCAACTCTCCAGGTTGAAGGGAATATTACTAGAGCTATAACATGTATGGGAAACCTAGAGAACGGACACACTGTGAATACAACAGGTTTCTACAACTCAACGAATAGTCCCTCTCCTGGTGCTCTGGTTTGACTTTCCAACTGCTTTACTATCAATATCCCAAATTGGAGAGACATACCCTTTATACTCCTGGTTCGCACAGGTTGCCAATTTTGCAGAGGATTGAAGGGAAGAGGGAGAACCAATGAGAGAGTAGCTGTTAGGCATTTGGACGGGCACATGTCACTCGAATTAGCCGGCAGGAAGAAGAATTAACCAGAGTCTCAGCCACCCACCGGGAACCAGTATACATCGTGAACCAAAATTTTGGACTTGCGTACAGCTCACAAAAAACGAGTTGAAAAATGGAGCTCAGGGGCACAGCAATTCACAAACTGGCAGAATAATAAAGGACAACTATCCTCCAAAAATCAGTTGAGGGAAGGCATCGAGGCGGAATTGAAAGCGAGGCAGAATAGCAGGAAACAGATTTCAAGAGGTACGTTGGAATCGCCTTTAAAGCACAGGAAGAGGGGTACAATTCGACAATGACGCACTTGGCCAAAAAGGGCGTATGCGTTTTCTCCTGAATATATTCAGGAGAAAACGCATACGCCCTTTTTGGCCAAGCAAGCAGGCGGGCAATGCAAATCTGCACTAGAATGAAGTATCACTTCCCAACGGTCAAAAGGGACATCCACAAATGTGTAAAAACCAGAAAGGCATGACAGGCCCTGGAGAACAGGGAGCCTTGTTATGCTGATGGGCGGGATGTAAATTGCCAACTGACTCACTGGAGGAGTGCATTGCGTTCCCTAAAACAAGTAGACAACAGAGCTACAGAGCCAAGGGCACTTCCAGTCTAGGGAATATACCTTGGGAAAACTGAAAATCAATAAGACAGAGCCACCCCCAAATTTAGGGCTGAACTGCTTATAAGAACCTCAACTTGTGTACACCTTAAATATCCCAGGAAATATAAAAATGGTTCAAAAAATTGTGGTACTTATGTACGATGGATTAGACCTCAGCCATGAAATCAATGTCATAAGTTTAGGAGCAGCAAAGTGAGTGGATTCAGGTACGATGATTCTAAGTGAAATAAGTCACACAGAAAAAGAAACTTATCATAAGATATCACTTATGAAGATCCTGTAAACATGGCTACACATGAACTGAGTTAGGAAAGAGAACAGAGTCTCACATTTAGAAAACACTCTTATGCCTGCTTAAGGGGAAAGGAGAGGTGGGGTGATGCATAAAACCAGAGTTTGATATAAGTACAGGTACCATTTCTAAAACCAACTTTGAAATAGACAAGACGTACACCTTCCTCAGTGAAAGGGACTCAAAACCCCATATTACCCGCAGAGGAATAGATCCGACTAGTAAGAATCTTAAAACCTATGTATTGATATGTCTCTGTAAGGGAATCAATTGTGTCTAGACAGGCATAAACATGGCAGCGAGAGTCAGCTCAAACCCACTATAAAAAGGAATTTCAAAAACAAAACCAAAAAACATGGAAATTCTTTACAATTCTTTCAGGGTCTCTGTTGAAACGTGGAATGACACTATCTACAATGACAGCTGGATGTGGTATAAGGCTGGACACTTGGGACTGAGAGGATTGGTGAGATTGGTTGAGCAAATGCAGACCCTTTAAAGCAAAAATGCATGGCCCCATTCCATGGGTCCCAACTCTCCATGTTGTAGGGAATATTACTACAGCTATAACATGTACGGGAAACCTAGAGAATGGACACACTGTGAATACAAAAGGTTTCTAAAACTCAACGAGTAGTCCCTTTCCTGGTGCTCTGGTTTGACTTTCCAACTGCTTTAGTATCAATCTCCCTACTTGGAGAGACAGCCCCTTTAAACTCCTGGTTCGCACAGGTAGCCAATTTGGCAGAGGATGGAAGGGAAGAGGGAGAACCAATGAGAGAGTAGCTGTTAGGCATTTGGACGGGCACATGTCACTCTAATTTCCCGGCAGGAAGAAGAATTAACCAAAGTCTCAGAAACCCACCGGGAACCAGTATAGATCCTGAAACAAAATTTTGGACTTGCGTACAGCTCACAAAATACGAGTTGAAAAATGGAGCTCAGGGGCACAGCAATTCACAAACTGGCAGAGTAATAAAGGACAACTATCGTCCAAAAATCTGTTGAGCGAAGGCAACGAGGCAGACTTGAAAGTGAGGCAGAATAGAAGGAAACAGATTTCAAGAGGTACGTTGGAATCACCTTTAAAGCATAGGAGAGGGCACAACTTCGACAATGTGGCACTTGGCCAAAAAGGGCGTATGCGTTTTCTCCTGAATATGCATACGCCCTTTTTGGCCAAGCAAGCAACCAGGAAATGCAAATCTGCACTACAAAGAAATATCACTTCCCACCGGTCACAAGGTACATACACAAAATATGTAAAAACCAGAAAGGCAAGACAGGCCCTGGAGAACAGGGAGCCTTGTTATGCTGATGGGCGGGATGTAAATTGCCAACTGCCTCACTGGAGGAGTGTATTGTGTTCCCTAAAACAAGTAAACAACAGAGCTACAGAGCCAAGGGCACTTACAGTCTAGGGAATATAACTTGGGAAAACTGAAAATCAATAAGACTGAGCCACCCCCAAATTTAGGGCTTCACTGCTTACAAGAACCTCAACTTGGGTACACCTAAAATATCCCAGGAAATATAAATATGGTTCAATAAATTGTGGTACTTATGTACGATGGAATATCCCTCAGCCATGAAAACAATGTCATAAGACCAGGAACAGCAAAGTGAGTGGATTCAGGTACGATGATTCTAAGTGAAGTCACACAGAAAAAGAAACTTATCATAAGATATCACTTATGAAGATCCTGTAAACATGGCTACACATGAAAGGAGTTAAGAAAGAGATCAGGGTCTCACATTTAGAAAACACTGTTATGCCTGCTTAAGGAGAAAGGAAACGTGGGGTGATGCATAAAACCCGAGTTTGATATAAGTACATGTACCGTTTGTAAAACCAACTGTGGAATAGACAAGACCTACACCTTCCTCAGTGAAAGGGACTCAAAACCCCATATTTCCCGCAGAGGAATAGATCTGACTAGTAACAAACCTAAAACCTATGTATTGATATGTCTATGTGAGGGAATCACGTGTGTCTAGACTGGCATAAACATGGCAGCGAGCATCAGCTCAAACCCACTATAAAAGGGAATTTCAAAAACAAAACCAAAAAACAGGGAAATTCTTTACAATTCCTTCAGGGTCTCTGATGAAACCTGGAATGACCCTATCTACAATGACAGCTGGATGGTGCATAAGTCTGGACTCTTGGAACTAAGAGGATTGGTGAGATTGGGTTAGCAAATGTAGACCTTTTAAAGCAAAAATGCATGGCCCCCATTCCATGGGTCCCAACTCTCCATGTTGAAGGGAATATTACTACAGCTATAACAGGTACGGGAAACCTAGAGAATGGAAACACTCTGAATACAAAAGGTTTCTAAAACTCAACGAGCAGTCCCTCTCCTGGTTCTCTGCTTTGACTTTCCAACTGCTTTACTATCAATCTCCCAACTTGGAGAGACAGCCCCTTTAAACTCCTGGTTCGCACAGGTTGCCAATTTGGCAGAGGATGGAAGGGAAGAGGGAGAACCAATGAGAGAGTAGCTGTTAGACATTTGGACGGGCACATGTCACTCTAATTTCCCGGCAGGAAGAAGAATTAACCACTGTCTCAGCCACCCACAGGGAACCAGTAGAGGTCCTGAACCAAAATTTTGGACTTGCGTACAGCTCACAAAAAACGAGTTGAAAAATGGAGCTCAGGGGCACAGCAAGTCACAAACTGGCAGAGTAATAAAGGAAAACTATCGTCCAAAAATCTGTTGAGGGAAGGCAACGAGGTGGACTTGAAAGCGAGACAGAATAGCAGGAAACAGATTTCAAGAGGTACGTTGGAATCGCCTTTAAAGCACAGGAAGAGGGGCACAACTTCGACAATGAAGCACATGGCCAAAAAGGGCGTATGCATTTTCTCCTGAATATATTCAGGAAAAAACGCATACGCCCTTTTTGGCCAAGCAAGCAAGCGGGCAATGCAAATCTGCACTACAAAGAAGTATCACTTCCCACCAGTCAAAAGGGACATCCACAAAATGAGTAAATACCAGAAAGGCAAGACATGCCCTGGAGAACAGGGAGCCTTGTTATGCTGATGGGCGGGATGTAAATTGCCAACTGCCTCACTGGAGGAGTGTATTGCGTTCCCTAAAACAAGTAAAAAACAGAGCTACAGAGCCAAGGGCACTTCCTGTCTAGGGAATATACCTTGGGAAAACTGAAAATCAATAAGACAGAGCCACCCCCAAATTTAGGGCTACACTGCTTACAAGAACCTCAACTTGGGTACACCTTAAATATCCCAGGAAATATAAAAATGGTTCAAAAAATTGTGGTACTTATGTACGATGGAATATCCCTCAGCCATGAAATCAATGTCATAAGACCAGTAGCAGCAAAGTGAGTTGATTCAGGTACGATGATTCTAAGTGAAGTCACACAGAAAAAGAAACTTATCATGAGATATAACTTATGAAGATCCTGTAAACATGGCTACACATGAAATGAGTTAAGAAAGAGAACAGAGTCTCACATTTAGAAAACACTGTTATGCCTGCTTAACGGGGGAGGAGAGGTGGGGTGATGCATAAAACCAGATTTTGATATAAGCACAGGTACCGTTTGTAAAACCAACTGTGGAATAGACAACACCTACACCTTCCTAAGTGAAAGGGACTCAAAACGCCATATTTCCCGCAGAGGAACAGATCTGACTAGTAACAATCCTAAATCTTATGTATTGATATGTCCCTGTAAGGGAATCAATTGTGTAGACTGGAATAAACATGGCAGCGAGAATCAGCTCAAACCCACTATAAAAAGGAATTTCAAAAACAAAACCAAAAAACAGGGAAATTCTTTACAATTCCTTCAGGGTTTCTGATGAAACCTGGAATGACCCTATCTACAATGACAGCTGGATGTGGCATAAGGCTGGACACTTGGGACTGAGAGGACTTGTGAGATTGTGTGAGCAAATGCAGACCATTTAAAGCAAAAATGCATGGCCCCCATTCCATGGGTCCCAACTGTCCATGTTGAAGGGAATATTACTACAGCTATAACATGTACGGGAAACCTACAGAATGGACACACTGTCAATACAAAAGGTTTCTAAAACTCAACAAGTAGTCCCTCTCCAGGTGCTCCGGTTTGACTTTCCAATTGCTTTACTATGAATCTCGCAACTTTGAGAGAAAACCCCTTTAACCTCCTGGTTCGCACAGGTTGCGAATTTTGCAGAGGATGGAAGGGAAGAGGGACAACCAGTGAGAGAGTAGCTGTTAGGCATTTGGACGGGCACATGTCACTCTAATTTCCTGGTAGGAAGAAGAATTAACCAAAGTCTCAGCCACACACCAGGAACCAGTATAGGTCCTGAACCAAAATTTTGGACTTGCGTACAGCTCACAAAAAACGAGTTGAAAACTTGAGCTGAGGGGCACAGCAATTCACAAACTGGCAGAGTAATAAAGGACAACTATCGTCCGAAAATCTGTTGAGGGAATGCAACGAGGCGGACTTGAAAGCGAGGCAGAATAGCAGGATACAGATTTCAAGAGGTACGTTGGAATCGCCTTTAAAGCACAGGAAGAGGGGCACAACTTCAACAATGACGCACTTGGCCAAAAAGGGCGTATGCGTTTTCCCCTGAATATATTCAGGAGAAAACGCATACGCCCTTTTTGGCCAAGCAAGCAAGCGGGCTATGCAAATCTGCACTACAAAGAAGTATCACTTCCCACCAGTCAAACGGGACATCCACAAAATGTGTAAAAACCAGAAAGGCAAGACAGGCCATGGAGAACAGGGAGCATTGTTATGCTGATGGGCGGGATGTAAATTGCCAACTGCCTCACTGGAAGAGTGCATTGCATTCCCTAAAACAAGTAAACAACAGAGCTACAGAGCCAAGGGCACTTCCAGTCTAGGGAATATACCTTGGGTAAACTGAAAATCAATAAGACAAAGCCTACCCCAAATTAAGGGCTGCACTGCTTACAAGAACCTCAACTTGGGTACACCATAAATATCCCAGGAAATATAAAAATGGTTCAAAAATTTGTGGTACTTATGTACGATGGAATATCCCTCAGCCATGAAATCAATGTCAAAAGACCAGGAGCAGCAAAGTGAGTGGATTCAGGTACGATGATTCTAAGTGAAATAAGTCACACAGAAAAACAAATTTATCATAAGATATCACTTATGAAGATCCTGTAAACATGGCTACACATGAACTGAGTTAGGAAAGAAAACAGAGTCTCACATTTACAAAACACTCTTATGCCTCCTTAAGGGGGAAGGAGAGGCGGGGTGATGCATAAAACCAAAGTTTGACATAAGCACAGGTACCATTTCTAAAACCAACTGTGGAATAGACAAGACCTACACCTTCCTCAGTGAAAGGGACTCAAAACCCCATATTTCCTGCAGAGGAATAGATCTGACTAGTAAGAAACTTAAAACCTCTGTATTGATATGTATCTGTAAGGGAATCAAGTGTGTCTAGACTGGCATAAACATGGCAGCGAGAATCAGATCAAACCCACTATAAAAAGGAATTTCAAAAACAAAACCAAAAAACAGGGAAATTCTTTACAATTCCTTCAGGGTCTCTGATGAAACATGGAATGACCCTATCTACAATGACAGCTGGATGTGGTATAAGTCTGGACACTTGGAACTGAGAGAATAGGTGAGATAGTGTGAGCAAATGCAGACCCTTTAAAGCAAAAATGCATGGCCCCCATTCCATGGGTCCCAACTCTCCAGGTTGAAGGGAATATTACTAGAGCTATAACATGTATGGGAAACCTAGAGAATGGACACACTGTGAATACAACAGGTTTCTACAACTCAACGAATAGTCCCTCTCCTGGTGCTCCGGTTTGACTTTCCAACTGCTTTACTATCAATATCCCAAATTGGAGAGACATACCCTTTATCCTCCTGGTTCGCACAGGTTGCCAATTTTGCAGAGGATGGAAGGGAAGAGGGAGAACCAATGAGAGAGTAGCTGTTAGGCATTTGGACAGGCACATGTCACTCGAATTAGCCGGCAGGAAGAAGAATTAACCAGAGTCTCAGCCACCCACCGGGAACCAGTATACGTCCTGAACCAAAATTTTGGACTTGAGTACAGCTCACAAAAAACGAGTATTAAAATGGAGCTCAGGGGCACAGCAATTCACAAACTGCCAGAATAATAAAGGACAACTATCCTCCAAAAATCAGTTGAGGGAAGGCATCGAGGCGGAATTGAAAGCGAGGCAGAATAGCAGGAAACAGATTTCAAGAGGTACGTTGGAATCGCCTTTAAAGCACAGGAAGACGGGTACAACTTCGAGAATGACGCACTTGGCCAAAAAGGGCGTATGCGTTTTCTCCTGAATATATTCAGGAGAAAACGCATACGCCCTTTTTGGCCAAGCAAGCAAGCGGGCAATGCAAATCTGCACTACAAAGAATATCACTTGCCACCGGTCAAAAGGGACATCCACAAAATGTGTAAAAACCAGAAAGGCAAGACATGCCCTGGAGAACAGGGAGCCTTGTTATGCTGATGGGCGTGATGTAAATTGCCAACTGCCTCACTGGAGGAGTGTATTGTGTTCCCTAAGACAAATAAACAGCAGAGCTACAGAGCCAAGGGCACTTCCAGTCTAGGGAATATACCTTGGGAAAACTGAAAATCAATAAGACAGAGCCACCCCCAAATTTAGGGCTGCACTGCTTACAAGAACCTCAACTTGGGTACACCTTGAATATCCCAGGATATATAAAAATGGTTCAAAAAATTGTGGTACTTATGTACGAAGGAATATCCCTCAGCCATGAAATCAATGTCATAAGACCAGGAGCAGCAAAGTGAGTGGATTCAGGTACGATGATTCTAAGTGAAATAAGTCACACAGAAAAAGAAACTTATCATAAGATATCACTTATGAAGATCCTGTAAACATGGCCACACATGAACTGAGTTAGGAAAGAGAACAGAGTCTCACATTTAGAAAACACTCTTATGCCTGCTTAAGGGGAAAGGAGAGGTGGGGTGATGCATAAAACCAGAGTTTGATATAAGTACAGGTACCATTTCTAAAACCAACTGTGGAATAGACAAGACCTACACCTTCCTCAGTGAAAGGGACTCAAAACCCCATATTTCCCGCAGAGGAATAGATCTGACTAGTAAGAATCTTAAAACCTATGTATTGATATGTCTCCGTAAGGGAATCAAGTGTGTCTAGACCGGCATAAACATGGCAGCGAGCATCAGTTCAAACCCACTATAAAAGGGAATTTCAAAAACAAAACCAAAAAACCGTGTAATTCTTTACAATTCCTTCAGGGTCTCTGATGAAACCTGGAATGACCCTATCTACAATGACAGCTGGATGTGCATAAGGCTGGACACTTGGGACTGAGAGGATTGGTGAGATTGGGTGAGCAAATGCAGACCCTTTAAAGCAAAAATGCATGGCCCCCATTCCATGGGTCCCAACTCTCCATGTTGAAGGGAATATTACTACAGCTATAACATGTACGGGAAACCTAGAGAATGCTCACACTGTGAATACAAAAGGTTTCTAAAACTCAACGAATAGTCCCTCTCCTGGTGCTACGGTTTGACTTTCCAACTGCTTTACTATCAATCTCCCAACTTAGAGAGACAGCCCCTTTAAGCCCCTGGTTCGCACAGGTTGCCAATTTGGCAGAGGATGGAAGGGAGAGGGAGAACAAATGAGATAGTAGCTGTTAGGCATTTGGACGGGCACATGTCACTCTAATTTCCCAGCAGGAAGAAGAATTAACCAGTGTCTCAGCCACCCACAGGGAACCAGTATAGGTCTTGAACCAAAATTTTTGACTTGTGTACAGCTCACAAAAAACGAGTTGAATAATGGAGCTCAGGGGCACAGCAATTCACAAACTGGCAGAGTAATTATGGACAACTATCGTCCAAAAATCTGTTGAGGGAAGGCAACGAGGCAGACTTGAAAGCGAGGCAGAATAGTAGGAAACAGATTTCAAGAGGTACGTTGGATTCGCCTTTAAAGCACAGGAAGAGGGGCAGAACTTCGACAATGACGCACTTGGCCAAAAAGGGCGTATGCCTTTTCTCCTGAATATATTCAGGAGAAAACGCATACGCCCTTTTGGGCCAAGCAAGCAAGCAAGCGGGCAATGCAAAACTGCACTACAAAGAAGTATCACTTCCCACCAGTCAAAAGGGACATCCACAAATGTGTAAAAACCAGAAAGGCAAGACAGGCCCTGGAGAACATGGAGCCTTGTTATGCTGATGGGCGGGAGGTAAATTGCCAACTGCATCACTGGAGGAGTGCATTGCGTTCCCAAAAACAAGAAAACAACAGAGCAACAGATCCAAGGGCACTTCCAGTCTAGGGAATACACCTTGGGAAAACTGAAAATCAATAAGACAGAGCCACCCCCAAATTTAGGGCTGCACTGCTTACAAGAACCTCAACTTGGGTACACCTTAAATATCCCAGGAAATATAAATATGGTTCAAAAAACTGTGGTATTTATGTACGAGGGAATATCCCTCAGCTATGAAATCAATGTCATAAGACCAGGAGCAGCAAAGTGAGTGGATTCAGGTACGATGATTCGAAGTGAAATATGTCACACAGAAAAAGAAACTTATCATAAGATATCACTTATGAAGATCCTGTAAACATGGCTACACATGAACTGAGTTAGGAAAGAGAACAGAGTCTCACATTTAGAAAACACTCTTATGCCTGCTTAAAGGGAAAGGAGAGGTGGGGTGATGCATAAAACCAGAGTTTGATATAAGCACAGGTACCATTTCTAAAACCAACTGTGGAATAGACAAGACCTACACCTTCCTCAGTTAATGGGACTCAAAACACCATATTTCCCGCAGAGGAATAGATCTCACTAGGAAGAATCTTAAAACCTATGTATTGATATGTCTCCGTAAGTGAATCAGGTGTGTCTAGACTGGCATAAACATGGCAGCAAGAATCAGCTCAAACCCAGTATAAAAAGGAATTTCAAAAACAAAACCAATAAACAGGGAAATTCTTTACAATTCCTTCAGGGTCTCTGATGAACCCTGGAATGACCCTATCTACAATGACAGCTGGATAAGGCATAAGGATGGACACTTTGGACTGAGAGGATTTTTGAGATTGGTTGAGCAATTGCAGACCCTTTAAAGCAAAAATGCATGGCTCCCATTCCATGGGTCCCAACTCTCCATGTTGAAGGGAATATTACTACAGCTATAACATGTACGGGAAACCTAGAGAATGGACACACTGTGAATACAAAAGGTTTCTAAAACTCAACGAGTAGTCCCTCTCCTGGTGCTCAGGTTTGACTTTCCAACTGCTTTACTATCAATCTCCCAACTTTGAGAGACAACACCTTTAACCTCCTGGTTCGCACAGGTTGCCAATTTGGCAAGGATGGAAGAGAAGAGGGAGAACCAATGAGAGAGTAGCTGTTAGGCATTTGGACGGACACATGTCACTCTAATTTCCCGGCAGGAAGAAGAATTAACCAAAGTCTCAGAAACCCACCGGGAACCAGTATTGATCCTGAACCAAAATTATGGACTTGCGTACAGCTCACAAAAAACGAGTTGAAAAATGGAGCTCACCGGCACAGCAATTCACAAACTGGCAGAATAATAATGGACAACTATCGTCCAAAAATCTGTTGAGGGAAGGCAATGAGGCAGACTTGAAAGCGAGGCAGAATAGCAGGAAACAGATTTTAAGAGGTACGTTGGAATCGCCTTTAAAGCATAGGAAGAGGGGCACAACTTCGACAATGACGCACTTGGCCAAAAAGGGCATTAGCGTTTTCTCCTGAATATATTCAGGAGAAAACGCATACGCCCTTTTTGGCCAAGCAAGCAAGCGGGCAATGCAAATCTGCACTACAAAAATATCACTTCCCACCGGTCAAAAGGGACATCCACAAAATGTGTAAAAACCAGAAAGGCAAGACATGCCCTGGAGAACAGGGAGCTTTGTTATGCTGATGGGCGGGATGTAAATTGCTAACTGCCTCACTGGAGGAGTGTATTGTGTTCCCTAAAACAAATAAAGAGCAGAGCTACAGAGCCAAGGGCACTTCCAGTCTAGGGAATATACCTTGGGAAAACTGAAAATCAATAAGACAGAGCCACCCCCAAATTTAGGGCTGCACTGCTTACAAGAACCTCAACTTGGGTACACCTTAAATATCCCAGGAAATATAAAAATGGTTCAAAAAATTGTGGTACTTATGTACGTTGGAATATCCCTCAGCCATGAAATCAATGTCATAAGTCCAGGAGCAGCAAAGTGAGTGGATTCAGGTACGATGATTCTAAGTGAAGTCACACAGAAAAAGAAACTTATCATAAGATATCACTTATGAAGATCCTGTAAACATGGCTACACATGAAATGATTTAAAAAAGAGAACAGAGTCTCACATTTAGAAAACACTGTTATGCCTGCTTAAGGGGGGAGGAGTGGTGGGGTGATGCATAAAACCAGAGTTTGATATAAGCACAGGAACCGTTTGTAAAACCAAATGTGTGATAAACAAGACCTACACGTTCCTCAGTGAAAGGGACTCAAAACCCCATATTTCCCGCAGAGGAATAGATCTGACTAGTAACAATACTAAAACTTATGTATTGATATGGCTCCGTAAGGGAATCAAGTGTGTAGACTGGCATAAACATGGCAGCAAGAATCAGCTCAAACCCACTATAAAAAGTAATTTCAAAAACAAAACCAAAAAACAGGGAAATTGTTTACAATTCCTTCAGGGTCTCTGATGAAACCTGGAATGACCCTATCTACAATGACAGCTGGATGTGGCATAAGGCTGGACACTTGGGACTGATAGGATTGGTGAGATTGGGTGAGCAAATGCAGACCTTTTAACCAAAAATGCATGGCCCCCATTCCATGGGTCCCAACTCTCCATGTTGAAGGGAATATTACAACAGCTATAACATGTACGGGAAACGTACAGAATGGACACACTGTTAATACAAAAGGTTTCTAAAACTCAACGAGTAGTCCCTCTCCTGGTGCTCTGGTTTGACTTTCCAACTGCTTTACTATCAATCTCCCAACTTGGAGAGACAACCCCTTTAACCTCCTGGTGCGCACAGGTTGCCAATTTGCAAGAGGATGGAAGGGAAGAGGGAGAACCAATTAGAGAGTAGCTGTTAGGCATTTGGACGGGCACATGTCACTCTAATTTTCCGGCAGGAAGAAGAATTTATCAGAGTCTCAGCCACCATCCAGGAACCAGTATAGGTTCTGAACCAAAATTTTGGACTTGCGTACAGCTAACAAAAAACGAGTTGAATAATTGAGCTCAGGGGCACAGCTATTCACAAACTGGCAGAGTAATAAAGGACAACTATCGTCCAAAAATCTGTTGAGGGAAGGCAACGAGGCGGACTTGAATGCGAGGCAGAATAGTAGGAAACAGATTTCAAGAGGTACGTTGGATTTGCCTTTAAAGCACAGGAAGAGGGGCACAACTTCGACAATGAAGCACTGGGCCAAAAAGGGCGTATGCGTTTTCTCCTGAATATATTCAGGAGAAAACGCATACGCCGTTTTTGGCCAAGCAAGCAAGAGGGCAATGCAAAACTGCACTACAAAGAAGTATCACTTCCCACCAGTCAAAAGGGACATCCACAAATGTGTAAAAACCAGAAAGGCAAGACAGGCCCAGGAGAACATGGAGCCTTGTTATGCTGATGGGCAGGATGTAAATTGCCAACTGGCTCACTGGAGGAGTGCATTGCGTTCCCAAAAACAAGAAAACAACAGAGCAAAAGAGCCAAGGGCACTTCCAGTCTAGGGAATACACCTTGGGAAAACTGAAAATCAATAAGACAGAGCCACCCCCAAATTTAGGTCTGCACTGCTTACAAGAACCTCAACTTGGGTACACCTTAAATATCCCAGGATATATAAAAATGGTTCAAAAAACTGTGGTATTTATGTACGACGGAATATCCCTCAGCCATGAAATCAATGTCATAAGACGAGGCAAGCAAAGTGATTGGATTCAGGTACGATGATTCTAAGTGAAATAAGTCACACAGAAAAAGAAACTTATCATAAGATATCACTTATGCAGATCCTGTAAACATGGCTACAAATGAACTGAGTTAGGAAAGAGAATAGAGTCTCACAGTTAGAAAACACTCTTATGCCTGCTTAAGGGGGAAGGAGAAGTGGGGTGATGCATAAAACCAGAGATTGATATAAGCACATGTACCATTTCTAAAACCAACATTCGAATAGACAAGACCTACACCTTCCTCAGTGAAAGGGACTCAAAACCCCATATTTCCCGCAGAGGAATATATCTGACTAGTAAGAAACTTAAAACCTATGTATTGATATGTCTCCGTAAGGGAATCAAGTGTGTCTAGAGCGGCATAAACATGGCAGCGAGAATCAGCTCAAACCCACCATAAAAAGGAATTTCAAAAACAAAACCAAAAAACAGGGAAATTCTTTACATTTCCTTCAGGGTCTCTGATGACACCTGGAATGACCCTATCTACAATGACAGCTGGATGTGGTATAAGGCTGTACACTTGGGACTGAGAGGACTGGTGAGATTGGGTGAGCAAATGCAGACCCTTTAAAGCAGAAATGCATGGCCCCCATTTCATTGGTCCCAACTCTCCATGTTGAAGGGAATATTACTACAGATATAACATGTATGGGAAACCTAGAGAATGGACACACTGTGAATAAAAGAGGTTTCTAAAATTCAACGAATAGTCCCTCTCCTTGTGCTCCGGTTTGACTTTCCAACTACTTTACTATCAATCTCCCAACATGGAGAGACAGCCCCTTTAAGCTCCTGGTTTGCACAGTTTGCCAAGTTGGCCGAGGATGGAAGGGAAGAGGGAGAACCAATGAGAGAGTAGCTGTTAGGCATTTGGACGGGCACATGTCACTCTAATTTCCCGGCAGGAAGAAGAATTAACCAAAGTCTCAGCCACCAACCCAGAACCAGTATAGGTCCTGAACCAGAATTTTGGACTTGCGTACAGCTCACAAATACGAGTTGAAAAATGGAGCTCAGGGACACAGCAATTCACAAACTGGCAGAGTAATAAAGGACAACTATCGTCCAAAAATCTGTTGAGGAAAGTCATCGAGGCGGACTTGAAAGCGAGGCAGAATAGCAGGAAACAGATTTCAAGAGGTACGTTGGAATCGCCTTTAAAGCACAGGAAGAGGGTCACAACTTCGACAATGACACACTGGGCCAAAAAGGGCGTATGCGTTTTCTCCTGAATATATTCCTGAATATTTTCAGGAGAAAACGCATACGCCATTTTTGGCCAAGCAAGCAAGCGGGCAATGCAAATCTGCACTACAAAGAAATATCACTTCCCAACGGTCAAAAGGGACATCCACAAAATGTGTAAAAACCAGAAAGGCAAGACAGGCCTTGGAGAACAGGGAGCCTTGTTTTGCTGATGGGTGGGATGTAAATTGCTAACTGCCTCACTGGAGGAGTGCATTGCGTTCCCTAAAACAATAAACAACAGAGCTACAGAGACAAGGACACTTCCAGTCTAGGGAATATACCTTGGGAAAACTGAAAATCACTGAGACAGAGCCACCCCCAAATTTAGGACGGCACTGCTTACAAGAACCTCAACTTGGGTACACCTTAAATATCCCAGGAAAAATAAAAATGGTTCAAAAACTGTGTTATTTATGTACGATGGAATTTCCCTCAGCCATGAATTCAATGTCATAAGACCAGGAGCAGCAAAGTGAGTGGATTCAGGTACGATGATTCTAAGTGAAATATGTCACACAGAAAAAGAAACTTATCATAAGATATCACTTATGAAGATCCTGTAAACATGGCTACACATGAACTGAGTTAAGAAAGAGAACAGAGTCTCACATTTAGAAAACACTGTTATTCCTGCTTAAGGGGGGAGGAGAGGTGGGGTGATGCATAAAACCAGAGCTTGATATAAGCACTGGTACAATTTCTATAACCAACTGTGGAATAGACAAGACCTACACGTTCCTCAGTGAAAGGGACTGAAAACCCCATATTTCCCGCAGAGGAATAGATCTGACTAGAAACAATCCTAAAACCTGTGTATTGCTATGTCTCCGTAAGGGAATTAAGTGTGTAGACTAGCATAAACATGGCAGCGAGAATCAGCTCAAATCCACTATAAAAAGGAATTTCAAAAACAAAACTAAAAAACAGGGAAATTCTTTACAATTCCTTCAGGGACTCTGATGAAACCTGGAATGGCCCTATCTACAATGACAGCTGGATGTGGCATAAGTCTGGACACTTGGGACTGAGAGGATTGGTGAGATTGGGTGAGCAAATGCAGACCCTTTAAAGCAAAATGCATGGCCCCCATTCCATGGGTCCCAACTCTCCATGTTGAAGGGAATATTTCTACAGGTATAACATGTTCGGGAAACCTACAGAATGGACACACTGTGAATACAAAAGGTTTCTAAAACTCAACGAGAAGTCCATCTCCTGGTGCTCTGGTTTGGCTTTCCAACTGCTTTACTATCAATCTCCCAACTTGGAGAAACAAACCCTTTAACCTCCTGGTTGGCACAGGTTGCCAATTTGCAAGAGGATGGACGGGAAGAGGGAGAACCAATGAGAGAGTAGCTGTTAGGCATTTGGACGGGCACATGTCACTCTAATTTCACGGCAGGAAGAAGAATTAACCAAAGTCTCAGAAACCCACCGGGAACCAGTATAGATCCTGAACCAAAATTTTGGAATGGCGTACAGCTCACAAAAAACGAGTTGAAAAATGGAGCTCACCGGCACAGCAATTCACAAACTGGCAGAGTAATAAAGGACAACTATCGTCCAAAAATCTGTTGAGGGAAGGCAACAAGGCAGACTTGAAAGCGAGGCAGAATAGCAGGAAACAGATTTCAAGAGGACGTTGGAATCGCCTTTAAAGCACAGGAAGAGGGGCACAACTTCGAGAATGACACATTTGGCCAAAAAGGGCGTATGCGTTTTCTCCTGAATATATTCAGGAGAAACGCATACGCCCTTTTTGGCCAAGCAAGCAAGCAGGCAATGCAAATCTGCACTACAAAGAAGTATCAATTCCCACCGGTCAAAAGGGACATCCACAAAATGTGTAAAACCAGAAAAGCAAGACAGGCCGTGGAGAAAAGGGAGCCTTGTTATGCTGAGGGGCGGGATGTAAATTGCCAACTGCCTCACTGGAGGAGTGCATTGTGTTACCTAAAGCAAGTAAACAACAGAGCTGCAGAGCCAATGAAACTTCCAGTCTAGGAAATATACCTTGGGAAAACGGAAAATCAATAAGACAGAGCCACCCCCAAATTTAGTGGTGCACTGCTTATAAGAACCTCAAATTGTGTACACCTTAAATATCCCAGGAAATATAAAAATGGTTCAAAAATTTGTAGTACTTATGTACGATGGAATAGACCTCAGCCATGAAATCAATGTCATAAGACCAGGAGCAGCAAAGTGAGTGGATTCTGGTACGATGATTCTAAGTGAAATAAGTCACACAGAAAAAGAAACTTATCATAAGATATCACTTATGAAGATCCTGTAAACATGGCTACACATGAACTGAGTTAGGAAAGAGAACAGAGTCTCACATTTAGAAAGCACTCTTATGCCTGCTTAATGGGAAAGGAGCGGTGGGGTGATGCATAAAACCAGAGTTTGATATAAGTACAGGTACCATTTCTAAAACCAACTGTGGAATAGACAAGACCTACACCTTCCTCAGTGAAAAGGACTCAAAACACCATATTTCCCGCAGAGGAATAGATCTGACTAGTAAGAATCTTAAAACCTATGTATTGATATGTCTCTGTAAGGGAATCAAGTGTGTCTAGACTGGCATAAACATGACAGCGAGAATCAGCTCAAACCCACTATAAAAAGGAATTTCAAAAACAAAACCAAAAAACAGGGAAATTCTTTACATTTCCTTCAGGGTCTCTGATGAAACCTGGAATGACCATATCTACAATGACAGCTGGATGTGGTATATGGATGGACGCTTGGGACTGAGAGGATTGGTGAGATTGGGTGAGCAAATGCTGACCCTTTAAAGCAAAAATGCATGGCCCCCATTCCATGGGTCCCAACTCTCCAGGTTGAAGGGAATATTTCTACAGCTATAACATGTATGGGAAACCTAGAGAATGGACACACTGTGAATACAAAAGGTTTCTAAAACTCAACGAATAGTCCCTCTCCTAGTGCTCCGGTTTGACTTTCCAACTGCTTTACTATCAATCTCCCAACTTGTGAGACAACCCGTTTAACCTCCTGGTTCGCACAGGTTGGCAATTTGGCAGAGGATGGAACGGAAGTGGGAGAACCAATGAGAGAGTAGCTGTTAGGCATTTGGACGGGCACATGTCACTCTAATTTCCCGGCAGGAAGAAGAATTAACTAGAGTCTCAGCCACCCACCGGGAACCAGTATAGGTCCTGAACCAAAATTTTGGACTTGCGTACAGCTCACAAAAAACGAGATGAAAAATGGAGCTCAGGGGCACAGCAATTCACAAACTGGCAGAGTAATAAAGGAAAACTATCGTCCAAAAATCTGTTGAGGGAAGGAAACGAGGCAGACTTGAATGCGAGGCAGAATAGCAGGAAACAGATTTCAAGAGGTACGTTGTAATCGCCTTTAAAGCACAGGAAGAGGGGCACCACTTCGACAATGACACACTGGGCCAAAAAGGGCGTATGCGTTTTCTCCTGAATATATTCAGGAGAAAACGCATACGCCCTTTTTGGCCAAGCAAGTAAGCGGGAAATTCAAATCTGCACTACAACGAAGTATCACTTCCCACCAGTCAAAAGGGACATCCACAAATGTGTAAAAACCAGAAAGGCAAGACAGGTCCTGGAGAACAGGGAGCCTTGTTATGCTGATGGGTGTGATGTAAATTGCAAACTGCCTCACAGGAAGAGTGCATTGCGTTCCATAAAACAAGTAAACAACAGAGCTACAGAGCCAAGGGCACTTCCAGTCTAGGGAATATACCTTGGGAAAACTGAAAATCAATAAGACAGAGCAACCCCCAAATTTAGGGCTGCACTGCTTACAAGAACCGCAACTTGGGTACACCTTAAATATCCCAGGAAATATAAAAATGGTTCGAAAAATTTTGGTACTTATGAACGATGGAATATCCCTCAGCCTTGAAATCAATGTCATAAGACCAGGAGCAGCAAAGTGATTTGATTCATGTACGATGATTCTAAGTGAAATAAGTCACACAGAAAAAGAAACTTATCATAAGATATCACTTATGAAGATCCTGTAAATATGGCTACAAATTAAGTGAGTTAGGAAAGAGAACAGAGTCTCACATTTAGAAAACACTCTTATGCCTGCTTAAGGGGGAAGGAGTGGTGGGGTGATGCATAAAACCTGAGTTTGACATAAGCACAGGTACCATTTCTAAAACCAACTTTGGAATAGACAAGACCTACACCTTCCTCAGTGAAAGGGACTCAAAACCCCATATTTCCCACAGAGGAATAGATCTGACTAGTAAGAATCTTAAAACCTATGTATTGATATGTCTCTGGAAGGGAATCAAGTGTGTATAGACTGGCATAAACATGGCAGCGAGAATCAGCTCAAACCCACTATAAAAAGGAATTTCAAAAACAAAACCAAAAAACAGGGAAATTCTTTACATTTCCTTCAGGGTCTCTGATGAAACCTGGAATGACCATATCTACAATGACAGCTGGATGTGGCATAAGGCTAGACACTTGGGACTGAGAGGTTTGGTGAGATTGGGTGAGCAAATGCAGACCGTTTAAAGCAAAAATGCATGGCCCCCATTCCATGGGTCCCAACTCTCCATGTTGAAGGGAATATTACTACAGCTATAACATGTACGGGAAACCTAGAGAATGGACACACTGTGAATACAAAAGGTTCCTAAAACTCAACGTGTAGTCCCTCTCCTGGTGCTCCGGTTTGACTTTCCAACTGCTTTACTATCAATCTCCCAACTTGGAGAGACAGGCCCTTTAACCTCCTGTTTTGCACAGGTTGCCAATTTGGCAGAGGATGGTAGGGAATAGGGAGAACCAGTGTGAGAGTAGCTGTTTGGAATTTGGACGGGCATATGTCACTCTAATTTCCCGGCAGGAAGAAGAATTAACCAAAGTCTCACCACCCACCAGGCACCAGTATAGGTCCTGAAACAAAATATTGGACTTGCGTTCAGCTCACAAAAAACGAGTTGACAAATGGAGCTCAGCGGTACAGCAATTCACAAACTGGCAGAGTAATAAAGGACAACTATTGTCCAAAAATCTGTTGAGGGAAGGCAACGAGGCGGACTTGAAAGCGAGGCAGAATAGCAGGAAATAAATTTCAAGAGGTACGATGGAATCGCCTTTGAAGCACAGGAAGAGGGGCACAACTTCGACAATGACGCACTGGGCCAAAATTGGCGTATGCGTTTCCTCTGAATATATTCAGGAGAAAACGCATACGCACTTTTTGGCCAAGCAAGCAAGCGGGCAATGCAAATCTGCACTACAAAGAAGTATCACTTCCCACTGGTCAAAAGGGACATCCACAAATGCGTAAAAACCAGAAAGGCAAGACAGGTCCTGGAGAACAGGTAGCCTTGTTATGCTGATGGGCGGGATGTAAATTGCAAACTGCCTCACAGGAAGAGTGCATTGCGTTCCATAAAACAAGTAAACAACAGAGCTACAGAGCCAAGGGCACTTCCAGTCTAGGGAATATACCTTGGGAAATCTGAAAATCAATAAGACAGAGCCACCCCCAAATTTAGGGCTGCACTGCTTACAAGAACCTGAACTTGGGTACACCTTAAATATCCCAGGAAATATAAAAATGGTTCCAAAAACTGTGGTATTTATGTACGATGGAATATCCCTCAGTCATGAAATCAATGTCATAAGACCAGGAGCAGCAATGTGAGTGGATTCAATTACGATGATACTAAGTGAAATAAGTCACACAGAAAAAGAAACTTATCATAAAATATCACTTATGAAGATCTTGTAAACATGGCTACACATGAACTGAGTTAGGAAAGAGAACAGAGTCTCACATTTAGAAAACACTCTTATGCCTGCTTAAGGGGAAAGGAGAGGTGGGGTGATGCATAAAACCAGAGTTTGATATAAGCACAGGTACCATTTCTATAACCAACTGTGGAATAGACCAGACCTACACCTTCCTCAGTGAAAGGGACTCAAAACCCCATATTTCGCACAGAGGAATAGATCTGACTAGTAAGAATCTTAAAACCTATGTATTGATATGTCTCTGTAAGGGAATCAAGTGTGTCTAGACTGGCATAAACATGGTAGCGACAAACAGCTCAAACGCACTATAAAAAGGAATTTCAAAAACAAAACCAAAAAACAGGGAAATTCTTTACATTTCCTTCAGGGTCTCTGATGAAACCTGGAATGACCCTATCTTCAATGACAGCTGGATGTGGCATAAGGCTGGAAACTTGGGACAGAGAGGATTGGTGAGATTGGGTGAGCAAATGCAGACCCTTTAAAGCAAAAATGCATGGCCCCCTTTCCATGGTTCCCAACTCTCCATGTTGAAGGGAATATTACTACAGCTATAACATGTACGGGAAACGTAGAGAATGGACACACTGTGAATACAAAAGGTTTCTAAAACTCAACGAGTAGTCCCTCTCCTGGTGCTCTGCTTTGACTTTCCAACTGCTTTACTATCAATCTCCCACCTTGGCGAGACAACCCGTTTAACCTCCTGGTTCGCACAGGTTGCCAATTTGGCAGAGGTTGGAAGGGAAGAGGGAGAACCAATGAGAGAGTAGCTGTTAGGCATTTGGACGGGTACATGTCACTCTAATTTCCCGGCAGGAAGAAGAATTAACCAAAGACTCAGCCACCCACCGGGAACCAGTATAGGTCCTGAACCAAAATTTTGGACTTGCGTACAGCTCACAAAATACGAGTTGAAAAATGGAGCTCAGGGACACAGCAATTCACAAACTGGCAGAGTAATAAAGGACAACTATCGTCCAAAAATCTGTTGACGGAAGGCAACGAGGCGGACTTGAAAGCGAGGCAGAATAGCAGGAAGCAGATTTCAAGAGGTACGTTGGAATCGCCTTTAAAGCACAGGAAGAGGGGCACAACTTCGACAATGATGCACTTGGCCAAAAAGGGCGTATGCGTTTTCTCCTGAATATATTCAGGAGAAAAGGCATACGCCCTTTTTGGCCAAGCAAGCAAGCGGGCAATGCAAATCTGCACTACAAAGAAGTATCACTTCCCACTGGTCAAAAGGGACATCCACAAAATGTGTAAAACCAGAAAGGCAAGATAGGCCCTGGAGAACAGGGAGCCTTGTTATGCTGATGGGCAGGATGTAAATTGCCAACTGCCTCACTGGAGGAGTGCACTGCCTTCCCTAAAACAAGTAAACAACAGAGCTACAGAGCCAAGGGCACTTCCATTCTAGGGAATATACCTTCGGAAAACTGAAAATCAATAAGACAGAGCCACCCCCAAATTTAGGGCTGCACTGCTTACAAGAACCTCAACTTGGGTACACCTTAAATATCCCAGGAAATATAAATATGGATCAAAAAACTGTGGTATTTATGTACGATGGAATATCCCTCAGCTATGAAATCCATGTTATAAGACCAGGAGCACCAAAGTGAGTGGATTCAGGTACGATGATTCTAAGTGAAATAAGTCACACAGAAAAAGAAACTTCTCATAAGATATCACTTATGATGATCCTGTAAACATGGCTACACATGAACTGAGTTAGGAAAGAGAAAAGATTCTCACATTTAGAAAACACTGTTATGCCTTCTTAAGGGGGGAGGAGAGGTGGGGTGATGCATAAAACCAGAGTTTGATATAAGTACAGGTACCGTTTGTAAAACCAACTGCGGAATAGACAAGACCTACATATTCCTCAGTGAAAGGGACTCAGAACCCCATATTTCCCACAGAGGAATAGATCTGACTAGTAACAATCCTAAAACTTATGTATTGATATGTCTCCGTAAGGGAATCAAGTGTGTAGACTGCCATAAACATGGCAGTGAGAATCAGCTCAAACCCACTATAAAAAGGAATTTCAAAAAAAAACCAAAAAACAGGGAAATTCTTTACAATTCCTTCAGCGTCTCTGATGAAACCTGGAATGACCCTATCTACAATGACAGCTGGATGTGGCATAAGGCTGGACACTTGGGACTGATAGGATTGGTGAGATTGGGTGAGCAAATGCAGACCGTTTAAAGCAAAAATGCATGGCCCCCATTCCATGGGTCCCAACTCTCCATGTTGAGGGGAATATTACTACAGCTATAACATCTACGGGAAACCTACAGAATGGACACACTGTTAATACAAAAGGTTTCTAAAACTCAACGAGTACTCCCTCTCCTGGTGCTCTGGTTTGACTTTCCAACTGCTTTACTATCAATCTCCCAACTTGGAGAGACAAACCGTTTAACCTCCTGGTTCACACAGGTTGCCAATTTGCAAGAGGATGGAAGGGAAGAGGGAGAACCAATGAGAGAGTAGCTGTTAGGCATTTGGACGGGCACATGTCACTCTAATTCCCCGGCAGGAAGAAGAATTAAACAGAGTCTCAGCCACCCACCGGGAACCAGTATAGGTCCTGAACCAAAATTTTGGACTTGCGTACAGCTCACAAAAAGCAAGTTGAATAATGGAGCTCAGGGGCATTGCAATTCACAAACTGGCAGAGTAATAATGGACAACTATCGTCCAAAAATCTGTTGAGGGAAGGCAACGAGGCGGACTTGAAAGCGAGGCACAATAGCAGGAAACAGATTTCAAGAGGTACGTTGGAATCGCCTTTAAAGCATAGAAAGTGGGGCACAACTTCGACAATGACACACTTGACCAATAAGGGTGTATGCGTTTTCTCCTGAATATATACAGGAGAAAACGCATACGCCCTTTTTGGCCAAGCAAGCAAGCGGGCAATGCAAATCTTCACTACAAAGAAGTATCACATTCCACCGGTCAAAATGTCTATCCACAAAATGTGTAAAAACCATAAAGGCAAGGCAGGCCCTGGAGAACCGGGAGCCTTGTTATGCTAATGGGCGGGAAGTAAATTGCCAACTGCCTCACTGGAGGAGTGCATTGTGTTTCCTAAAACAAGTAAACAACAGAGCTACAGAGACAAGGGCACATCCAGTCTGGGGAATATACCTTGGGAAAACTGAAAATCAATGACGGAGCCACCCCCAAATTAAGGCGGCACTGCTTACATGAACCTCAACTTGGGTACACCTTAAATATCCCAGGAAATATAAAAATGGTTCAAAATATTGTGGTAATTATGTAGGATGTAATATCCCTCAGCCATGAAATCAATGACATAAGACCAGGAGCAGCAAAGTGAGTGGATTCTGGTACGATGATTTTATGTGAAATAAGTCACATAGAAAAAGAAACTTATCATAAGATATCACTTATGAAGATCCTGTAAACATGGCTACAAATGAACTGAGTTAGGAAAGAGAATAGAGTCTCACAGTTAGAAAACACTCTTATGCCTGCTTAAGGGGGAAGGAGAAGTGGGGTGATGCATAAAACCAGAGATTGATATAAGCACATGTACCATTTCTAAAACCAACATTCGAATAGAGAAGACCTACACCTTCCTCAGTGAAAGGGACTCAAAACCCCATATTTCCCGCAGAGGAATAGATCTGACTAGTAAGAAACTTAAAACCTATGTATTGATATGTCTCCGTAAGGGAATCAAGTGTGTCTAGAGTGGCATAAACATGGCAGCAAGAATCAGCTCAAACCCACTATAAAAAGGAATTTCAAAAACAAAACCAAAAAACAGGGAAATTCTTTACAATTCCTTCAGGGTCTCTGATGACACCTGGAATGACCCTATCTACAATGACAGCTGGATGTGGTATAAGGCTGGACACTTGGGACGGAGAGGACTGGTGAGATTGGGTGAGCAAATGCAGACCCTTTAAAGCAGAAATGCATGGCCCCCATTCCATGTGTCCCAACTCTCCATTTTGAAGGGAATATTACTACAGATATAACATGTATGGGAAACCTAGAGAATGGACACACTGTGAATAAAATAGGTTTCTAAAACTCAACGAATAGTCCCTCTCCTTGTGCTCCGGTTTGACTTTCCAACTACTTTACTATCAATCTCCCAACATGGAGAGACAGCCCCTTTAAGCTCCTGGTTTGCACAGGTTGCCAAGTTGGCCGAGGAAGGAAGGGAAGAGGGTGAAACAATGAGAGAGTAGCTGTTAGGCATTTGGACGGGCACATGTCACTCTAATTTCCCGGCAGGAAGAAGAATTATCCAAAGTCTCAGCCACCAACCGAGAACCAGTATAGGTCCTGAAGCAAAATTTTGGACTTGCGTACAGCTCACAAATACGAGTTGAAAAATGGAGCTCAGGGACACAGCAATTCACAAACTGGCAGAGTAATAAAGGACAACTATCGTCCAAAAATCTGTTGAGGAAAGTCATCGAGGCGGACTTGAAAGCGAGGCAGAATAGCAGGAAACAGATTTCAAGAGGTACGTTGGAATCGCCTTTAAAGCACAGGAAGAGGGGCACAACTTCGACAATGACGCACTGGGCCAAAAAGGGCGTATGCGTTTTCTCCTGAATATATTCCTGAATATTTTCAGGAGAAAACGCATACGCCCTTTTTGGCCGAGCAAGCAAGCGGGCAATGCAAATCTGCACTACAAAGAATTATCACTTCCCACCGGTCAAAAGGGACATCCACAAAATGTGTAAAAACCAGAAAGGCAAGACAGGCCTTGGAGAACAGGGAGCCTTGTTATGCTGATGGGTGGGATCTAAATTGCTAACTGCCTCACTGGAGGAGTGCATTGCGTTCCCTAAAATAATAAACAGCACAGCTACAGAGACAAGGACACTTCCAGTCTAGGGAAAATACCTTGGGAAAACTGAAAATCAATAAGACAGAGCCACCCCCAAATTTAGGGCTGCACTGCTTACAAGAACCTCAACTTGGGTACAACTTAAATATCCCAGGAAATATAAAAATGGTTCAAAAACTGTGTTATTTATGTACCAAGGAATATCCCTCAGCCATGAAATCAATGTCATAAGACCAGGAGCAGCAAAGTGAGAGGATTCAGGTACGATGATTCTAAGTGAAATATGTCACACAGAAAAAGAAACTTATCATAAGATATCACTTATGAAGATCCTGTAAACATGGCTACACATGAACTGAGTTAAGAAAGAGAACAGAGTCTCACATTTAGAAAACACTGTTACGCCTGCTTAAGGGGGTAGGAGAGGTGGGGTGATGCATAAAACCAGAGCTTGATATAAGCACAGGTACAATTTCTATAACCAACTGTGGAACAGACAAGACCTATACGTTCCTCAGTGAAAGGGACTCAAAACCACATATTTCCCGCAGAGGAATAGATCTGACTAGAAACATTCCTAAAACCTGTGTATTGCTGTCTCCGTAAGGGAATTTAGTGTGTAGACTGGCATAAACATGGCAGCAAGAATCATCTCAAACCCACTATAAAAAGGAATTTCAAAAACAAAACCAAAAAACAGGGAAATTCTTTACAATTCCTTCAGGGTCTCTGATGACACCTGGAATGACCCTATCTACAATGACAGCTGGATGTGGTATAAGGCTGGACACTTGGGACGGAGAGGACTGGTGAGATTGGGTGAGCAAATGCAGACCCTTTAAAGCAGAAATGCATGGCCCCCATTCCATGTGTCCCAACTCTCCATTTTGAAGGGAATATTACTACAGATATAACATGTATGGGAAACCTAGAGAATGGACACATTGTGAATAAAATAGGTTTCTAAAACTCAACGAATAGTCCCTCTCCTTGTGCTCCGGTTTGACTTTCCAACTGCTTTACTATCAATCTCCCAACATGGAGAGACAGCCCCTTTAAGCTCCTGGTTTGCACAGGTTGCCAAGTTGGCCGAGGAAGGAAGGGAAGAGGGAGAAACAATGAGAGAGAAGCTGTTAGGCATTTGGACGGGCACATGTCACTCTAATTTCCCGGCAGGAAGAAGAATTAACCAAAGTCTCAGCCACCAACCGAGAACCAGTATAGGTCCTGAAGCAAAATTTTGGACTTGCGTACAGCTCACAAATACGAGTTGAAAAATGGAGCTCAGGGACACAGCAATTCACAAACTGGCAGAGTAATAAAGGACAACTATCGTCCAAAAATCTGTTGAGGAAAGTCATCGAGGCGGACTTGAAAGCGAGGCAGAATAGCAGGAAACAGATTTCAAGAGGTACGTTGGAATCGCCTTTAAAGCACAGGAAGAGGGGCACAACTTTGACAATGACGCACTGGGCCAAAAAGGGCGTATGCGTTTTCTCCTGAATATATTCCTGAATATTTTCAGGAGAAAACGCATATGCCCTTTTTGGCCAAGCAAGCAAGCGGGCAATGCAAATCTGCACTACAAAGAAGTATCACTTCCCACCGGTCAAAAGGGACATCCACAAAATGTGTAAAAACCAGAAAGGCAAGACAGGCCCTGGAGAACAGGGAGCCTTTTTATGCTGATGGGCGGGATGTAAATTGCCAACTGCCTCACTGGAGGAGTGCATTGCGTTCCCTAAAAAAAGTAAACAACAGAGCTACAGAGCCAAGGGCACTTCCTGTCTAGGGAATATACTTCGGGAAAACTGAAAATCAATAAGACATAGCCACCCCCAAATTTAGGGCTGCACTGCTTACAAGAACCTCAACTTGGGTACACCTTAAATATCCCAGGAAATATAAATATGGTTCAAAAACCTGTGGGATTTATGTACGATGGAATATCCCTCAGCTATGAAATCAATGTCTTAAGACCAGGAGCAGAAAAGTGAGTGGATTCAGGTACGATAATTCTAAGTGAAATAAGTCTCACAGGAAAAGAAACTTATCATAAGATATCACTTATGAAGATCCTGTAAACATGGCTACACATGAACTGAGTTGGAAAGAGAACAGAGTCTCACATTTAGAAAACACTCTTATGCCTGCTTAAGGGGAAAGGAGAGGTGGGGTGATGCATAAAACCAGAGTTTGTTATAAGCACAGGTACCATTTCTTAAACCAACTGTGGAATAGACAAGTCCTACACCTTCCTCAGTGAAAGGGACACAAAACCCCATATTTCCCGCAGAGGAATAGATCTGACTAGTAAGAATCTTAAAACCTATGTATTGATATGTCTCCGTAAGGGAATCAGGTGTGTCTAGACTGGCATAAACATGGCAGCGAGAATCAGCTCAAACCCACTATAAAATGGAATTTCTAAAACAAAACGAAAAAAACAGGGAAATTCTTTACAATTCCTTCAGGGTCTGTGATGAAACCTGGAATAACCCTATCTACAATGACAGCTGGATGTGGTATAAGGCAGGACACTTGGGACTGAGAGGATTGGTGAGATTGTGTGAGCAAATGCAGACCCTTTAAAGCAAAAATGCATGGCCCCCATTCCATGGGTCCCAACTCTCCATGTTGAAGGGAATATTACTTCAGCTATAACATGTATGGGAAACCTAGTGAATGGACACACTGTGAATACAAAAGGTTTCCAAAACTCAACGAATAGTCCCTCTCCAGGTGCTCTGGGTTGACTTTCCAACTGCTTTACTATCAATCTCCCAACTTGGAGAGACAGCCCCTTTAAGCTCCTGGTTCGCACAGGTTGCCAATTTGGCAGAGGATGAAATGGAAGAGGGAGAACCAATGAGAGAGTAGCTGTTAGGCATTCCGAAGGGCACATGTCACTCTAATTTCCCGGCAGGAAGAAGAATTAACCAAAGTCTCAGGCACCCAGCGGGAACCAGTATAGGTCCTGAACCAAAATTTTGGACTTGCGTACAGCTCACAAAAAACGAGTAGAAAAATGGAGCTCAGGGGCCGAGCAATTCACAAACTGGCAGAGTAATAAAGGACAACTATCGTCCAAAAATCTGTTGAGGGAAGGCAACGAGGCAGACTTGAAAGCGAGGCAGAATAGCAGGAAACAGATTTCAAGAGGTACGTTGGAATCGCCTTTAAAGCACAGGAAGAGGGGCACAACTTCTACAATGATGCAATGGGCCAAAATGGGCGTATGCGTTTTCTCCTGAATATATTCCTGAATATATTCAGGAGAAAACGCATACGCCCTTTTTGGCCAGGCAAACAAGCGGGCAATGCAAATCTGCACTACAAAGAAGTATCACTTCCCACCTGTAAAAAGGGACATCCACAAATGTGTAAAAACCAGAAAGACAAGACAGGCCCTGGAGAACAGGGAGCATTGTTATGCTGATGGGCGGGATGTAAATTGCAAACTGCCTCACTGGAGGAGTGCATTGCATTCCCTAAAACAAGTAAACAACAGAGCTATAGAGCCAAGGGCACTTCCAGTCTAGGGAATATACCTTGGGTAAACTGAAAATCAATAAGACAGAGCCACCCCTAAATTTAGGGCTGCACTGCTTACAAGAACCTCAACTTGGGTACACCTTAAATATCCCAGGAAATATAAAGATGGTTCAAAAAACTCTGGTATTTATGTACGATGGAATATCCCTCAGCTATGAAATCAAAGTCATAAGACCAGGAGCAGCAAAGTGAGTGGATTCAGGTACGATGATTCTAAGTGATATAAGTCACACAGAAAAACAAACTTATCATAAGATATCACTTATGAAGATCCTGTAAACATGGCTACACATGAAGTGAGTTAGGAAAGAGAACAGAGTCTCACATTTAGAAAACACTCTTATGCCTTCTTAAGGGGGAAGGAGAGGTGGGGTGATGCATAAAACCAGAGTTTGACATAAGCACAGGTACCATTTCTAAAACCAAATTTGAAATAGACAAAACCTACACCTTCCTCAGTGAAAGGGACTCAAAACCCCATATTTCCTCAGAGGAATAGATCTGACTAGTAAGAAACTTAAAACCTATGTATTGATATGTCTCTGTAAGGGAATCAAGTGTGTCTTGACTGGCATAAATATGGCAGCGAGAATCAGGTCAAACCCACTATAGAACGGAATTTCATAAACAAAACCAAAAAACAGGGAAATTCTTTACAATTCATTCAGGGTCTCTGATGAAACCTGGAATGACCATATCTACAATGACAGCTGGATGTGGTATAAGGCTGGACACTTGGGACTGAGAGGATTGGTGAGATTGGGTAAGCAAATGCAGACCCTTTAAATCAAAAATGCATGGCCCCCATTCCATGGGTCCCAACTCTCCATGTTGAAGGGAATATTACTACAGCTATAAAATGTATGGGAAACCTAGAGAATGGACACACTGTGAATACAAAAGATTTCTAAAACTCAACGAATAGTCCCTCTCCTGGTGCTCCGATTTGACTTTCCAACTGCTTTACTATCAATCTCCCAACTTGGAGAGACAACCCCTTTAACCTCCTGGTTCGCACAGTTTGCCAATTTTGCAGAGGATGGAAGGGAAGAGGGAGAACCTATGAGACAATAGCTGTTAGACATTTGGACGGGCACATGTCACTCTTATTTCCCGGCAGGAAGAAGAATTAACCAGAGTCTCAGCCACCCACCGGGAACCAGTATAGGTCCTGAACCAAAATTTTGGACTTGCGTACAGCTCACAAAAAACGAGTTGAAAAATGGAGATCAGCGGCACAGCAATTCACAAACTGGCAGAGTAATAAAGGACAACTATCGTCTAAAAATCTGTTGAGGGAAGGCAACGA